>NC_143024.1:45727500-46067500 GCF_057628025.1 Oncorhynchus mykiss
ACACAAAGGGCTACACAACACAATTATAAACAATGGACAACTGCAATCGTATACTACGTGGGTTTCGAAGAATACCTGTATCACACAAACACATGCATGAGGGAGTTTATGATACTACAACTCACATCCTGATCCTCTCTTGAGAGAACTAAAACTAACTTAAAATGTGTGTTTTTTTTTCTGTTCTATATTTTCACCGCGCCTCAACTGAAGATTTTCTGACGTTCAGACATCTAAAGTACAGGCTTGGTGAAGGTTTTAATACCACCCTTCAAATGAGAGGAATCTTGAAAGGCCCTTTTGAAATGACTGCTCAGGTAAAAATCTGGGAGCCGTACAGTATGGTGAGAGAAAAACAACATAATGACGCTTAATCACGGCCATCAACATCCGAACCAAAGAAGAAGAGAGCTGAGAAATCTGGACAGCAAACTGCAAAGTGTCCTCTTGAATCTCCCCAGTGACCGTCAATAAATCAAATCAAATCCCAAATAGAAAGGTGAATATTCTGCTATCAGTGTTGGGGGTCAATATTGCTTTTCAGTCAATTCAGGAAGTAAACAGAAAATCTCATTCTTATTTTAAAAATTCAGCCACTGAAAAGCAATAAGGGAAACTAGAATTTGGAAATGTCTGTTTACTTCCTGAATGACTACAATCCTGTCTGCTACGCTGTATTACACACTATTGAAGAGTGCGCCTAACAAAATAAAGAGACCTATAGTGCATTGTTGTAAAATATATCATGTCAAAAATGCTGTCTCTGTTTTTACCTCTCTGCTTCTTTTTTTTTGTTATATCCCAGTTGAAATGAATATGTCAAGCCAGTACAATACAATGCACAGAAACCTGATGACATTCTCCTAGGAGCACTACTAAAATCAAAGAGACCACCAATATGTTGAGTGCTAGCGTCAAGAGACATTTGATTCCCTTTCCGTTCATACAATATTACCACTGGAATGCCAGAAGCAGATCTCCCCCTCCAAAAGCCTGCCGTGCTGTCAAACTTTTCATTTCACTTCAATGTTTTTCAAAAATATCACAGTCAACTGTGAAGTGCCGGTCTTGATACACAATATTGTATGCATGCAATGAGCAAATCACCGGTGACACAATTAAATTGGATTTGACTTAACAAAGGGATTTAATGTCATTGACATTTAGCATTAGCCTGTGGCGACAGGTAAAACAGGCCAGTCAGCAGATTGGAGGAGCTACAGGAACCTGACATGGTTGGCTTGGCGTTCCTCTGCTGCTGAGTCCAAAATTGCTGAGACTATAATATACACAAATAGAGAGAGAGAGAGAGAGAGAGAGAGAGAGAGAGAGAGAGAGAGAGAGAGAAAGAGAGCGAAAGAGAGGTGATTCAAGACCGATCCCACTCTCATTAATACCTGAGAAGAGAGGCTACATATACACGTGTGCGTGTGCGTGTGCGTGTGCGTGTGTGTGTGTGTGTGTGTGTGTGTGTGTGTGTGTGTGTGTGTGTGTGTGTGTGCGTGCGTGCGTGCATGTACGTTTGTGTGTGTGTGTGTGTGTGTATGCGCCCGTGTGTGTGTATGAGCTCAAGATGGAGGGGCACTGTCCAATAAACTCCTGATAAAGGTCAACTCAATGTATTATTCATGGTCCAGGCAGCAGCGGCCAGAGCCAAGGCTGAGATGTGCTTACGTCCTCAGGGTGACCATTAGGGAGTCGACCACCAGGGCAAAGGACACGTCTCTGATCACTTATCAATAACCTCGCACTCTCTCACCCTCTCCTTCAATAGTTTGACCAGGCAAAACCAGAACTTGGAAACAACATATACTGTACAACACTAACACTGTACCTCAAACTACAACAACAAAAAAACGGAATCTCTTGGCGCAGTGACATACAGAATCTACTGAGCCACACAATTACAAAACTTGACTCAATCTCACGTCCCCTAAACATCCGTTACATCAGCTACACAAACACTCTGAATAGGCCTAGACACTTTACAGAAGGCAGTACTGATATGGTACGAATCAGTCATACAGACAGACGGATGGACGGACGACAAGACAAGAGATATAATGGAAGCCAATATAGGCCTAATAATTTCTAAAGACGTTCAACTGGATTTCTTCTGTCAAATTTTAGTATAGGATTCCAAGGTTGGCCAGTGACGGTAAGAGGTAAGAGTGAAAGTGAGTGTGTGTGTGTGTGTGTGTGCGTGCGTGTGTGCGTGTGGGCGTGCGTGTGGGTGTGCGGGTGAGAGGGAGTCTGTGATCAGATATGAAATATTCAGAAAGGCCGCTGTAATTTGATGAAAGTCAGATATCCTCAAATGGAAATGGAAGTCAGCACTTTCATACATCTCCCGACAAAAAGCCCCTCAGTAAACTGATTTAAAGAATGAAAATTGCAGGTCCATAGGATGAAGTAATAAAGGCAGGTTTTAAATATGCACTGACCCGTGATATGAACTGTAGTCCGTGCTGCTCGGCCAGGGCTCGTGCAGCTCTGGTGCCTCCGTCCATCTCCACAGCATAGAAGAAGTGGTGCTTGGTGCCGGGCTGCCTCCCTGTGGTCGCTAGAGGCCCCTGCAGCAGGCAGCATACAGTCAGCAGCACAATCACCGCCCTGTCCATCAAGGCCCTGCAAACATACAGATACACAGAAACATGGTTCAACTCATGCCAAGTTAAAGCCTGAGGCGAGTTACTGTGAGAGAGCAACTACGGCATTTTAGCTTAAATTTCTAAATCCTCAATTACAAATCAATAGTGTTTACAAGTTACACATCATTATGGTTTGTTAACCAGCACCGTGCATTAACATTTTAACTCGCTATGATACTGCATAGCCAAAGAATAACAAAATGTTGTAACAAAATCAAAAGGTCAAAGGGTAAAAACAGTAATTAAAGTTTGACAGGAAAATGTCGAGGTCAATAAATAATTACATGATCAGTTATGTATTGCAATTCAACAATCACTTTCCAGCATGATGAAATAGATAAATAGGGGAACCACTGCATGATAACGCCCGCTTTCAGAGAGGGTGGGACTGGGGAAATGCAGGCCTGAGGGCCATCCAGCTACAGAAACAGAAATAGACCGATAGTACCGATAGAACTGAAAGTGAAGTCCTTCCTATTTGTTGCTTTACAAGCAAAAGAAGGTGCCTGCCTGAGCCTGACCGGCTCAACTTAATGAGTTATTAAGTGAGAATAACATTATAATGCATTGTAAGACTTGTCATGAGCAATACCCCCTTTATAATGGCTTATAGTCTTCTCGGACTAAAGAACAGCCCATTTGAGACAGTTGAAAATGTTATGCGTAGCGAGACCTAACACATAAGTGTTGTTATAAGACATAATAAAGGCTCATACATACTTATAGCAAGGTATAAATCCTCTCTCAGAGGCGTGGTGTAGATTTAAATAATCCACTAGCCAAATTATTGCTGTAAATGTACTGAAACAACCCAACCTAATTCAAGCACAAGCATATAGTGTAGATAGATGTCAGTTCCCCTTCAGCGAATTCCTTTTGCGGAGTACCATAGTCCGCAAGTTGTCATATTATGTGACAATGTCTATGGCTTTGTGACAATGCAGGAGCACGGTTAGTAACAGGATCCAGCCACCTCTCCCTACGTTTATAACATTATACTGGAACATTTAATGATAGCAAAGCTTCAAGATAGACCCAAATACTTCCCAAATTCACATGCAAAGAGTGGATGTAGCATAGCGTACAGTATATATACCCCCCCACCTGCTGCTGCAGAAAGTGTCCGAGTCTGATCCTTCACTGGTCTCTCCCCGTATGCTGCATCGGGTTAGAGCCCAGAGCATGAAAACACACACTTTCACACACACACACTCTTCCCACACATTTAATCTCTTGGCCTTAATGCAAATGTATTCGAATGCAGAAACACAGCACTCTCCTTACGTGGACTTTAATCTTCATGCAAAACCAGCTCTTTATCGGCCTTTTTATGCCATCCCTCTATCTATCCTCGTTACTTGCGCCACCATTGTGTGGGGCTCACGGTATCACATGGAGTTACTGCTATAACCGGCCCATACCTGTTCACAGAGCCTAAAAGGTCCAATGCAGACATTTTTATTTCAATGTCAAATCATTTCTGTGACTGTTTGAAACTCGCTTTTCTCAAGAGCAATTTCTCAAGCAAGAATTTCCCTAGGACTGTCTGGGAGTGGTCTGAGTGGGGAGAGGAAAACTGAAAACTAGCTGTTATTGGCAGAGAGGTTAAGAACTCTCTTTCTTATCGGTCTATTAACTCCTTTGTCACCAGGCAGGCCAAAACTCCATCCCACCTAAACAGGCTGAAATTTCACGTAGCCTTTTCAAACAGCTCTTACAAGAAGGGCATTATAATAATTTTCACAATTTCACAGTATTATTCCAACCTCATAGAGGGGAAATATATATAAAACACAGGATATTCATGTGTTTTAACTGCACTAGGCCTTTAAAGGATGTATAGGAGACTTTAGACGTATTGACTGCAGGGAAGCCATAAGGACTTCCCAGGGAAGAATGATAAACTATATATACAGAAATATGTGGACACCCCTTCAAATGAGTGGATTCGGCTATAAAATCAAGCACATAGCCATGCAATCAACCATTGACAGTAGAATGGCCTTACTGAAGAGCTCAGTGACTTTCAACGTGGCTCCGTCATAGGATGCCACCTTTCCAACAAGTCAGTTCGTCAAATTTCTGCCCTGTTCATTGAGAATACACCTGTAAAGGCGTGAATGGTTTATGCCAGGTTAGGCAGGTCCTTTCCTCGTTCTCCTTATTTTGGGAGAGCTGCTTGTAAGGTAACATGCATGTATACAGCTCTGCCATATACAATTCAGATGTGTGTTTATGGGCATTTTCCCCATTTTTCCCTGTGTTTGAGGTAACAAGAAAAGTGATTCTTTTTCATATACTGTCCATACTGTATATTTTGTAAATAACCCATCTGGATCCAGCCTTCTTCACCGCCTGCACGGTAAAATATATACAGATGTTTCGCACCTGACTGAATCTGAACCTCTGACCGAGTCTGAACTGTTGCTGCCTCACGTTAACAAACAAAACATCTTAGAAAGAAATGGTTACCTAGTAGCTTACTTAGACTATTACATTTAAAACAAATGTTTGTTCTTTATCGCTGCCATTTCGATGTATCCCTCTATATTCACTGAGCGATGATGAACACATCGCTCGGGTTATGCTCTTCCTCCTTCACATCCTCTTTCACATCAGCTCCCTTCAAAACACTCAACAGTCAGCCATATGAAAACGGCTACCCACACTGCTCCCCAAACTACCCCAGCAATAGGACCATCGTGGTTCAAATCTACACCATCACTCAGGCCCAATCTACAGTAAGAATACCCTAGCTGAAATCAATAACATCGCCAGGGGACTTAGCCCTAGTCAATCCCTGTGTGGAGCTGGAGGAGCCGAGCCGTACAGTACGCCCCCTATGTCAGCAGGCCCCAGGCACAGGCAGGCTGAACAAGGGGCCAGATAGGTCGTGGAGCAAATGGCGTACCGGCAGCAGCAAACCGAATGCAGATGCGGCCTGGGGGCCTACTGCGACGCTGGTAAAGCACCTGTACATTTTTAGAGGCAAACTACTTATTTCCGTCCTGCATATCGGCTTGGAAAGACTGATTTCTTTCTATCCCTCCTAGGCGGAAGGATGAAAGGGCCCGGGGAGAAAGGCCTTTCAGGCGTTTAATTGATCAAGCAGAGGCCACAGGGCTTTACCAGAGATAAAAGTGACTACCACTATGCTCAGCACAATGAGGAGATCTATTTTGGAGGAGACCCAATGAAGAAGGAGAATATAGCTCATTATGCAAAGTCATTATGAGGCACTAACTATATGGGACTCATTTTTTTAAAGAGCGTTTTTAAAGAGAGTTTGTAGTAGAATTGAACATGATTTCCAGAGGTCAGGCTATAGGTCACGCAACACTGCCAGGATGTTAACTTGTAGACCAGACTTGTTACTGTACTCAGTACAAAAAAAACAATGCTGCTCATTCCTTGAGCACAACATATCTGTAGCTCCCCTGTTAAGCATGCTTTCTTTCCGAAATCATCTCTTAAATGGATTGACTTAGTATACAATAATTTTTAGATGATAGGGCATGACATTTAAAACATGGTAAATAGGGGGGGAATTCTTACATTGTTTATTGCTCTGAAGATAATGGGATGGGACCTATGCATTAGCAAATCATTTGCATTTTTGTACCGTTTCAGAACCAGTGGGTAGATTTAAAAACACTGAATCTTACGTACTTAATGGAACATAGGGTTGGAGAACCTTAACCCATGGAGCTGTGGTTTGATCAATTCTGAATGTGCCACATTCAGTTCTTCCATCCTTAAAATAACTCTGTATTTCATAGTAAAATGTTGAGTTCCGTAAACCTCTAAGGACCTCCTTCCTTATTTTCCTTGTAACATGACGAGCGAGCTTCTGCAATTACAATTAGCGAACTTTCAGAAAATATTGCTAGGTTTTTACCCCATGTGACATATCTGGGTTTCACTTTACTGAGAGCCAGTTGACCGGTCAGCTTGCCCTACTGGTTGAAATGGAACAAGTTAACTCTTCCACCTTTAACTCCACCTCTAATCCCTCCGTCTGGGGTCTGCCTCCTGGCGTGGCCTTGTCTTTGTACTGCCTGCTCGGTATTCCCAGAAACAGCAGTTATAGTCGTCCTCCGTCGGACCAAGATCTATCCAGTTTGAGCCGGAAACTGATGTTGAACTCGGCTGCATCTTTACCCTACCTTTGCGAATCTACAACCTAGTCTTCACCTGGAGCCTGGGTCTAGTGCTCTGTCAGCTCAACATGTACTTTTTCTACTGCAGTATCTGTACCGGTCTGCTGACTGTCACACTTCTGAGCATCCAGCGCTACCTCCAGGTAGTGCATTTCTACAGCTGGGCCAGACTGGGAGTGGCAAAGGAGAGGGGGCTACTGGTTGTACTGTGTTGGGGCAGCTGGGGTCCATCCCTTATGGGGTAATGGTGCAGGATGAGAAGGAGGGTGATAAATGGATGGGTCCGATGGTGGCTGTGCTGGTGGCTGTGTTGCTCCTGTAGACTCTCCTGGCGTTTGTAGTTCCGTTCTTCATCATGGCCACAGCCTATATCCGCCTCCGGCAAAGGGGGAACCAAACTGCTTTCTTCAGAAGCCCCAGGACGACCCGATTAGTGAGCCTCATCGTTGGGTCCTTCATCGTTCTATGGACTCCTCACCGTGTCATGAATGTGCTGGGAGTGACGGCCATCTTGGCAAAGAATAAGGCTCTGAGAGTGTTCTGGGAGGAAAATTGTAGGATTGATGGATCTCTGGTCTTCATCAACAGCAGCTTGGATCCATTCCTCTATGCCTTTGCCCCCAGAAACACCCAGAGAGCACAGAGAAGTGACAGTCAGGTAGTGACCAAGAGTAGTCACAATCTGTAAGATTTCAGGTCACTCATTAGTAATTTCAATTATTGAAATATTCCCCTTGATAAGGCAAATATGACATATAAATACTGTACCTTATTGAGATTAGCACAACAGTACTAAATTACAATAACCACCCCAGAAAACAAAGGACATGTACGCATTGTTTATGTTTTTGTAAAGCTTAAAATCATGTTTAAATATATTAATATTTGGTCCTGTCGTACGTACCTACAGTACACGTACGCTACGGTCACAAGACTCAGGCCTCCTACGCAAACAGCTGGAGGCAGGGCTTTCTCCTATAGAGCTACATTTTTATGCAATGGTCTGCCTATCTATATCAGAGAAGCAGACTCGGTCTCGACCTTTAAGTCTTTATTGAAGACTCATCTCTTTGGTAGGTCCTATGATTGAGTGTAGTCTGGCCCAGGGGTGTGAAGGTGAACGGAAAGGCACTGGAGCAACGAATCACCCTTGCTGTCTCTGCCTGGCCTGTTCCCCTCACTCCACTGGGATTCTGGCTGACTGGTGCTCTTCCATTCCATCCCTAGGAGGGATGCGTCACTTGAGTCTCTGACGTGATCTTCCTGTCCGGGTTGGCGCCCCCCTCTGGTTCGTGCCGTGGGGAAGATCTTCGTGGGCTATACTCGGCCTTGTCGAAGGGTAATAAGTTGGTGGTTGAAGATATCTCTCTAGTGGTGTGGGGGCTGTGCTTTGGCAAAGTAGGTATAGTCGGACGGGGCCACAGTGTCTCCCGACCCATCCTGTTTCAGCCTCCAGTAATTATGCTGCAATAGTTTGTGTCAGGGGGCTAGTGTCAGTCTGTTATATCTGGAGTATTTCACCTGTCTTATCCGGTGTCCTGTGTGAATTTAAGTAGGCTCCTAATTATCTCTCTCATTCTCTTTCTCTTTCTCTTCTCTCAGAGTACCTGAGCCCTAGGACCATGCACCAGGACTACCTGGCCTGATGACTCCTTGCTGTCCCCAGTCCACTTGGTCGTGCTGCTGCTCCAGTTTCAACTGTTCTGCCTCCGGCTATGGAACCCTGACCTGTTCACCGGACGTGCTACCTTGTCCCAGACCTGCTGTTTCGACTCTCTCTCTCTACCGCACCTGCTGTCTCTAACTCTGAATGATCGGCTGTGAAAAACCAACTGACATTTACTCCTGAAGTGCTGACCTGTTGCACCCTCTACAACCAATGTGATTATTATTATTTGACCCTGCAGGTCATCTATGAACGTTTCAATATCTTGGCCATGTTCTGTTATAATCTCCACCCGGCACAGCCAGAAGAGGACCACCTTGGCCACCTCTCAGAGCCTGGTTCCTCTCTAGGTTTCTTCCTAGGTTCCTACCTTTCTAGGGAGTTTTTCCTAGCCACCGTGTTTCTACATCTGTATTGCTTGCTGTTTGAGGTTTTAGGCTGGGTTTCTGTATAGCACTTTGTGACAACGGGCTGATGTAAAAAGAGCTTTATAAATAGGCTTGATTGATTCATTGATATTGCTTTCATGCCCAAAAATATTTTTGAGATGATTTGGGCATGATATTTAAATCAGACTTCCATTGCAAACACTTCCTTCTCCGTTGAAAGTAGAAGAGAGAGTATTTGGCAGGGGTGTTGTGTTGTTACACATCAGTTTGACATAACTGTTTGGTAAGGTGAGGAGTAAGCCAAAATGATGGTGGGTTAATTTTCTCTTTTATGCTTATGCTGATCACATAAATGACTGTGGATATTGGGATTCACACTCACACCCACACAGTTCTAGCTATAGCATGAGGTTGTTTTCATAGCCTGTGTAAGATGTGTCACGCAGACAAACAGGGTTATATCAGAACGCACTCATCAGTTGCCCCAACTCATTTCTCCATCAACATGCGTTTGCGTCCACATGTCTCCCATGTTGGTTGCAGGAGGACGTCAGTTCACTAACAAGTGAAAAAGTACTTTATTTCCAAGAAACAGTTACTGTTTCCCTTTAACATGACACAATTCCAGGTTAGTTGATCAAGCAGAGTTCCACAAAATTCCAGGTTAATTGATCAAGCAGAGATAAAAGTGACTACCACTATGCTCAACACAATGAGGAGATATTCTTCGGTGCAGACCAATTGAAGGAAAATATAGCTCATTAAGTCATTATAAGGTACGAACTACACGGGACTCTTTTTTTTTTTAAAGCATTTTTTTTTAAAGAGAGTTCATGGTAGAATTGGACATGATTTTCACAGGTCAGGCTATAGGTCACACAGCACTGCCAGGGTGTTAACTTGTAGACCAGACTTGTTGCTGTAAACATAAAAAAAAACAATGCTGCTCATTCCTTGAGCATGACAAACAGTATCTGTAGATCCCCCGAGTGTCACACCCTGATCTGTTTCACCTGTCTTTGTGATTGTCTCCACCCCACTCCAGGTGTCACCCCAGATCTTCCCCATTATCCCCTGTGTATTTATGTCTTCTCTGTTGTCTGTTGCCAGTTCATCTTGTTTGTCAAGTCAACCAGCGGTTTTTGTCTCAGCTCATGCTTCTCCCCAGTCTCTCTTTTTCCCGACTACTCTGGATTTTGACCCCTGCCTGCCTTGACCTGTTGTTTGCCTGCCCTTTTGCCGTAATAAACATTGTTCTTACCTTCAAACCTGATAGTATGAGCCATGCCTGACCCAGCAGACCCGGGCCAGATACACGTCGCCATCTCCTCCCAAGGAGTCATCCCGGGAAGTCCCAGTTGCCAAGAGAACCCGAGGCTTCCCGACCTTCCATGAGAGTCGCCGAAGACGGCTGAGTCACCGCTTCCCGAGCCTATGCAACTAGGTAAAGCTGTGCTATCGCCAGGGGAATGGCAATACAGGATCAACACAAAGAGTTGTCTGTATTGCGGGACTCTTGGTCATTTTGTGTCCTATTGTCCTTTAAAGAGATCAGGCTCACTGGTAGGAGCGAGTACTCTGGTGGGCCATATTCTTCCCTTGCTCACACCCCTGTTCATACCATTCTGCTGTGGGAAGCCAGTCTAAATCTCTCTGGGTTCTCATTGACTCTGGGGCCGATGAGAGTTTTTTGGATGCTATCCTGGCTTCCGAGCTGAACATTCCCACTTGGCCCCTCTCCACTCCCATGGATATTAGAGCACTGGACAGGCGCTCAATATGCCTGGTCACTCATATTACCACTCCCATCAAACTACGATGTCAGGGAATCACAGTGAGACTATTCAATTCCTGCTCATCAAATGGTTTACTGGTGGCATCATGGGCTGGAGGCCATTCTGCCACGCCCAGTGTCTGAAGTCAGCTCAACCTGCCCTGGGGCGTCTTCCTGGGGGCTCGGAAGGTGCCCCGGACCTCTCCGCCATTCCCGAGGAGTACCAGGTCCTTCAGGAGGTGTTCAACACTCCGACCGGGGACGACTGTACTTGCTGTCAGGACCGGAGACCAAGGCCATGGACACCTACATTGTGGACTCCTTAGCTGCAGGATTTATACGTCCTTTGTCCTCTCCCTCCGGCGCAGGGTTCATCTTTGTGGAGAAGAAGGACAAGACCCTGCGCCCGTGCATCGACTACCAGGGACTCAGTGACATAACGGTGAAGAACCGCTACCCGTTCTCACTCATCTCCTCGGCATCCGAGCTGCTCCAGGGGGCCACTGTGTTTTCCAAGCTGGATCTATGGAACGCTGGTGTGGGTCGGAATACTCCCGCAACACCCTTCCCTGATCTGCCACGGGCCTGTCTCCTTTTGAGTGTTCCCTGGGGTACCAGCCCCTGCTCTTCCCCGAGCAGGAGGAAGAAGTTGGCATTCCTTCTGCCCAGATGTTCCTTTTGCCCAGGAGCCCGGTCGGCCCTCCTCAAGACCACCTCCTGGTATCGACGACAAGGGCAGATGGTATGGCTATCCACCCAGGATCTGCCCCTCCGGGTGGAATCCCGCAAGCTCTCCCCCAGGTTTATAGGCCTGTTGCCCATTGCCAAAATGATTAGCCCCTCTGCTGTTCATCTTCTGTTGCCCCGTACCCTTTGTATACATCCCACCTTTCATGTGTCCAGAGTTAAACCCATGTCTCACAGCCCTTTGTCTCCTGTTTCCAGGTCCACCCCTCTCTTTCATCTCATCGAGGGCCAACCGGCTTACACGGTGAGGCGTCCCTTGAAGGTTCAACCTCGGGGCAGGGGATTCCAGTACCTGGTTGACTGGGAGGGTTATGGCCCGGAGGAGAGGAGCTGGGTCCCCGCCAGGGACATCCTGGACCCAGGCCTCAGTACCCAGTACCTTTCCCCCATTACTCTGGTTACTGACCCCTGCCTGCCTTGACCAGTTGTTTGCCTGCCCTGTTGCTGTAATAAACATTGTTCCTCCGACACAGTCTGCATCTGGGTCTTACCTTTAAACCTGATACCGAGCCCAGTATGGGGCAGTCAGACAGTGGCGGCAGCTATGCTTTTAGCAGCACGCTGAGCCCCGTTACGGTGGTGACGTGACCCGGATCGACAGTTGGCCTTCTCTCAACGGTCGGGGTTGCTCGCTGTCTAGCGAGTTTAGAAGGGGTGAATGTAACGGAGTTAAGAATGTACCGTAAGCTCCCTCCACACCTGTCTTGAAATGTCGTCAATGGAGCCATCCAAGGGGTCCCTTTTGTATGGCTCAATTGGTTTGCACAGTGCCAAGGAGGACGGTTACCTGTTTTGTAAAACAGAGGCTACTTGGTTCGAGTCCAGCATAGGGTAGTTAAGCAGTGGAGGAAGCTAAGCTGTTAGCAGCGCCGTAATGGGGGTCAGCATGCTGCTAACAGTTTAGCTTCCTCCACTCAGGAGACACTCTTATCAGTTGCCTCAACTAATTTCCACATCAATACGCATTTTCTCTATGCATCCCCCAGTACTCTCTCCCTCTCCCTCTCTCTCTGTGTGTGTGTGTGTGAATGTGTGGGCAGAGACAAGTGTGCTGGAGTCAGAGCAGACACCCACCAGCTGCAACCTGTTCCATAATCAAGACCTCTACAAATACTCAGCCCTGCCACTTCCACGCTGCCAGATCGTAATCTCTGCTCAGTCAGTCTACGCTTCTAGCTATTTGTTACTTTTCAGATCCTGTTTCCCTGCCTGACGCTGATATATTCTCCGCTACAGTTCTGCCCGATCTGACTCTGGTCCCTGTCTCCTGTCCCATGTCTCATCATCCTGCTACTCTGTCCTGGATTCCCCACTCTACTACTCCCTTGGATTCCCTCCGGACCTGCTTACCCTGTCTCAACCCCTCTCGCTCCAGCCTCAGCCTCATCACCAGGCCTCCAGCAACCCGCCGAGCTTCCCCTGACCTGCACCAAGGTGGCAATACAGTAGCCCTATATAATAAATTGGACTAAATAATGCAATAATAATAACTAATAATAATCAAATCAATGCCGTTTCCAGGCCAATATTATGGTGGGTTAATAAGAGGCAGCTAGGGGGCAGTTATGTCAGTCACTGTCACTCAATTAGTCCATGTCAGCTAACATTTGATAGATTGCTAGGTAAGTTAGTCTAGCCAGCAGTGAAAATCTTGTAGTAATCATGCCCAAATTACTGTCTGGGCACGCAAGGCACGCATGTGCCCAGGAGCCCTGAACTCAAGGGGGCCCCCATTGATTTTGTTAGTTATTCTCACTCAGACATCATATGAACATGGCATAAGTCATGGCAAAATATGTAGAACTGCAGGAAATGAGCTTTAAAATGGCAACATGTTTTCTCCATCCAATGGCAAAACGTATAGAACTGCAAGACATTTGATGAAAAACTGAAAATAATTATCTCAACCCCATATAAAAAATGTGCAGAATTGCAGGAAATTAGTATTAAAACTGCAACATTTTCTCTCTGTCCCATGGAAAAAGGTGTGGAATTGCATACATTAGCTTTAATAAAACTGTAAAATGTTACTAGTGCTGCCTAATGTTTTTCCCGGAAAGTGGGCCCCCCTTAACAAATTCCGCTTAGGTACACCAAAAAATAGCCAGAAATGTCCCTGAATAAAATGACAGAATTGATCTCACAATAAAACTACAGAATTCATCTCACAACTGAGCATCTCAGAACATAATGAACCATTTGGAAAGACTTAAGTTACCCACTCCCTTGTAGGAAGGGGATTTATTAATATACACACGTTGAAATTGCCCTCCCCTCTCTCCAAAGAAAGGTTAGCAGAAATGATGGAACCTACCTTCACATCCAAGACAACTATGTGTGCTTGCTTTTGGGTCTGGATCTCTTGATGTTATGTAACACATATTCGTTGCCTAACAAAGCAAACAAATCCAATTCAATGTCTCTCGGTCTTCTTTATTGTCTCTACCTGTGGTGTATAGGGGGATATTCATACAAATTCGCCCAGTGGTATGAACACACGGTTGTATGTAGATTTATCTAGCCTATTGATTCCCTAGATCTCGAGCATGTATCCAAACGAAAGCGAATTAAATCCCGTCACAAACTACTCCAGCAAACAACAACATTCTGCTCCTGTCAAAAATTATTTTAGAAAATATGTGAATATGCATTTGAATGCAAGCGTGGTGAGATGGCGAGACACCATTTCGCACAGGCAGATCTGCATATGGAAATTAGGGTTAACCTGGGTCCAGTTTTATTTCACTGTTGTACTGTTTTTAATGAGACGGGGACACCAAGAGACGGACTGTCGGGGAAGGAAGGGCATAGGACGTGACTTTCATACAAGGCTACAAATGACATACAAATAAAATGCATTACATCAACTATACCAGGGATATTGTCAACTTTGATGGAGGTGGGGGCCAGAAAAACATGAACTCATCATGAAGGGCCGCAGTTGCTCGAGGATGTGTGTACCCACATCTGCATAACCCCCGACCCCACCACACCAAACCACATTGCGAGAAAACAATTACCATCCCCCTGTTGTTGTTTTTTAAGTTTCAGTTAATTTTGTGCAATTCTACACATTTTGCCATGGGACAGATATGTTTTTGCAATTTCTCTGCAATTCTACACATTTTGTCATAGGGTGGAGAGAAATATTTGTTGTTTTTAATATGATATCTGAGTGAGTTTGACTGACAAAATCAATGGGGGCCCTCGGATGGTAATTCGACCATGATTACTACATTTAGATAGCTGGCCACTAGACTAATTTACCAATATAAAAATGTTAGATGACATGGGCTAATTCAGTGCTGGGGCAGCAGGGCAGCCTAGTGGTTAGAGCGTTAGACTAGTAACTGAAAGGTTGCAAATTCAAATCTGAGCTGACAGACTGTAAACTCTCGGCTAGCTAGTTAGCGGTGGTGCGCGTTAAATAACGTTTCAATCGGTGATGTCAATCGGTGATGTCGCTCTGAGACCTTGAAGTAGTGGTTCCCCTTGCTCTGCAAGGGCCGCGGCTTTTGTGGAGCGATGGGTAACGATGCATCGTGGGTGACTGTTGTTGATGTGTGCAGAGGGTCCCTGGTTCACGGCCGGGTATGGGCGAGGGGACGGTTTAAAGTTATACTGTTACACAGACTCACATCAAACATCTCCAATCCAAAGTCGCAACAAAGCATCCTTCACGCATGCTGCCAAACATACCCTTGTAAAACTGACCATCCTACCAATCCTCAACTTCAGCAATGTCATTCACAAAATAGCCTCAAATACCCTACTCAATAAATTGGATGCAGTCTATCACAGTGCCATCCATTTTGTCACCAAAGCCCCATATACTACCCACCACTGCGACCTGTACGCTCTCGTTGGCTGGCCCTCGCTTCATACTCGTCGCCAAACCCACTGGCTCCAGGTCATCTACAAGACCCTGCGAGGTAAAGTCCCCCCTTATCTCAGCTCGCTGGTCACCATAGCAGCACCCACCTGTGACACGTGCTCCAGCAGGTATATCTCTCTGGTCACCCCCAAAAACCAATTATTCCTTCTCCTTCCAGTTCTCTGCTGCCAATGACTGGAACGAACTACAAAAATCTCTTAAACTGGAAACACATCTCCCTCACTAGCTTTAAGCACCAGCTGTCAGAGCAGCTCACATATTACTGCACCTGTACATAGCCCATCTATAATTTTGCCCAAACAACTACCTCCCCCCATAATGTATTCATTTATCTTGCTCTTTTGCACCCCATTATTTCTATCTCTACCTTGCACATTCTTCCACTGCAAATCTACCATTGTTTTACATGCTATATTGTATTTACTTCGCCACCATGGCCTTTTTTTTGCCTTTACCTCCCTTATCTCACCTTATTTGCTCACATTGTATATAGACTTAGTTTTCTACTGCATGTTTGTTTTACTCCATGTGTAACTCTGTGTTGTTGTATGTGTCGCAATTGTAAACGAGAACTTGTCCTCAACTTGCCTACCTGGTTAAATAAAGGTGAAATAAAATGTAAAAAAATAAATGCGTATCATTATTTTGTAATCTTGTTTTTTTAAATCAATCGAATGATAACTGTAACGTATTTGCTACAATTTAGCAGCTACGTCACTCCTCTCGACAGAACTTCGTACCAATTATCCCGGAGATATCGGTCGCAGTGCCGACTTTGCGCATGTGCTCCTTTTGCGCGGGAGAGACAGGCGGAAGTGAAAACACCAGACAGAGCGTTCAGAAAGGATTCCAGGATTTCGTCTGGATTTAAGCTAGCTCGTTAACCACACCAAGCTGTTTTTTTTTACTTGGCTTTTCATTTAATGGTGTAACTGCAGTTTATTCAACAGTGCTGCTAATGTAGGTGTTTTTGACGATGTTATTCTCGACAGGGCATAAAGTCAAGACTCGTACTAGTGAACCACGGCGCAGATAGAACAAGGAGTTAGTTATACAAATCAAACGTTAGTATTTCAGGGAACTAGCTAGCTAAGTAACGTTAGAAGTTGGCCAACATTAGCCCTGTAAGATTACAAGGCTAACTTGGCTAACTACGTGTACGTTTTTATAGATGTGTTGTTTAATTGTTTATGTTGTCATTTGTATCGTTTCAAAAACGATTATATTGATAAAACATTGATTGTCATTCCCTGCACGTAACTTACTAACAGTAAGCTCTAACTATGAATTGTACACTTCCCGAGCCCTATTTCTCATCTTCCCAACCAAAGTGCCATGGCCAGACTGTTGAAATGACAGATTGTGTCTTTAATGTCGCTTCTCTAAAGTGAAGACAATGGAAGAGGACATCAGCCAGTCGCTGACCCCGCCGGTGTCACCCTTCGCAGGGGAAAGCCAGTGTGAGCTGACCCCAGCCCTGCCACCCTGTTTCTCCTGTGCATCTGACCCGGGTCGGGATGACACCCGGCCACTGTCATCTGACGGTTATATTGGCAGGGGCTCCCTGAAACGGTAACGTCTCTATGAGCACACTGCTAAGGCATATCTTGGCAGGCTAATATTATACTGAACAAAAATATAAATGCAACAATGCAACAATTTAAAATATTTTACAGAGTACCAGTTCATATAAGGAAATCAGTCAATTTAAATGAATTATTACATTCAGAAATACTCCTCAGTACTCCTTTATTCAGTGTATAATCTACTGTATAAGAGTACAGAGACATTACATTAGGTACTTGTCATGGTAAATACAGAAGGAAAGTCCCGCCTACTTCATGGATTGTGTCCCACAGTGTTTTTGAATGGACTTCAAGAATATAAAATCGAATTAATAAAAAAGTGGTTGTTTAAGATGTATGTAAAATTATATTAGTATTTGTGGATTAATTGACTTCTACCTGATGCCTTTCATTAAGATTTCTGTTTGAGTAAATTAATCCACTAATACAAATATAATTTTTTACATATCTTAAATGACTGCTTTTTAAAATGTATTATGTATTCTTGAAGGCCATTCAAAAACACTGGGACATGATACATGAATCGATCGGTGTTTTGTCACGTGTCATGGCAAGTGCCTAATGTAATGTCTCTACTCTTATACAGTAGAGTAGATTATACACTGAATAAAAAAAGTACTGAGGAGTATTTCTGTCTGTAATAATTTATTTAAATTGACTGATTTCCTTATATGAACTGGTACCCAGTAAAATATTTGAAATTGTTGCATGTTGCATTTATATTGTCAAGATTATATTGTCAAATTCATGAAAACGCAGTAATTTAAGATATGTAAAATTATATTAGTATTTGTAGATTAATTGACTTCTACCTGATGCCTTTCATGAAGATTTGTGATTGATTGAGTAAATTATTCCAAGAATACAAATATAATATATATCTTAAATTACTGAGTTTTCATGAATTTGACAATATAATCTTGAAGGCCATTCAATAACAGGACATGATCCAGGAAATAGGTGGGACTTGCATACCGAATGTGACGCATAGTAACTCAAACGATCGTCAGATTGGACAGCTGACAACAGTGGACAGAAATAATAATATGTTGACCTTGTTATAATACAACAGAATCATTACCGACAATATTGTTTGAGGGAAAACTCCCTGTCTTCAGTGTCTTTTAGGCTGCAGCAGATCTAAGTTACTATTGTCTTCCATAGGCTGCTGTTACGTCTGGCCCCAGCCCCTGCAGACTACGAAGATGACACAGTGGATATCTTTGGTTTCCCATGGGTGACAGAGACCGCTCTGGTGGAATCTACCAAGCTTTTGTTTGGCCTATTCAGGTGGGAATACAGACAGATAATGTGGAGTGTCATTCATTTATTTCAGACTATGTAGAACTGCCTCACTGTCTCTCATTCTCAGGGTTTTGAGGTCAGTATGTCACAATTTGTTGTCACCTTTCAGGCAAAAGCTTCTTAAATTAGAGACCCTGGTGCAGTCCAGCTCTCATGACTTTGGTAAGCTAACTTAATGTGTACCTTGCTGCTCATGGTTTGATTTGAGAAAGCTTTGTGGTAATAACCAAGTGTGAAGTGATTAGATTTGGTATGGTGGTGGTTGGATTTTATTTTTCTGGGTTGTTGTAATGGGGAAATCTTATACTGTTTTCGTTGTACTGTATGTACTTGACAATGCTATGTTTCAGGCCAAGCCAGCAGCCTCCATTATGAGGCAGAAGACCTTAGGCAACAATGTGTGCTGTTTCTCCAATATGTCAAAGTCTTCCTATACAGGTAATGCTGCTGGTCAGTTATTACTGATTCTCACTGACTGTTCCTGGCCTAGGGCATAGGCTATATTTACTAGGCATATACATATTCCAGTAAAACAGTGTAAGGATTTGTTTTTTGTTTAAAAGGTCAAAGGATCAGCATTCAGGTCTGACACCTGACTTTTCTGTGATTCCCTATGTGACCTCTGCACCCTGCAGGTACCTGGAGCCCACCTGTTCCCTGGAGGAGGGCCCCTGTCACCCCTATGTGGAGCTGGAGGCTCAGCTACCCTCTGCTCTGCTGGAGGAGCTCTTTGGGGTCACCCTCCTCATAGGGCGCCTCAAAGACCTGCCAGCCAACATCCAGAGTGCCCTCACCATACAGCACCAGGGCAAGGTAGCCCCCCCCCCCCCCACACACACACACACACAGCATGAATATTGTGAGTGAATACCAGACCTGGGTTCAAATATGTGTATTTGAGTATCTGGTATTTAATATAATTTTTCTGTGTATTTCAATATTCAAATACACAGAATATTCAAATACACAGCCAAAAAAACTATTATTTTTATTTGAGTATTTGAATGTTAAAAACAAATAGTCTGCCAAATTGTATTTGACAGTATGTTCAAATACTTATTTCAATTTGACAGTATGTTCAAATACTTATTTCAAAGGCTATTTTCAAATACCTGGGTTAAATGCATGAGAGTGTATTTGAGTCGGTGGATTTAAGTTTTTCAAATACTTTCCAAGTGTATTTCCAAATACATGAAAATATTCAACTACTATTCAACTATTCAAATATATCTCAATACTTACTTCTGTTGTGGAATTCTACACAGGGACACTCAAAGTCAATCTTTAATTAATCATTTTTTATCATCAGCGCCCTGGAGAGGTTCCAACCAACTCAATTCACCAAGTATACATGTCGATCAGGAGCTCTACCTGGGGAAGTCCCGTTAGCTCTCTAATATACTGCAGACAAGTTATATTTGCATGATTTAGCTTATTCATCATTCATAATTAATTAATCATTAACATTTGCTTCATTCATGTGACTGACCAATACTGTGTCATGCATGTGACAGACACTACGAGGCAACACCCAACACCCCAGGAGGCTTCTTGTCTAGGCGGAAACCTTGAAACTGAGATATTTTGTTCTCAAATCAAGGGCCTGGGCGTACTGCCAACTTGCAGATAGTGAGGATTCGTTCAATTAGTTACATTATTAGAAAAGCACACACATCAAATGTTCCTTTACATTTTGTAAGTATGTGAAAATAATTTAGATATTTGAAAGTATTTGAACCCAGGTCTGGTGAATACACCCTGTTATGCTTTTACTGTATATCTCCCCTCAGCTGTTTCCTCCCTCCTGGCATTTGTTACACCTCCACCTGGACATCCACTGGTCAGTATTGGAGATTCTCCACTTGCTGGGGCAGAGGATGCAAGGTATGTGTTGATTTTCTTGTTGTTATTTAGGATCTCGTCTAACCTGTCGTAGGGTAATCTTCCAAGGCAAAACAAATTGCATATGCAGTACTGTAAAAATCGAAAACGGATCTGAAATACACAATATGAAGAGAGAGAAAAATAAAATAAGTTGAGGCGGGTGTTGTCAGGCTGGTATTGTCAGTGTATTGTAGGTCTACTGCATTCTTATTTGTCTGTTTGACCTTTGCAGGTCAGGTGGTGTACGCTCACCAGTTTGTGAACCTGACAGGGGAGAACCTGACCAACAACAGCCTGTTTGAGGAGCATCTCTGCAACCTGCTCTCTGACCTCACGGGCATGGCCATGAGCAAATACAGCAAGGTACTGTGCTTGGGGTTATACGTGTGTGTTGTGTTCCTTAACAACACTAACCATTGAGTAAGCCTTGAGGCAAACCCCTTAAGAATGTTCCAGGGGCGCCACACTATGGCTGACGCTGTGCTCCCATCTCTCTGTGGGTGGGTGGTGTATTGTTGTATTTTATTAGGATCCCCATTTAGCTGTTGCAAAAGCAGCAGCTACTCTTCCTGGGGTACACATGAAACATGACATAATACAGAACATTAATAGACAAGAGCAGCTCAAGGACAAAACTACGTAAAAAAAATAAAATGTTTAAGGCACATGTAGCCTACATATCAATGCATACACGCAAGCTATCTAGGTCAAGTAGGGGAGAGGCGTTGTGCCGTGAAGTGTTGCTTCATCTGTTTTTTGAAACCAGGTTTGCTGTTTATTTGAGCAATATAAGATTGAACGGAGTTCCATGCAATAATGTCTCTCTATAATATTGTATGCTTTCTTGAATTTGTTCTGGATTTGGGGACTGTGCCCTCTGATTACAATGATTACGAGCAAGACGTACCACTCTGTTCTGGGCCAGCTGCAGCTTAACTAGGTCTTTCCGTGCAGCACTGGACCACACGACTGGACAATAATCAAGATTAGACAAAACTAGAGCCTGCAGAACTTGCTTTTTTCTGTGTGGTGTCAAAAAAGCAGAGCATCTCTTTATTTTGGACAGACCTCACCCCATCTTTACAACCATTGCATCTATATGTTTTGACCATGACAGTTAATGCCAAGTAATTTAGTTTCCTTATCTTGTTCAACAGCCACACCATTCATTACCAGATTCAGCTGAGGTCTAGAACGTAGGGAATTATTTTTTTACCAAATACAATACTCTTAGTTTTAGAAATGTTCAAGACCAGTTCATTACTGGCCACCCATTCCAAAACAGACTGCAACTCTTTAAGGGTTTCAGTGACTTTATTAGCTGGGGTTGCTGATGCTTATATGGTTGAATCATCAGCATACATGGACATGCATGCTTTGTTTAGTGGCAGGTAATGTGTAGAAATAGAAAAGATTAGAGGGCTTAGAGACCTGCCCTGCAGTACACCACACGTTACATGTTTGACATTAGATAAGCTTCCATTTGAGTTCTGTTAGATAGATAGCTCTGAATCCACGATATGACAGAGGTTGAAAAGCCATAACTTAAGTTTGTTTTTCAACAACAGGTTATGGTCAATAATATCAAAGGCTGCTTGAAATCTAACAGTGCAGTTCCCATAATCTTCTTATTATCAATTTCTTTCAATCGTCATTTGTGTCAGTGCAGTACATGTTGAGTGCCCTTCTCTATAAGCATTCTCAAAGTCTGTTGTTAATTTGTTTACAGAGATATAGCACTGTATTTGGTCAAACACAATTTTTTCCAACAGTTTGCTAAGAGCTAGCAGAAAGTTTATAGGTCTGCTGTTAGAACCAGTAAAGGCTGCTTTAACACTCTTGGGTAGTTGAATTACTTTGGCTTCCCTCCAGGCCTGAGGACAGACTTTCCTCTAGGCTCAGATTAAAGACATGACAGATAGGAGTGTCTATAGAGTCAGCTACCATCCTCAGGAGCTTTCCATCTAAGTTGTCAATGCCAGGTTTTGTCATTATTGATCGATAACAATAATTTGTCCACCTCTCCCACTCTAACTTTACAAAATTAAAACATGCAATTATTTTCTTTCATTAATTGTTTTCTTGGCTCACAGTTCGTTGTTGACCACTTTGCCAATTAAGTAATCAATATGCAGTAAGTCTGCCAGTCGGATGTACATCCAGACTTATTAGCCACTCCTTTTGCCCCATCTCTTTGAACCAATTCCTCATCAATCTATGGAGCCTTAACAGTTCTACCAGTCCGTCACTTAATAGGTGCATGTTTATCAATAATTGGAAGAAGAAATTTCATAAATTCATCAAGTGCAGGGTCTGGATGCTCCTTATTAATCACATCAGACCAACAACTATTTTTTAACATCATCCACATAAGAGTCACAGCAAAATCTTTTGTATGATCTCTTATACACTATTTTAGACCCAGCTGTTGGAACTTTGGCTTTCCTGAATATAACTACTATACTGTGATCACTGCATCCAATGGGTACGGATACAGCTTTAGAACAAAGTTCTACGGTGTTAGTAAAAATGTGATCGATACATGTGGATGATCTTGTTCCTGTAGTGTTTGTAAACACCCTGGTAGGTTGATTAACAACCTGAACCAGATTACAGACACTAGTTACAGTAAGAAGCTTCCTCTTGAGCGGACAGCTTGATGAAAACCAGTCAATACTCAAGTCCCCAAGAAGGTAGACCTCTCTGTTTACATCACATACACGATCAAGCATTTCACACATATTATTTAGATACTGACTGTTCACACTTGGTGGCCTATAGCAACACCCCAAAAGAAAATGCTTTAGATGTGCCAAGTGAACCTGCAACCACAACACTTCAATAACACTTGACATGAGATCTGTAAGCATTACAGGGATATGGCTCTGAATATACAGCAACACCTCCCCCATAAGCATTTCTGCCTCTTCTATAAATATTATATCCTGTATTGCTACTGCTGTATCATCAAATGAATTATCTAAGTGACTCTCAGAAATAGCTAGTATATGAATGTTATCTGATGTTAGCAAGTTATTGATTTCTTGAACCTTATTCCTACGGCTACATATAATAATATAGGCTATTTTCAGCCCTTTCCTTGGCAGCTTATCAGAGATGGACATAATAGTGAAAAGAGCAAACAAAGCAAGGTACAAAAAAAAAATAAATACATTCAGCAGTCCATTAATCAATTGGTGTGGGTGCTGCGGGGTTGAAGCTACGAACCCATAGGCTTGGCTTTCTCATCCCTTCCAGGCTTCTGTGAGGAAGGGTGGACAATGAGCCTGTCATGGCGGATGTAAGCAATGCGGTTGTGTCTAAGAGTTGGGTGTGAAGAAAAACAAAAAAAGAAAATTCCTAACAACTTTTCATATGGTTATAATACTGCCTGGAAAGGGTGAAATCGATAGGTAATTTAAAACCTACAGGTAATTTAAAACCTACAGGCAACATTTACATCTCCGTAAGAGTTGGTAGCCTCTTCCGAGGGTATTCCTAACTCTTTCCTCTGTTCTAGGTAAGGCCTACTGAGGCCCTGACCAGCTATCACTACTACTGCACCTGCACCAAAGAGCTGTGGATACTACTTATACACTTACTGGAACACAGGAGCAAAGTGTTACACACACAGGTGAACATACACACGTTCACACTTGGTGTAACTCTATGATTTGGTGACCATTTGGATTTTATCTGCAATTAATCAAATTTGACATAGTGTTTATTTACAACTGTGTGTGTGTGCACGTGTGTGTGTTTCCCCCAGTCTTTCTGGAACTACATGAACACACTGCTGCAGTCTCTGATCAGTGGCCAGCCTGTAGCAGAGCAGTACGGTGTGCTCCCTACACACTGTAAAGACCCTCTGGGCTTCACCTGGTGGCTTGTCACTCACTTGGCTGAGCTGGGACAATACAGCCACAACGGAGCCTTCCAAAACGGGGTAATCTACCTGAGATTAGGGGGCTATAAGGAGGGATGTCCTAAACTGTAAAGGTGTGTGATTTCCCCCCCCCCCCCCCCCTGATTAATCAGATATGGCTGAATTTCTGAAATGTGTCTTCCATTTATAGTTGAAATGGTCAAAATCCTGATTTGTCCCGATCGTATCCCCTGCAATATAAACTTCTTGCCCAAGCGTATTAGACTGTATGTTTTTGTTGGTAATATAATGTATGCTCTGGTCTCACAGAAACAGCTGGAGGACAACTGGAGTTTTGTGTGTGAGCTGCTCAAGTCCACCTGTAACCCCAAGGTAGGCTCTCGCGCAAAGGGGATATGGGTTATGGACGGGTGCATGGTTTCTGTGTACAGTTATCATTTGTTTTGTTGATTGATCTGTGTGTGTTGCAGAGAGCGCTACAGGAGGACCAGATCAGAATGCACGTCCACTGCTGCCTGAGTCTGTCTCTACTATGGAAACCTAACAATGGCACTGTCGCCACACTCTGGGAGTACTACAGCAAAAACCTGGTAAAGAATACCTCTAACACACTATAGGACTATATGTCATGTACAGTATGTTTGATGTATATGAGATGTTATGTCTATTATATACAGCAGAGTTATGTGCCCATTAATCCCCCCCAAATATCCCAATTACATTCTCCCCTCTGTCTCCCCTTCTCTTCAGAGCGGTTTGTTCACAGTGCCCTGGTTAGGGGTGTCGGGGCTCGGCAGCGTGAGCAGAACCCCACTGGCCCTGTTGGACCAGGCCCGAAGCTGCTGCTCCCCCTCCCCCCTTCGTTCCTCCGGCCACACCCAGCTGTACCGCTCAGCCAACTCCTTTCAGATCTTCCTCAGAGTGCTGGCTCTCTACCTGGCCCAGGAGAACGCAGGCGGCGCCCCTTGGAGGCAGATCAAGGGCAGGTGAGGCGCGCGTGTGTTTGTAGGGATGGGGTACAGAAAAGGAGGCCAGTTAAACCCCTAAGGTACTCTTTAAATGGAGCTAAATTAGTTTACTTCAATATTATGTTGATACGAAATACAGGTGAGTCCACATTCACAGACACGACTCTCTGTGCCTTGATCTTGACGTGTCTGTGCATGTGTGTGTGCCTGCCAGGTGTGGCACAGCCCCTCTCTGAGGCTTTGCTATTTGCTCAGACTCCCAGGGAGAGCAGGTGTCTCAGGAGGAACCTCCACCTGCCTCTCCTCTCCTCCCAGTGGAGACCAGCCTAGTCCCACTGAGCCCCACATAAAGCCCACAGCTGTTTCCCAAACTCCCCCAGTTATGGCTCCTCTTTCTGGGGGAGACCAAAGACAATAAGCCCATCCAAGCCCATGGTCCCAACATCAGAACGTGGCCTGGGACGAGCCCGGCTGGGCACTAGCGAGGAGGATAAGTCCGCCTAATGACTTCCCTCTGTCTGGAACGTGCTCAGCCGCTCCGCAGACATGAAGGCTAATTAGCTAACGAGCATGGCGGTTAATTCCCCTTAACGAAGCCGTGTTGCTTTCCAGCACGGATGGGGGTGGGCAGCGGCAGGAAGGTTGCTGGCAGGGACCGGACTGGGCTGGGCCTGGTCCAGATTAGAACACCCCCTCTCCCTCTCTCTCTGCTCCAGTTCCCTCGAGAAGAGCCGGGCGTGCTTACGGCGTTCCGGCAGCGTTCCCGTTGGCTCCGTGGGAGGCCTGTGGTGGCTGCATTAATGGGATCGACTGGGAGAGCGCTGATCTCTTATGCCGGGAGTCTTGAGCATCTGCCTGCCTCCGGAAAAAGCTGTCCAGGATAAACAAACACACAGACGGACTGTTTGTCTGACAGACAGAAAACACAGGAAAAAGCCTCCCAACCTGTTACAGACAAACTATAAATCCATTTCCCACTGCTGTTTTTCTTTTCTCTAACCACTAGGCAGGTAGCCTAGTGGTTAGAGCGTTGGGCCAGTAAACCAAAAGGTTGCTAGATCGAATCCCCGAGCTGACAAGGTAAAAATCTGTCGTGCTGCTCCTGAACAAGGCAGTTAACCCACTGTTCCTAGGTCATCGTTGTAAATAGGAATTTGTTCTTAACTGACTTGCCTAGTTAAATAAAAAAATAGAAATGTCTCTTTCTCATCTTTCCCTTCTTCTCACTCTCTCTTCCTGCCTTAGGTTTTTGCCACATGTATATCATCCATACACCTCTCTTCCTCACCTTTTTCCTTCTCCTCTCACTCTCTCTCCGTGTAACATGTAGCAAAACTTTAGAACCAGTCATGGTTAGGGCTGTTACGGTGACCATATTACCGTCACGAGTCATGACCGCAGTCAAATTCCGGTCACGGTAACTAAGCTTCTCCAAGCTCTGATGGTCATTAGCAAGTTTGGTAGGCTACTAACTGCCTGGTCGTCAGCACTCTATTGTACCTCGATTCACTCTGACATCAATGCAAAAGTGATTGAAAATCAAATCAAACACTTAATGAGAGCTCATGTTGCTCAAAATAGGCTATGCAATTGCGTGAGGACATTGTTTTGATGGCCTCTTAAAAGGAGGATCTCATCAGCTTTCTATAGGCTTGGCCTCTATTTATTTCTCAACTTATCCTAATATTTAGCACATCGCTTCACTTTACAACATGAATTTAGCTGTCCTTGCTGGCATGAAAATTAACCATGGGAAAAGCGTCCTCCATTCGCTATTTAAGTGCATAGATGACCGGTGCGTGATAATAGTCATTCAAAACTAATTTCACACATACAGTACCAGTCAAAAGTTTGGACACACCTACTCATTCAAGGATTTTCTTTATTCTTACTATTTTCTACACTGTAGAATTATAGTGAAGACATCAAAACTATGAAATAACACACATGGAATCATGTAGTAACCAAAAAAGTGTCAAACAAATCAAACTTATACAGTACCAGTCTCCTTCAACGTAGTCACCATTTGCCTTGATGACAGCTTTGCACACTCTTGGCATTCTCTCAACCAGCTTCATGAGGAGTGCTTTTCCACCAGTCTTGAAGGAGTTCCCACATATGCTGAGCACTTGTTGGCTGCTTTTCCTTCACTCTGCGGTCCAACTCATCCCAAGACATCTCAATTGGGTTGAGGTCGGGTGATTGTGGAGGCCAGGTCATCTGATGCAGCACTCCATCCCCACTCTCTTTCTTGGTCAAATAGCCCTTACACAGCCTGGAGGTGTGTTTTGGGTCATTTTCCTGTTGAAAAACAAATGATAGTCCCACTAAGCGCAAACCAGATGGGATGGTGTATCGCTGCAGAATGCTGTGGTAGCCATGCTGGTTAAGTGTGCCTTAAATTCTAAATAAATCACAACAGTGTCACCAGCAAAGCACCATCACACCTCCTTCATGCTTCACGGTGGGAACCACACATGCGGAGATCATCAGTTCACCGACTCTGCGTCTTACAAAGACACAGTTGTTGGAACCAAAAATCTCAAATTTGGACTCATGATACCAAAGGACAGATTTCCACTGGTCTAATGTCCATTGCTCGCGTTTCTTGGCCCAAGCAAGTCATGTCAGAGCAAAAACAAAGCCGTGAGGTCAAAGGAGTTGTCTATAAAACATTTCTGTAGCATAGAGTTGTCTGTAAAACATTTATGTAGCATTGAAGGTCCCCAGGAAAACAGTGGACTCCATCATTCTTAAATGCAAGAAGTTTGGAACCACCAAGACTCTTCCAAGAGCTGGCCGCCCAACCAAACTGAACAATCGTGGGAGAAGGGCCTTGGTCAGGGACGTGACCAAGAACCCGATGGTCACTCTTGCAGAGCTCCAGAGTTCCTCTGTGGAGATGGGAGAACCTTCCAGAAGAACAACCATCTCTGCAGCACTCCACCAATCAGGCCTTTTATGGTAGTTTGGCCAGACGGAAGCCACTCCTCAGTAAAAGGCACATGACAGCCTGCTTGGAGTTTGCCAAAAGGCACTTAAAGGACTCTCAGACCATGAGAAACAAGATTCTCTGGCCTGATGAAACCAAGATTGAACTCTTTGGCCTGAATGCCAAGCATCACTTCTGGAGGAAACCTGGCACCATCCCTATGGTGAAGCATGGTGGTGGCAGCATCATGCTTTGGGGATGTTTTTCAGCTGTAGGGACTGAGAGACTAGAAGGGATCAACGGGAAGATGGACTGAGCAATGTACAGAGAGATCCTTGATGAAAACTTGCTCTAGAGTGCTAACAACCTCAGACTGGGGAGAAGGTTCACCTTCCAACAGGACAACGATCTGCAGAGAAGAATGGGAAAACTCCTCAAATACAGGTGTGCCAAGCTTGTAGTATCATCCCCAAGAAGACTCTAGGCTGTCAATTGCTGCCAAAGGTGCTTCAACAAAGTACTAAGTAAAGGGTCTGAATACTTATGTAAATATCCTTACTATTTTATTCAGCTATGTTACATTTTATTCTTCATACTATAAAATAATGCCACGGAATTCTAAGCAAATCATGTCTGCTAAATAAACTAGTGTAGCACACAGCCATATCAGGGCCTAACATAAGGACAATTCGGAGTATGCTATTCTGTTCTGAAATAGACTACATTTTCTTCATATCGTGTTAGACCTGTCTAAAATAAATAATGGATACTTGTGATGATGTAGGCTATATTCCATGAATTTATTAGACTTTTTTAAAAATGTACAGTACCAGTCAAGTTTGTACACACCTACTCATTCAAGCGTTTTATTTATTTTTGCTATTTTCTACATTGTAGAATAATAGTGAAGACATCAAAACTTTGAAATAACACAAAAAAATATTTAGTCAGCCACCAATTGTGCAAGTTCTCCCACTTAAAAAGATGAGAGGCCTGTAATTTTCATCATAGGTACACTTCAACTACGACAGACAAAATGAGAAAAAAAATCCAGAAAATCACATTGTAGGATATTTAATGAATTTATTTGCAAATTATGGTGGAAAATAAGTATTTGGTCAATAACAAAAGTTTATCTCAATACTTTGTTATATACCCTTTGTTGGCAATGAAAGGTTTTCACACACTGTTGCTGGTATTTTGGCCCATTCCTCCATGCAGATCTCCTCTAGAGCAGTGATGTTTTGGGGCTGTTGCTGGGCAACACGGCAACATCTCCCTCCAAAACATTTCTATGGGGTTGAGATCTGGAGACTGGCTAGGCCACTCCAGGACCTTGAAATGCTTCTTACGAAGCCACTCCTTCGTTGCCCGGGCGGTGTGTTTGGGATCATTGTCATGCTGAAAGACCCAGCCACGTTTCATCTTCAATGCCCTTGCTGATGGAAGGAGGTTTTCACTCAAAATCTCACGATACATGGCCCCATTCATTTTTTTCCTTTACACGGATCAGTCGTCCTGGTCCCTTTGCAGAAAAACAGCCCCAAAGCATGATGTTTCCACCCCCATGCTTCACAGTAGGTATGGTATTCTTTGGATGCAACTCAGCATTCTTTGTCCTCCAAACACGACGAGTTGAGTTTTTACCAAAAAGTTATATTTTGGTTTCATCTGGCCAGATGAAATTCTCCCAATCTTCTTCTGGATCATCCAAATGCTTTCTAGCAAACTTCAGACGGGCCTGGACATGTACTGGCTTAAGCAGGGGGACACGTCTGGCACTGCAGGATTTGAGTCCCTGGCGGCGTAGTGTGTTACTGATGGTAGGCTTTGTTACTTTGGTCCCAGCTCTCTGCAGGTCATTCACTAGGTCCCCCCGTGTGGTTCTGGGATTTTTGCTCACCGTTCTTGTTATCATTTTGACCCCACGGGGTGAGATCTTGCGTGGAGCCCCAGATCGAGGGAGATTATCAGTGGTCTTGTATGTCTTCCAATTCCTAATAATTGCTCCCACAGTTGATTTCTTCAAACCAAGCTGCTTACCTATTGCAGATTCAGTCTTCCCAGCCTGGTGCAGGTCTACAATTTTGTTTATGGTGTCCTTTGACAGCTCTTTGGTCTTGGTCATAGTGGAGTTTGAAGTGTGACTGTTTGAGGCTGTGGACAGGGGTCTTTTATACTGATAACAAGTTCAAACAGGTGCCGTTAATACAGGTAACGAATGGAGGACAGAGGAGCCTCTTAAAGAAGAAGTTACAGGTCTGTGAGAGCCAGAAATCTTGCTTGTTTGTAGGTGACCAAATACTTATTTTCCACAAGTGCAATACACCAAATTAAAGCTTAACTTCTTGTTAATCTAGCCATCGTGTCCGATTTCTAAAAGGCTTTACAGCAAAAACACACCATACGATTATGTTAGGTCAGTGCCTAGTCACAGAAAATTATACAGCCATTTTCCAGCCAAAGAGAGGAGTCACAAAAAGCAGAAATAGAGATTAAAATGAATCACTAAACTTGATCTTTATCAGATGGCACTCATAGGACTTCATGTTACACAGTACATGTATGTTTTGTTCGATAAAGTTCATATTTATATCCAAACATCTGTTTACATTGGCGAATTATGTTCAGTAATGTTGTGCCTCGAAAACATCAATTTACAGAAATACTCATCATAAACTTTGATAAAAGATATGTGTTATGCATAGAATTAAAGAAATACTTCTCCTTAATGCAACCGCTGTGTCAGATTGCAAAAAGGCTTTACGGAAAAGGCACACCATGCAATAATTTGAGTACAGCTCTAAGCCACAAAAACAAGCCATACAGATACCACCATGTTATGGAGTCAGTAAAAGTCAGAAATAGCGTTATAAATATTCACTTTGATGATCTTCGTCAGAATGCTCTCCCAGGTATCCCAGTTCCACAATAAATGTTTTTGTTCGATAAAGTTAATCTTTAAGTCCAAATACCTCCTTTTTGTTAGCCCGTTTAGTTCACCAATCGAAATTCACAAGGCGCGGGCAAGACGAAAGTCCAAACGAAAAGTAAAAAAGGTTCTATTACAGTTCGTAGAAACATGTCAAACGATGTATAGAATCAATCTTTCTTTAGGATCTTTTAATCATAAATCTTCAATCATGTTTCAACCGGACAATTCCTTTGTCTTTAGAAATGAAAAGGAACGCCGCTCACGGCTGCGAGCGTGACTTAGCTCAAGGCATTCTGCCAGACCTCTTAGTCAAACAGCTCTTTTTTGCTCCCCCTTCATAGTAGAAGCCTGAAACAAGGTTCCAAATACTGTTGACATCTAGTGGTAGCCTTAGGAAGTGCAAAATGACCCCATTTACACTGTATATTCGAAAGGCAATGACTTGGAAAAACTACAAACCTCAGATTTCCCACTTGCTGGTTGGATTTTTCTCAGGTTTTCACCTGCCATATGAGTTCTGTTATACTCACAGACATTCAAACAGTTTTAGAAACTTCAGTGTTTTCTATCCAAATCTACTAATAATATGCATATATTAGCTTCTGGGCCTGAGTAGCAGGCAGTTTACTCTGGGCACGCTTTTCATCCGAACATGAAAATACTGCCCCCTATCCCAAACAGGTTGTAACTGACTTGCCTAGTTAAATAAAGGTACAATAAAAAATAAAAAAATGCTGGTTGAGAGAATGCCAAGAGTTTGCAGAGCTGTCATCAAGGCAAAGGATGGCTACTTTGAAGAATCTCAAATATAAAATACATTTTGATTTGTTTAACACTTTTTTGGGTTACTACATGATTCCATATGTGTTATTTCATAGTTTTGATGTCTTCACTATTATTCTACAATGTAGAAATGAATGAGTAGGTGTGTCCACACTTTTGACTGGTACTGTAGATTTTTCAAAGGTCTGCATCAGTGGCTTGTAGGCTATGCATGAAAGCCAGGAGATGCTAAATGTGTTTATTTAAATTAACGGTCAATTACCGTGAGCCCAGCAGTTATTTGCTTGACAACCACCGGCTGCCAAAATTTCATGACCGCCACAGCCCCGGGTGGTGTGTGTGTGATAGTTATTGATCTCTAACTGGTGTTGCAGTAGATTGGTTTGACTGCAGAGTGGGTGACTGCGTGCCTACTGCTGAGTGTCTGACATTTAACATGATCTCTAAAGGCATTTGTTCACGGTGCCCGTAGGATCTAACAACGATGCGCTGGGTGTTTTTCTCATACACACACACACCTGGCATGCCTCTCATCAGCACCAGAGAAGGAGTGATGGAGGAAGGTGCGGGTGGGGAGATCTACCAATAAACATTTGAAGACTTGAATTTTGGTTTGGGCGGTGCAGTCTGATCTTGTCTAGAGCAATGCAAAGTCTCAGTGAAAGATGAATAATATGTCACACACTCAATTTGAACTGTGACACTACTATCTCTTCATCTTACTATGACCAATGGGAACTCATGTCCCTTATTTCTCATCCATCTCTCTCACGCCTCTCCAGGGTGTACTCTAAGTTCCACCAGCGGCGGATGCAGGAACTATCCGAGGCTGGGCTGATGAACTTCCTGCTGCTGTTCGTAGTGGTGGCCCGGCAGGCCGAGCTGGAGGACGTGGCCGGCCGGGCCTGTGAGTTGCTGGGCCTGCTCCCTCCGGACTCCCCCCCTGCCCAGCGGAGCCTGGTGTGGAGGGGCCAACTGGCTCTCTTACTGCTCTTCCAGGAGAGGGGCCTTGACGTGGGGGCCCAAGCTAGCTGGCTGGCTGCCTCCTTCTCTCAGACAGCCAGGGAGTTCTACCTGAAGACCACAGAACCGTCTCGCCGCCTGGCCCTCTGGGGCCCCCTGGGGTCCTACCTAGAGGGCGTGGCCGAGGTTTTTGAGACGAGCGCAAGTCTCGGTCTGTCGGAGGAGAAGCTACTCAACGAGGGGTTCGGTCTGCTGCTGCCTGCCTGCCGCCAGTCGGAGCTGAGCTCTACCCTGGGCTTTCTGCAGATCGTGCTGAGGGAGTTACGGTAAGAGAGGGGGGACAAACACTCAGCAACTCACTGAGACACCCTTAACACACTCTAACACTCTACACATTGACGAGCAGACAGACGGAGTGACGGACAGACTGACATGTTTTCAGGCATTGGCCTTAGACCCTACAACTAGAGCCTGGAGTTTTTGCTGGCATGATCACGTGAAAAAACTCCTGGCCCTACCTTTCAATGCTGAGATCTAGAAGCAGTAAACGGGCCAGTCAGGCCCCTGTACTGACACCTACAAAGGCAGGATTGTGCCGTCCTCTGTCCCCCCTCCATCCCTATGGTAAACCCAGCCCATCCATTGTGTATGGAGGCCCCTCTCTGTCTCTTGGGACCCCGTGGCCCCCAGGTCACCTTCAGCAGGTGTTGGCAGAGGCTTGAGTATAGTTACGGCCTCTAGGGGCCCCAGTGCGGTCACCATGGGTATAGCGGCAGGTCGTGAGTTTGTGGAGTGGAGACGAGTCTGGGTGAGTTCATCAGCGGGACACGGGTGTGTGTTACACGGACAACCCGATCAGAGGTCAAAGGTTTAGAGAGAAAGGCACAGGTGTCTGTCTGGTGAGAGAAGAAGTGAAAGGGTAGGACAGTGGCGTCAGGAGGGAGAGGGTGTCTGGTGCTGTCTGAATGGACCGGACCACTACAGTGTTGTGTTAGTGTTCAGTTTGGATTACCCTGAGTCAGCGCTAATGTAGCAGTAAGCTGCCAGCCTGCAACAATCCTCACTCATAACTTATATGAGTGTGTGCTTGCTTTGACTCTCCTGTGTATGCATGCACACATTCCCATAAACACTAAGTGCACTAGTGCTGGGAATTGCCAGGGGCCTCACGATACGGTTTCACGATAATTAAATGCATATACGATGTATAAGTAATATTGCGATATTGTCGATGCAATATATATCGTTTTTAAAAATCCTGATATGTAACTAGATTATTCCACCATCACTAAAGTGTGCTCTTCTCTTATTTCAGTCCAGGCTCCCGTAACGCGGCATATCTTGTTAGCTTCACTAATTCAAAAAACTTCCCCATCTCATATCTCGGGGTTGGAGGGCACTCATTTGCACAAAATCCCAAAGGGGACAGTGTTATGGCTGAGATCATGCTGACCCATTTAACTAAATAAAAAAGCGCTTTCTCGAATTCGTCCTGCCAAATGAAGCTTAATTCTCCTTCCTGGCAGTACTTGGTATCTCTGTGATTTAATGCGTTTTCAGTGACACAATTAACAGGTAATTATGTAGTCCGGCAAATTGTGCCTCGCCGTCATTATGTTTATTAAGAGCAGAGTGGAATCTGCACACATTAAGAGAATTATCCTGCCAGAGGCTGCGACCGAGAGAGGTGTGTGTGTGTGACAACCACTGACTCGGATGGCCATCGCCAAGGCCAGCCGCCCGCCCAACAGCCAATCAGGAGGCTAATTCCTCACATTTCATTCCTTCCCATGATCCTGCGCGTGGGAGCTTGAGACCCCTGTGTCGCCAGAGGGGGTGTGTGAGGTCTCAGTGGTACACATTCAGTATTATATTGGGGGGCGGGTGGTGGACAATTATCTGAGATCTTAATGAAGTGCTCTCCTCCGTATCTAGACCCTACGCCCCTACACCTTGGCCCTCCATTGGACCTTGAGTTGCTCTCTTAAGGAGCAGTGGATGGGCATTATGGAGGTGGTGGGAGGCAATAGTTGTTTTCCCCTTGTCATTATTTAAGGCCCAGTGCAATCATAAACATCATTTTCCTGTGTTTTATATGTATTTTCACACCGAGGTTTGAAAATACTGTGTAATTGTGAAAAGAATGAAAATGCCCGTTTAGTGTAAGAGCTGTTTGAAGATACCACCTGAAATTTCAGCCCGTTTTAAAATATCTAAAAATGTTTTAAAAACTTGGTAACTGGGCCTCCCAAGTGGTGCAGTGGTCTAAGGCACTGTATCACAGTGCTAGCTGTGCCACTAGAGATCCTGGTTCGAGTCTGTCGCTGCCGGCCGCGACCGGGAGACCCATGGGGCGGCGTACAATTGGCCCAGCGTCGTCCGGGTTAGAGGAGGGTTTGGCCGGTAGGGATGTTCTTGTCCCATCGCGCACTAGCGACTCTTGTGGCCGGCTGGGCGCGATGCACACTGACACGGTCGTCAGGTGTACCCTCTGGCTTCCGCGTTAAGCGGGAATTGTGTCAAGAAGCAGTGTGGCTTGGCTGGGTTGGGTTTCGGAGGATGTGCGGCTCTCGACCTTCGCCTCTCCCGAGTCCGTACGGGAGTTGCAGCGATGGGACAAGACTATAACTACCAATTGGATACCACGAAATTGGGGAGAAAAAACTTGGGAACTGGCTTGCTGTCTTCAACTCCATTTAGATTAAACAACAGCCTACCTGATGGTTGCTCATTGTAGCCTACTCCTTATCATTTAACTAACTTATTTCCATAATTCTAATTCAACTTTGCATTGATTTAAAGATCTGCGTTGTTTGCTACACATGGAGCCACTGTAGACAGTGCCCCTTTGATTAGCCGACAATAACAACAAACACATTCAACCGGTGTAGGTTACGGTATGCCTACACCGAACAAAAATAGAAACGCGACATGCAAACATTTAAAAGGATTTTTACTGAGTTACAGTTCAAATAAGGAAATCAGTTAATTTATTTAAATTCATTAGACCCTAATCTATGGATTTCACATGACTGGGGATACAGATATGCATGTGTTTCTCACGGATGCCTTTAAAAAAAAAAAGTGGGGGCTGGATCAGAAAACCAGTCAGTATCTGGTGTGACCACCATTTGCCTCATGCAGTGCAACACATCTCCTTCACATATAGTTGATCAGGCTGTGAAATGTTGCCCTACTCTCATTCAATGGCTGTGCAAAGTTGCTGGATATTTTTTTAATGTTTTTTTTTATTTACTTCACTTTTATTTAACAAGGTAGGCCAGTTGAGAACAAGTTCTCATTTTCAACTGTGATCTGGCGAAGACGAAGCAAAGCAGTGCGACAAAAACAACAGAGTTACACATGGGATAAACATTCTTAGTCAATAACACAATTGAAAAATCTGTATACAGTGTGTGCAAATGAAGTAAGGAGGTAAAGCAATAAATAGGCCAATAGTGGCGAAGTAATTACAATTTAGCAATTTACACTGGAGAGATACGGTTGAAGTCGGAAGTTTACATACACTTAGGTTGGACTCCACAAATGTCTTGTTAACAAACTATAGTTTTGGCAGGTCTGTAAGGACATCTACTTTGTGCATGACACAAGTCATTTTTCCAACAATTGTTTGCATACAGATTATTTCACTTATCACTTATTTCACTGTATAAGTCAGAAGTTTACATACACTAAGTTTAGTGGGCCTTTAAACAGCTTGAAAAATCCAGAAAATGATGTAATGGCTTTAGAAGCTTCTGTTAGGCATCATTTGAGTCAATTGGAGATGTACCTGTGGATGTATTTCAAGGCCTACTTTCAAACTCAGTGCCTTTTTGCTTGACATCATGGGAAAATCAAGAGAAATCAGCCAAGACCTGATCTCATACAGCTCAGTAAGGAGACACGTTCTGTCTCCTAGAGATGAAAGGAAAATGATGTGGATATATTGGAGCGACATCTCAAGACATCAGCTTGGTTGCAAATGGGTCTTCTAAATGGACAATGACCTGAAGCATATTTCCAAAGTTGTGGCAAAAAGTCTTAAGCACAACAAAGTCAAGGTATTGGAGTGGCCATGAAAGCCCTGACCTCAATCCTACAGAACATTTGTGGGCAGAACTGAAAAAGCGTGTGTGAGCAAGGAGGCCTACAAACCTGACTCAGTTACACCAGCTCTGTCAGGAGGAATGGGCCAAAATTCACCCAACTTATTGTGGGAAGCTTGTGGAAGGCTACCTGAAACATTTGACCCAAGTTAAACAAATTAAAGGCAATGCTACCAAATACTAATTGAGTGTATCTAAACTTCTGACCCACTGGGAATGTGATGAAAGAAATTAAAGCTGAAATAAGTCATTCTCTCTACTATTATTCTGACATTTTATATTCTTAAAATATAGTGGTGATCCTAACTGACCTAAGACAGGCAATTATTACTAGGATTAAATGTCAGGAATTGTGATAAACTGAGTTTAAATGTATTTGGCTAAGGTGTATGTAAAGTTCTGACTTCAACTGTATATGTGCAGATGAGGATGTGCAAGTAGAAATAATGGTGTGCAGAAAAACAAATATGGGGATGAGGTAGGTAGGTGGTTGGTTGCATGGGCTATTTACAGATTGGCTGTGTACAGCTGCAGCGATCGGTAAGCTGCTCTGACAGCTGACTCTTAAAGTTAGTGAGGGAGATATAAGTCTCCAACTTCAGTGATTCAGTCATTGGTAGCAGAGACCTGGAAGGAAAGGCGGCTTTGGGGATGACCAGTGAAATATACCTGCTGGAGCGCGTGCTACGGGTGGGTGTTGCTATTGTGACCAGTGAGCTGAGATAAGGCGGAGCTTTACCTTGCAAAGACTTAAAGGTGACCTGAAGCCAGTGGGTTTGGCGACGAATATGTAGCGAGGACCATCCAATGAGAGCATACAGGTCGCAGTGTTGGGTAGTATATGGGGCTTTGGAGACAAAACGGATGGCACTGTGTTAGACTGCATCCAATTTGCTGAGTAGAGTGTTGGAGGCTATTTTGTAAATGACATTGCTGAAGTCAAGGATCGGTAGGATAGTCAGTTTTATGAAGGTATGTTTGGCAGCATGAGTGAAGGAGGCTTTGTTGTGAAATATTCAAGCCGATTCTAGATTTAACTTTGGATTGGAGATGCTTAATGTGAGTCTGGAAGGAGAGTTTCCAGTCTAGCCAGACACCTAGGTATTTATAGTTGTCCGCATATTCTAAGTCGGAACCTTCCAGAGTAGTGATGTTAGTCGGGCGGGCGGGTGCGGGCAGTGATTGGTTGAAGAGCATGCATTTCGTTCTACTAGCAATTAAGAGCAGTTGGAGGCAACGGAAGGAGTGTTGTATGGCATTGAAGCTCGTTTGGAGGTTTGTTAACACAGTGTCCAAAGAAGGGCCAGATGTATACAGAATGGTGTCGTCTGCGTAGAGGTTAATCAAAGAATCACCCGCAGCAAGAGCGACATCATTGATATATACAGAGAAAAGTCGGCCCGAGAATTGAACCCTGTGGCACCCCCATAGACTGCCAGAGGTTGTTGTTGGGAACTGGAATACGCTGTGATACACGTTGATCCAGAGCATCCCAAACATGCTCAATGTCTGAGTATGCAGGCCATGGAAGAACTGGGACATTTTCCGTTTCCAGGAATTGTGTACAGATCCTTGCGACATAGGGGGGTGCTTTATCATGCTGAAATATGAAGTAATGGCACAACAACGGGCCTCAGGATCCTGACACGGTATCTCTGTGCATTCAAATTGCCATAACCCCATACCATAACCCCACCGCCACCATGTGGCAATCTGTTTACAACATTGACATCAGCAAACCGCTCGCCCGTACGACGCCATACACGCTGTTTGCCATCTGCCCGGTACAGTTGAAACCGGGATTAATCTGTGAAGAACACTCCAGCGTGCCAGTGGCCATCGAAGGTGAGCATTTGCACACTGAAGTCGGTTATGACTCCGAACTGTAGTCGGGTCAAGACCCTGGTGAGGACGACGAGCATGTAGATGGGCTTCCCTGAGACGTTTTCTGAGAGTTTGTGCAGACATTCATCGGTTGTGCAAACCCACAGTTTCATCAGCTGTCCGAGTGGCAAGTCAGTCTGTGTGTGTGTGTGATAGTGGCTGCATTTGGGAGAGGGGTTAAGTGGGGTCTCTAATGGTGTGTGTGTACAGCTATAAGAAGCGGCAGTGGGGAGGATTAAGTGGGGTCTCTGACTATGTCTTGTACAATGAGCCTTGATGGGTGTGAAAGGCCCATTCCGCCGTAGTAACGAGGCTAATGAATTCAGACTCTAATCGATTGTCTCGGCTCTCTCTGGATTAGATGCAACCTTGCTAGAAGGCGCAGGCAGAGGTGTGTGTCTGTGTGTGTGAGAGAGACGAGTGGGGAGCTGAGGGAGTGCCAGTACTCACCCCTGCCTCCCTCCCCTCCATCCCTCACTCCCTCGCTCCATCCGGGCGAATGAGGGGACAGGAGGATCATCTTCAGTCTAAATGAGATTACAGCTCCTTCAGCTGCTTATCTGGGCTAATGCCAGCCGCCGTGGGGCCAGGCAGACACAGCAGCCAGAGCCCAGTCTGTGTACAGGGGATCTGCCCTGCCCTGCTCCTCTCTACCCGGCACTGCACCGCATGACCTAATCCCCCCAGAGATGGGAAGAGTGAGAGAGCGAAGAAGAGGGAGGAGAGAATGTGAAAGAGGAAGGAAGTGGAGTATAGATAGGGATGGAGGTGGAGAGGTGGTGTGAAAGAGAGGGAGATGCTGTGGTTCTGTTGAATAATGATGTTATTGGTGTATGTGTGTCCTACAGGAGGGTCCATCAGCGCAATGTCCAGCCTGGCCACTCGGCATGTCCCCCCGGTGCCTGGCTGCCTCCTCCCAGTGCCAGCGTGGGTAAAGACCGCCACCTAGCGGTTGCAGCAGCTCTCTGGGCCCACTTTTTCCCCTTCCTCCGCAGCCTGCGCCTTTCCAACACCCCTCCTGCCCAACTGGCTGATGCTGCCGCAGGTCAGAGGCTCACACTGAGAGAGGGAGAGAGTGGGAGGGAGGAGGATAAATGTTCACTGTGTACAACAATTTCACACTGTGGGTTGCACACACAAACAGTTGTCTTTCTCATAAGATAATATACACTGTCTGCCTTTGTCTCACTGTTTCTCGCTCTCGTGCTCTCTTGTCAGCTCTTTTAATCTCAACATCTTGCATCTTTGCTTTGTCTTGACCATGCAGTGAAAAATCTTTCCATTATAGTATGACTCTCTCAAACGTATTTTCCATGGTAGTTACCGTATCATGGTATGAATGTTGACTCTCTTTTCCAGGATTTACACTGCTGGCCTTTGACCTTCCTAGCTCTGCCCCCCAAGACCTCCAGCCCAACCCCATCCAGTCCATCATGCAGTGCTTCAGCTGGGACGACATGCTTCACCCCCTGCTAGTGACTCGCTACTTACCCCACCTGCTCCAGAACAGGTAACATTACTCCAGTACATTACCCTAGTAAGCAGAGTCTGAACTTGTCCAATAGGAATGCTTGTTTTTATTTTCTGTTGCAAAACACTTTGCTACGGAGTGCACTAATGAATATGGTGGCACACATCCGAAAGGATCATTCTGAGCAAGGTGCTGCACAAAATCATTGATCTACAAATCACCTTTGCATTCCAAGCTACTATCCATCATGTGAGTCTCCCTTTATACAGATTAGCACATCTGTGCAGAGCCTTGCTCCGGTGGAACATACAGTCGTGGCCAAAAGTTTTGAGAATGACACAAATATACATTTTCACATAGTTTGCTGCTTCGGTGTCTTTAGATATTTTTGTTAGATGTTACTATGGAATAGTGAAGTATAATTACAAGCATTTCATAAGTGGCAAAGGCTTTTATTGGCAATACATGAAGTTGATGGAAGGAGTCAATATTTGCAGTGTTGACCCTTCTTTTTCAAGACCTCTGCAATCCGCCCTGGCATGCTGTCGATTAACTTCTGGGCCACATCCTGACTGATGGCAGCCCATTCTTGCACAATCAATGCTTGGAGTTTGTCAGAATTTGTGGGTTTTTGTTTGTCCACCCGCCTCCTTGAGTGTTGATCACAAATTCTCAATGGGATTAAGGTCTGGGGAGTTTCCTGGCCATGGACCCAAAATATTGATGTTTTGTTTCCTGAGCCACTTAGTTATCACTTTTGCCTTATGGCAAGGTGCTCCATCATGCTGGAAAATGCATTGTTTGTCACCAAACTGTTCCTGGAAGGTTGGGAGAAGTTGCTCTCGGAGGATGTGTTGATACCATTCTTTATTCATGGCTGTGTCTTAGGCAAAATAGTGAGTGAGTCCACTCCCTTGGCTGAGAAGCAACCCCACACATGAATGGTCTCTGGATGCTTTACTGTTGGCATGACACAGGACTGAGGCTAGCGCTCACCTTATCTTCTCCGGACAAGCTTTTTTCCGGATGCCCCAAACAATCGGAAAGGGGATTCACCAGAGAAAATGACTTTACCCCAGTCCTCAGCAGTCCAATCCCTGTACCTTTTGCAGAATATCAGTCTATCCCAGATGTTTTTCCTAGAGGGAAGTGGTGCCCTTCTCTGCTGCCCTTCTTGACACTGGGCCATCCTCCAAAAGTCTTTGCCTCACTGTGCGTGCAGATGAACGCACACCTGCCTGCAGCCATTCCTGAGCAAGCTCTGTACTGGTGGTGCCCTGATCCCGCAGCTGAATCAACTTTAGGAGACGGTCCTGGCGCTTGCTGGACTTTCTTGGGAGCCCTGAAGCCGCCTTCACAACAATTGAACCGCTCTCCTTGAAGTTCTTGATGATCCGATAAATGGTTGATTTAGGTGCAATCTCACTGGCAGCAATATCCTTGCCTGTGAAGCCCTTTTTGTGCAAAGCAATGATGACGGCACGTGTTTCCTTGCAGGTAACCATGTTTGACAGAGGAAGAACAATGATTCCAAGCACCACCCTCCTTTTGAAGCTTCCAGTCTGTTATTCGAACTCAAATCAGCATGACAGAGTGATCTCCAGCCTTGTCCTCGTCAACACTTACACCTGTGTTAACGAGATAATCACTGACATGATGTCAGCTGGTCCTTTTGTGGCAGGGTTGAAATGCAGTGGAAATGTTTTTTGGGGATTCAGTTCATTTGCATGGCAAAGAGGGACTTTGCAATTAATTGCATTGCAGTTCATCTGATCACTCTTCATAACATTCTGGAGAATATGCAAATTGCCATCATACAACCTGAGGCAGCAGACTTTGTGAAAATTAATATTTGTGTAATTCTCAACTTTTGGCCACGACTGTAGAGATTGCGGTCAGACTGCACAGAATCACTGATCCTCAAATCACCTCACATCCCAAACAATAACTAATTATTCGATCAAGATTATAAATTCTGTGCCTCACCTTTCTCTAACTTGTGATTCCCTTAAACATATTTGTTGTTTGTTCTACGTCAAGCTGACCTCTCTTCCACAGTGAGCTGGTGTATTCAGTGAGCTCCGGCTGTGGAGGTTCCGTGTCGGGCTCAGCCCAGACCCTGTCTGTGAGAGCCTGGTTCCGCTGTGTTCTGCAGCAGCACATCCACAAGAACCCAGATGGCACGGACAGCAGAGCAGGTACAGAACCTCAACCTAGAACCCTGGACATCCGCCATTTATCAAACGCTCTTTTGCGAAGATACGTAGTCATGCGTGCACACACTGGCCAGGCCTCACTGGTTTCTGTTCAGCAGTCAGGTATGGAAAGACATCCTCAGTTAGTTAGGCCACATTAAAACACTACACTTACATTTCTTGTCTATTACCATATTATGATAATTTCCCATTAGTTTCCCCTTTAAGTACGTGTATTTCTAAGTTTATTTCAGTGTTTTGTTATGTGTTTTGTTATGGAGATGTAAGTGTGTATATGTGTGGCTCAGTTGGAAAGAGTGGCGCTAGAAACACTTAAGGTCGTGGGTTCAGTTCCCATAAGGAATTAATACACATTCTAAAAATGACCAGCATTTACACAGGCAGCCCAATTTTGATATTTTGCCCAATCAGATCAGATATTTTGCCAATAAATCGGGCAAAGGATCAAAATTGGGAAACATGTTTATCCAAAGACTGCATTTACACGTCTGCTAAGTGGCATGTGTGATTATTTATGATTATTTATGACTTTTTCCAGGCAGGGCTCTGGAGGAGCAGTTGTCGGAGCTCACTAGGCTCGTATTAAGGCTCCCTGAGGTGGACTCCCTACTGCAGAGGGCCGGGCTGCAGCCTGGAGCCGGCAGCAAGCTAGTGCCCAGGTCTGCTCTGGAGATGTTTATCAAGGTACTACACACACCTCGTCACACACACAGGGTAGCTTGTCATCTCACACACGCATGTGCACAAAGATATTTGCAACATGCACGATACATACAGGTAACTGCCAAAATAAAGGGAACACTTTAGTAAATGAGGGATACAAAGTACAGTGGGGCAAAAAAGTATTTAGTCCGCCACCAATTGTGCAGGTTCTCCCACTTAAAAAGATGAGAGAGGCCTGTAATTTATCATAGGTACACCTCAACTATGACAGACAAAATGAGAAAAAAAATCCAGAAAATCAAAATGTAGGATTTTTAATGAATTTATTTGCAAAATACAGCGGTTTCCAAAATGGAATTTCTCATGGAAGAATGATGTCTCATCCTTGCAATAGAATTCCAGACACTTGTAGAATCTATGCCAAGAAGTATTGAAGCTGTTCTGGCTTGTGGTGGCCCAATGCCCTATTGAGACATTTTATGTTGGTGTTTCCTTTATTTTGGCATTAACATGTATATCAACAGCATACGCTGAAAGGCAAGTCCGCATTTCCATACAAATAAATACAGCTTAAATACGTTGTCGTTTTGTATTTTCCTCTCTCAGGCTGTGGGGCGTGTGTACAGTGGGCTGCAGGTGTTGTCTGAGCGTTCTGCCATGGTCACCCGTGCTCTGGACTACACAGGGGACATCATGAAGTATATCAAACACTACCTGGTCAATAAGAGTCCTCAGGAGGGGCTGCTGCTGGCCTACTGGGCTGTGGGTGGGTGTTTGCATCACTGAGGTCTGCCCCTATCCCCTTAGGCTGTTGTGTGAATCTCTAAGGACTGGATAGGTGTAAGATGGCGCTATGGCCATATTGCTTATACCTATGCAATCATTTCAGATCTCTACAAGTGCATAGAAGATATATTTGCTAGAGGTCAATTTGGTATTGGGTGAGAAGGAATCGGCGTGTTTACGAGGATCAGGATATGATCAGGGTTAGCAATTCTGCCCAGCGACTTGCTTCGAGCCTATCGCCTCAAACATGTGTGTGTGTGTGTGTGTTCTCAGGGTACGTTGTGAAGCACTGGAGTCCCCTGCTGGCCACCTCCAAGGCCCAGCATCTGCTCTTCAACATTGTCAACGGGCTGCTCCTCCCTAACTCTCTGTCCGGACTGGACAAGGCCTTGAGGGACAGCCTGCCCCTCTACCTGCAGGTGGGCCGCATGCACAGACACCCGCACACACACACACACCCGCCAACACACACACACTCCCACTTTTGATACTTCTGACAAAAATAATTGTTTTGATACTTCTGAACGTACTAGCAGGGTTGGAGGGGAGGAAAGAAAAGTATACGAACTGACCTCTCTCTCCGTCTCTCCTTTCCTCCCCTCCAGGGTCTGTCTATAGCAACCAGTATGTCTCAGTCTCAGGGTGCCTACCTGAAGAAGCAGCTCCGGGATGTCATCTCCAAGTACCTCGACCATTTCCTGCCTGCCACGCCATCGGTTGGAGCCATAACCAATCACCCGGTGCTGCTGGCGGCCTGTGAGGCCACGCCCACCCCGCGTGGGGCGGCACTGAGAAGGAGCATCCTGCAGGTGATCAGGTAGGGTTCTGACGCTCTGGGTAGAGATTGCTCTTAGGCACAGATCCAGGAGGAGTAAACCCTGCCCACATAATTAGGTAAGGGAATGCGAAGACAAACTGACCTTGGAGCAGTGTCTCAGGATAACTTCATCCTAATCCACCTTGACAGCCTCCTAAGAACATCTACCAAATGGCCAGACATGACATGGCTCTGTGTCATACCTTCGTCTGTCTCTGTCTCCATAGTGAGAACTTCTTGCATTTCAAAGGCAACGCCCCTCCTCCCCGCCTGGTCACGGTCCTGGCCTTCCTATTGGAGTTGCTGAGACGGAACAATGACAGTGACCCCGCCCTGCTCACCATGCCCCTCCCCTCTCTGCTCCGCTGCCTGAAGCTGGTCAACGAGCCTCACGGTGAGAGTCCACACACAGAAAGACGCGTACGCGCAGTAATCCTATTTGTGAACAATATGCTGAACGAGCTTGCTGCTATGGGTGGGGGTGGGGGTTCTTCTAGGTTTTTCGTGTGTGCAATGTGTGTGTGGTAACTAGTCTAAAAGCAGCTGTGCGTTCACAGTGAGGAGGACCAGTACAGAGGCCCTGCAGCTGGTGGTGGAGAGATGTTCGTCCGCCGCAGGGGGTGCACCATGTGACCAGACCGTCACTGTCCTACGGTGAGCGACACCAACTGCCGTGGCCTTTACTCTTCCTTCTCTCTGCATTCAGCGCTTGGGGTGGTGTCTATTAATGTACACCGTAGCAAAACCGTTTTTCAGACGTCGGACAAGTTCGTGGAATGCTTCCCTGTTTCACTCTGTTCAGAACATTTCCTTCCGCTTCGTGTCGGCTGAACGCGACGCTGTTCTAGGGCAGCCATGCTTTTTTTGAACCGTCGCGGTTAGAAATGTACATATCCTGCGACGCTTTGTGTGTATAAAGCATGTACATTGGTGTTACAGTATCTCTGTCTTACTGTGTTCTGTGTGTTCAGGTCCTTTGTGGAGGAGAACGAGGGGTTGTATGACAGACAGGTGTACAGTGTTCTGGAGACGATAGCTGTTCTGGACAGTCATGTGGTCCAGGTCCTGATCCCTGTTCTGTCGCTGAGTCTGAGGAACACAGAACACAAGAGAGGACTGGGCAAGAACACCACACTGAGGTAGAGTTTTAAACCTGACCGTAATCCCAGTCTCTAGTCTAACCTAACCTAGACATAATCCTATTTGTTAAGGTTAATTTATATTTGGAGAGATGCGGAACAACTAAGTACTGTTGCCTTTTTTTGGATGCCTTTTTAAAAAATCAGTTTCTCCTCAGAGAATCTTGTCACCCGACCTGATATAACGCTACGTCTACACACACCACGAGGAATCTTTATCGCACGGTATAAATTGCGTGTTGACCTACGTGGGGAAAACATCTGAAGTATAGGGAATGGGACTTTCATCCAAATGTTGATTCTATTGAAATGCTTTACAGTAGTCATAAAACCATGAAGCCAGTGTGCGACATGCCAGATGTCAAACCACATCACTAATAAACCCCCCCCCCAACACAAAAATGATTTAGTCAATTTTAGAGTAAGGCTGTAACGTAACAATGTCGAAAAAGGGAAAGGGTCTGGATACTTTCTGAATGCAGTGTGTGTGTGTACCGTTCAAAAGTTTGGTGTCACTTAGATATGTCCTTGTTTTTGAAAGAAAAACTTTTTTTTGTTGTCCATTTTTATAATAACATCAAATTGATCAGAAATAGTGTTAATGTTGTAAATGTCTATTGTAGCTGGAAACAGCAGATTTTTAAAATGGAATATCTACATAGGCCCATTATCAGCAACCATCACTCCTGTGTTCCAATGGCACATTGTGTTAGCTAATCCAATGTAATCATTTTAAAAGGCTAATTGATCATTAGAACCCTTTTGCAATTGTTGTCTGATTAAAGAAGCAATAAAACTGTCCTTCTTTAGACTAGTTGAGTATCTGGAGCATCAGCATTTGTGGGTTTCTTCTGTTCTTGTTCTGAGAAATGAAGGCTATTCCATGTGAGAAATTGCCAAAGAAACTGAAGATCTCGTACAACGCTGTGTACTTCTCCCTTCACAGAACAGCACAAACTGTCCCTAACCAGAATAGAACGATGAGTGGGAGGCCCCGGTGCACAACTGAGCAAGAGGACATGTACATTAGAAAGTCTAGTTTGAGAAAGACACCTCACAAGTCCTCAACTGGCAGCTTCATTAAATAGTACTAGCAAAACACCAGTCTCAGTGTTTTGTCAACTGTGAAGAGGCGACTCCGGGATGCTGGCCTTCTAGGCAGAGTTGCAAAGAAAAAGCCACTTGTGTGGACTTGAGGCGTCTGTTTCTCAAACTAGACACTCTACTGTACTTGTCCTCTTGCTCAATTGTGCACGGGGCCTCCCACTCAGGTGTGTCAACAAAGTACTCATATTTTTCTTTCTTTTTTTATCTACAAAAATGTCTAAACCTGTTTTTTTTTAGTCATTACGGGGAATTGTGTGTACATTAATGAGAATTTTTTTTATTTAATCCATTTTAGAATAAGGCTGTAATGTAATTTTTTGTCGGGAGAAGTCAAGGGGTCTGAATACTTTCTGAATGCACTGTATTTATACAGTGTTCAGTGACACAGTCAACTCTGTATGAAATATACTAGATCTTGTGCTGTGACATCACTCACTCAATATCTCTGCATGTGTGACAGGAATGCATACAGGAATTTGCTGACTCTGCTGGGGGACGGTGGTCAGGCGGAGATCATCAGCCTGGAGGAGGACTGACTGTTGACCCCCAGGACCAGGTCACCATGCTGTTGACCTCAACACCACTGGGCTTCATGTATAGATAGATATACATCATGTATAGAAATTGTCCTGTTGGTGATATAGATCATAATTTATGGTCAAGTTTCCGTCTTCATGTTGAAATATTTTTCAAAAAAGGTGTTACGAAATAAAGTAAATGTGATGAAATAAGATAATGTGGAAGTGCTAGTGTTGTATTTCTGTTTCCTAATTTCACAGGCATGGAACGAGTTTGTGATGCATATAGATAAATGTATAATATTTTGTTCTTCCATGTTGTGATAGTAACTACCGATAGTAGACAAATAGGATCTCTTTATGCTCATGCACTCTTTTGTTGGCCCAACTTTACAGGCAGAAACCCGCCTCCTTTCCTGACACTGTATCCCTCATCAAGATACAGCCAGAGTCCGAAAGATTACTTCTGCTCTTTCCATTCCCTTTTTCCTTTGCAATCTTCATGCAATCAGGCTTCATTTTGTCAGTCAGAATTTCACGCCTGGTCGATCTTGTCATAAAAAAAATGCACTCCCCCAACATAAAACATAGTTTCACATGACCCTCCCTCATAGAATTAACTCAAAATAATGTTTAGAAACCACAAATCAAATAACTATAACAACCATGTGTTTATAAATGTGCATATTGACTTTTTCCATTTCAGCATGCTTTTGTGGCACAGTTGATGCCACGCAGGGCTACGGGACAGAAGGTTGAGGGTTCGCCGACCACTCATTCTCCCTGTCAAGCTGGCGATCTAAATCATCTTGCAGGCGCCCGGTCCGCCAACAGAGGAGTCGCTAGAACGTGATGGGAGAAGGAAATTCCAATGGGCCAAACCCTCCCCTAACCCGAGTGACGCTGGGCCAATTGTGCGTTGCCTCCATGAGTGTCCCGGTCACGCTCGGCTGTGACACATCCTGTGATCAAACCCGGGTCTGTAGTGACACCTCAAGCCCTGCGAAGCAGTGCCTTAGACCGCTGCGCCATTCGAGAGGCCTGGAAATCTGATTTTAAAAAATTGTGATGCTATTATTCTATTAAATATATGCAACGAATGATCCACCAACAGGTTTCTGTGCCAATGCACCACGTTGAAGTAATCAGATTGAAACATTGTCAGTGGTTGTGTGTTCATGCCACATATAAAAGGTAATTTAATTAATTTTAAAAGTAAAATGACAAACATTTAGGCTATACTGAAGCGTTAAGATTCTAGACGAGCCTAGAATAGCTGCTCAGATCAGAGAGGAGGCAGAGCATGTGTTGAGCCTTCCTGAATAACTGGGCCTGCTGAGAGTCCCATTATTATAGGACGATATGCGAGAACGATGATCCGCAACAAGACAGCGCATCTCAGTATCAGAAGTAGAAATACAGACGTACAGTAGCAGGTCAGTCTCTTTCGACCTTATAAACTGTCGAGAGTAGACTCACAACTTATCCAAATGGAATGAAACATTCAAATCACAGGGCTTTTGCGCCATTATTCAAATGACATTTTCACCGCAGCCTAGGGTAGAATTTTGTACCTACCTGAAAACAAATATTAATTGCATTGTGGTGTTGTAGGCTAATTGTATTGTCCCTTAACAAGATCAATAGGGGTGCTTTATGAGCTGCGTGTCTCGTCTTTCATGCTTATTGATGCACCTGGCCTATCCACTTCCTATCAGCTCTTCCTCTTCATGTGGATTTATATTGGATATTGGTGCAGCTTTGAATGATTATATGTGTGCCATGATGGCTAGTTATACTGTGGTACACAATAGGCTGAGTCATAAATCCCAGGAAATGGTTCCAATCGTTTTTTTCACCATCCCTTTTTCCATCTGGGATTTTAGAACTACTTCATATAAGGTCTTTGTTTCGTGTAGGCTTACGTGACGTGACGTGGCGTTTTGATAACCGCGCAAATCTCTGACCGAGGTCACGTTAATCAATAATTAGATTAAGGCGAATATATTGATAAATCTCTCCTTGTCCGATAATTATACGGCTCTCAAAACCTCACAATTAATTGCATTTAATTGTAAACTTCACGATATGACAAATAAATGGCGGAATAAACGTTCCATTTTTTATGGGTATTATGTGCTTCTCACAGTTGTCAAGTTGGGTAGGGGACCATTGTTCATACCCAGCAGCATCACAGTTCTTGACACAAACCGCTGCGCCTGGCACCTAACCCTTTCACAGGCACTTAAATCTTTTGTCTTGCCCATTCACCATCTGAATCGCACACATACACAATCCATATCTCAAGGCTTAAACATCCTTATTTAACCTGTCTCCTCCCCTTCATCTACACTGATTGAAGTGGATTTAACAAGTGACATCAATAAGGGATCCTAGCTTTCACCTGGATTCACATGGTCAGTCTGTCATGGAAAGAGCAGGTATCCGTCGTGTTTTGTATACCTGTGGTATAGTTAAGCAATAAGGGGTGTGGTAAATGGCAAATATACCACGGCTAAGGGCTGTTCTTACGCACGACAACGCAGAGTGCCTGGATACAGCCCTTAGCCGTGGTATATTTGCCATATACCACAAACCCCGAAGTGCCGTACTGCTATTATACACCGCTTTCCAAGTAATTAGAGCAATACAAATACATGTTTTGTCATACTCGTGGTATAGGGTCTGATATACCATGGCTGTCAGTCAAACAGAATTCAGGGCTCGAACCACCCAGTTTATAATAATAGTTAGTGTGTGGAAAAGCGTACTGCATAAGGGAAGTACCAAAACACCTCGAAATAGGGGATGTGCATGCAAGCAGATGAGACCATTTCCTAAGGATAGAATAAATGATATAGTAAATCCTGCAAAGGGGAGAATGTAAACCAGGGAAAAAGCACACTACACTCCCCTGTGCCCAATAGAAAGAAAAACAACCCTCCCAAAAGCAAAACATTTTTTTTAGACAACACTCCCCTATTTCATACTAAGAAAATACAGCAGATTAACTTGCTCGATTCAATTTATGGGCTTTATTGATACAGTACTGTACCTCTTTATTCTGAAAACAAGACATGTTTTTTTTTTCTCACACTTCCTCTCACTGCTGGAGGCTGGTGGAGTTACAGATTTACTTTTGTCTTATTTTTTTTGCTCAAAGTAAAACAAGACGTTTTGAAAATGGCATAAGACAGTGGCAACACATAGCTTAGGTTCTCCTACACACAGTATGTTGAGTATATGCACTGTATGATAACAGTGGTCAGACATTCATTGAACTGTTAAACAGTCTTAAATCCTGAGCTTGAATAGAAAACACACGCTCAAGAAAGAGTAAGATTGGGTCCACAGTTCGTTCACACATAACCGGTTTCAGTTGAAATGACCTTGGATGGGTCCATTGGCTTTGTATGGAGTAGATGGGTTATGGTAAGTAGTAAGTAAGTACAGCTAGTTAGAGTGCCAATAGCCCTAGAGTGCATTAGTAAAAGAGGGAGCCATTTCACTCCGTAGAGAGCTCTGCTCCCCTTGAGTGCTCCAGCATTGCGATCTCCTGTTCTGCACCATTGACTAGTGCAGCCCCTTTATTTCAACCAGTCATCTGAGCAGGGTTTGGGGTCAATTCTATGGCAGTTCGGGATATATTATTCTCAATGCTTTTCAAGGAGCAAAATTGTCGTCAGAATTTCTGTTTTACTTCCTGAATTGACTGAATTGAAATGGAATTGACCCAAACCCTGCAGCTGATGAAAGATCAGTCCATCATCACAGGGGAGCTGAATAGGGAACCTCCTCAATGTCCTCGAGGATCCTCCTTTCATACAGGGCCACGTTTTTGTTCAGTTTATGGGTAATGTCAAGGATGGGCAGTGACACCTGCACTTGGGAGTGGTTAGGTTGGGATCCTGAAACTGGGGAAGACGTGGGTAATCTTATCTGGGTGGCAATAGTGTGTGAATGCATTTAGAGGAAGAGGGGGGTGTTGTAAATTAGTTATTTTGTGTTACATAGTTGTATGTCCATAAGAGCTGCATGATATATCTATGTAGACATTTACTGTAGTCTATATTAGTGTGTTAGACAGGCCCTATCCTGTGATGGGGCACTTGTAGAGTCTGGAGGTTGGGGCAGGTGAAGTATGGGGCAGGGAGGAAACACGTTGCTATTCCATTGGAGGCGAACGGTAGAGTTGGTCCATAGAACACTTCCTCCTTCCCCTCCGTGCTCACATCCAACACCTGGACAACAGGAAGTGAAATAAAAAAAAAAGTCAAATACATGAAATAATAAGAGATTTTAGTAAGATAACATTTGCTATGAATACCCTCTTTCCTCATCATGGATTATAAGAGCATTCAAAATACCTAAAAAACGATGCATAAATGATTTATGTACAACATAGTTTAACAAGGCAATTTTTCAGGTTACTTAAATCGGTCAAGGTCACTCACCTGAATACACGCTAGGGGCTCATTGGTCCAGATAGAATATCCACCGACAACATAGATTCGGTCATCATGGACTGCCACTCCAGATTCATTCTGACCTGCGGAGGATAGAGCGAAAATAATGATTCACTGTGCCAAAGAGAGGCCAGATGACTCGATGTCATCTGAGACACAGGGTGCGTTGGGAAAGTTCAGAAAATAACTTCCGACTTCACCTTGAACTTATTTGACAACTTCACGGGGAATCAAGTCGGGAGGGGTGGAGAGTCACAAGGGAAAAAAAGGAGGACAGTGATCTTATCTAGTACGTGTGTGTGTGTGTCTGCCTGCCTGCGTGTGCACGTGCATGCGTATGCATGAGCGTGTGTATGCGCAGCCCACCCACCCGTGAGTAGGCTGAAGGTGCAGCGGGTCCACTGGTCCATGTCTATGTCGTAGGAGTCGATGTGGCGGACCAGAATGCGGTCGTTGTTGTAGTCCAGGTCATTTCCTCCCAGCACATACAGCTGCCTTCTCGCCACGGCCATGACATGGTACACTCGCCTCTGTAGCATGGGACTGCGGGCCAGCCACTGGTTCTGTCAGAGAGAGAGAGGGGAAGGGGGGGGGGGGGGGGGGGGGGGCAGAGAGTGAGAGAAAGAGAAGGTGGGGAGGGAAAAGGACAGTGGGAAGATGTTGAATAGATGGATTAATATTTTAGCGTATCCCTGCTTGGGTAATTGATGTATGTTCAGTGCTGGATAAATAATGTGACACCAGGGCTATGATTTCTCCTCATGATTTCACCCCCCTTCCTAATAATATACTTCACCCTCTCCATTTTACACGGATGTATCCGACTGTGCACATTTGACTAAGTGTGTCTGGTTGTTTTGTATGTATGTGTGTGTGTGTGAGAGCATACGTGACCATGTTTGTGTGTGTACGTGAGCGATTGTGTGTGTGTGTGTGTGCGCGGTTGCGTATGTCTGGTAGGAGCTGACGGGTGGCCATCTGTTGAGGGTAGTGTGGGTGGGGGGGGTTGGTGTTCCTGGCAGGTGAATGTAGCTCCACGGTGAATACAAATGAGACTTTCTCGGTCTCCTGCTCGCTCTCTCTTGCTCTCCCTTCCTTCCTTCCTTCCTCGCTCTTTCTCTTCTTCTTGCTCTCCTTCTCTCCCTCTTGCTCTCCTTCTCGCTCTCCTTCTCGCTCTCCTTCTCGCTCTCCTTCTCTCCCTCCTTCTCTCCTTCTCGCTCTCCTTCTCTTCCTCTCGCTCTCCTTCTCTCCCTCTCGCTCTCCTTCTCTCCCTCTCGCTCTCCTTCTCTCCCTCTCTCCCTCTCGCTCTCCTTCTCTCCCTCTCGCTCTCTCCCTCTCCTTCTCTCCCTCTTGCTCTCCTTCTCTCCCTCTTGCTCTCCTTCTCTCCCTCTTGCTCTCCTTCTCTCCCTCTTGCTCTCCTTCTCTCCCTCTTGCTCTCCTTCTCTTCCCCCTTGCGTGCGGGCCCCCTGTCTCGCGTGCACGCAAACACACATCCTCAAAGTTGCCGTAAACAAGCGTATTACTCAGCTATCACAGAAACTGTTCTGAAACCACGCTTTTAAATGTTTTGATGGCATTTGTCTCACTTTTGGCTTATTTCTCTGTACGATCTGTTCTTCAGTTACCTGTTCTGGATCGTACACCATCAGTCTATTCTGGTACTGAGCTGTGTTTGTGACTCCACCTGTAACAGAGAAGAGTATTACACACAGGTGGCGGGCGGGCGTGTGTGTGTGTGTGTGTGTGTGTGTGTGTGTGTGTGTTCAATCTGTTATGCTCTATTCTCCATCTGGGTGTGTGTGTACCTGAGACCCAGAGCAGGTCGTCAGCCACACAGCCGGCGTGGCAGGACAGCGAGCGGTCAAAGGACTGGACGAAGGTCCACTTGTTCCTCTTCGGACAGTAGCGTTCCACGGTGGGCAGCACCTGTCTCAGCTCGTTCCTCCCCCCCACCGCGTACAGGTACTGGCCCAGAGCCCCCAGGACAAAGTGTTCCCTGCAAGCCTTCATGGAGGCTATCTCCGTCCAGCGGTTCCCCCGGGGGTCATACCGACAAGCGGTCCTCACCGCACACGTTCTCCCCGTGGAATGCTCCACCTCGCCGCCTGCCACAAACAGGAAGTGACCCATGACGGCCACGCAGTGGTGGCTGCGCCCGGCGGGCATGGGCGCCAGCTCGCTCCAGTTGGAGCACCCGGCCACGCGCACGGTCTCCTGGGCGGCCGGGTTGAAGTAGCGCAGCTCCCGCACGCGGCTCACCTCGCGCTTGCGCCCGCCGGCGATGTAGAGGGTGAGAGACTGGAAGCGGGGCTTGGTGTGGGCGGTCTGGCGGAGGGGTTGGGCGTAGGTGGCACGGTGGTACTCTAGAGCCTCGTCCACTAGGGCGGCGGCGGTGGCACTGGACTGGACCAGCGGGTGGCACTGTGCCACGTGGTGCAGGGCGGCCACATCCATAAGGCCGTAACGAACGTGCTGTATCAGGTCCTCGGTGTACTGGTACCGACAGTCATGCTCTAACCAGCACACCACCAGCTAAAGAGGAGAGGGGGAAGAGGAAGACAGAGGGAAGCGATTCATAATTATTAGTATTCTAAATGCCTACAGAGCAGTGTTGCAAGATCAAGACGAGTGTGTTACTGTATACACAAACACACTTATACAAAACGCATACCTATACAAAACGCGCGTACACACACACACACCTATACAAATGCACACACATCATGAATATCCACCGGTACATTCCTTTGTTGAGGACCGGGAGAGGAGAGAAGCAGAGGGGGGATTTAATTGAACTTGAGAGCAATCGGAGGCTGTTTAGCTACGGCGGTGGCGTGTGAATGTGGGCGAGATGGCTGAAGATCACTGATACCATTATCAGGGAAACAAAGTGGCTTTCAACACAATCAGTACAGAGACAGGGAACTTATTACAGCACAGCAAGATTACTGAGCTGGAGCGGTTCACTGTCAGCACCTCCTCCTGACTCGCAGGCACACTGGATACACACTGAAATCCTATTCAAACATTGCACTGGCTCGTAGATGCGTTCAAACCATATTCTGTACAAACAGCACACCAGAACACCATTTACATAGACGCAGACATATTCCCACATGCACTGTATATATTGTCCTACTACTGTCAATGCCACTCCTTTTTCTCTTCCTTCTTAAATACATCCTAAAATGATGCCAACACAACAGTATTTACACCCCCCCCCCCCTTTCCACTCTCTGCTTTGTCCTATTCTCAGTCTTGCTATCTACACCCCTCTCCTCCTTTCTCTCTCTTTCCCGCTTTCTCCCCCCTCCTCCTCCTCCCACCTCTGAAGTGGCAGAGGGGTGTGTGTGTGCGCTCCGGTAGGCTGACTGTGAAGGTCACGCTGGATCAGAGAACTTCCTCGGGGCAGAGAATAAATCAACTTCCCCTCCCTCCCCTCTTCCCCAAAGAGGGAGACAGATAGAGAGAGAGGGAGAGAGCAACCAGAGAAAAGACAAACGCGCAAAAAAGGGGGAAAAAAAAAAACAAAGACCCAAGAAAATGTGATTTCCAGAGCGTGAGACTCAGAGAGAAGTTGGTGTGACGATGATTGACGGGCAAACTATATCGGCTGTGTATTGGTGCCCTCGCGTTTTTTCGGGCGGATGCCCAAATTAACCTTCCTCGGCAGAGTGAAGGAGGCCCAAAGCAGCCTAATCGGGGTCTGATTATGGCAGCATCGCCCGGCTAAAGGGTCAGGGTAATTGTGCCATCAGAGGCCTGATTGTTTTCAATCAGACGGGCGGCCGGAGTGACAGCTGGGTGATTGGGGCGCTGATGAAGCCGCGGTGGGCCTAATCAGAGAGGGGGGAGAGAGAGAAGAGGTGGAGAGGGGGGCCTGATTGGTGCAAATGAACAGTCAAAACGCATAGCGCCCCCCCCCCCCCCCCCTCCATATATACACACACACACGCCTTCCTTTCCTATTCACTCCTATACATAAATATAAAGAGTGTATTTTGGTGAAGGCTATGAATGCTGCCCAGTTGACGTTTTATGACACACTGTGTGATGTAGTATATCAAAGTCTGCGTGGGTTTATGGTGTGCATATATAGTGTGTGTGTGTGTGTGCATGTGTCTGTATATGTGCATGCATTTGCGAACATGTGTGTTCCTTCCATTGTGTGCGCGCGTGTGTGACTGTGAGGAGCCAGTGCAGTGTACCTGCCAGATCTCCTCCTCGTTGAGGGAGGTGAGGCGGTCGCTCTTCAGCACCTCCCTGAGGAGGCGGTAGGGGAGCAGCAGCACCTCCTCCTGGCGGCTCTGCTGCAGCTCACACAGGTGTTCTACCAGGAAGCTGACCACAGCCTCCTCCAGAGCAGGGAGGTGGAACAGATCGGCCACACGGTACAGGTCCAGGTAGTTAACACTGTTCAGCTCCTGTTGTGGACACATTGGCAGGCACAGACTCACAAGGTAAATACATTTACATTTGAGTCATTTCGTAGCAGAGTTTCTAAAACGCCAAGATATATACCACCTCAGTGGAGTTGAGCAGAGACGACTGCGGGCGGACTGAACCTCCGACTACATCGAGTCACTGTCAGTCGACACTTTTCTTAAACATATGTTTGTCCTGTGTAAAAGCGGGCCTTTTCTTTGCTGAAATCCATACTTTTCAATAAAACTTTTTTTCTAATACAACCACCGACTGTTTCCTCGTATCAACTGACAGTCGTCGCAGCCCAACTCCGAGATCTCCAAGTCGTGGAGTTGAGAAACCCAGCTAGTCATTTTAGCAGACGCTCTTATCCAGAGCGACTTACAATTTTGTAAGGATAGCTAGGTGAGACAACAACATATCACAGCCGTGGGACCGTGATCTTCCCACAATAAAGTAGCAGGAAAAGACAAGTGCAGGTTTTTTGTTCATTTATTTACACATTTTTTTTGGGGGGGGCGGGGGGGGCGTGGGATATATTTAAGATACTCTTTGAGGAGGAAGGGTTTGAAAAGATTTCAGAAGATGAGCAGGGACTCCGCTGTCCTGACATTAGGTGAAAGTATGTTCCACCGTTGGGGTGCCAGGACAGAGAAGAGCTTTGAGCAGGAGCTGACATCCAGTAGTGGTGGGAGGGCCAAGAGACCAGAGGTTGGGGTGTAGGGTTTAAGTTAATACATACAGTAACACACACAGACATACAGTTGAGTATCCCTCACACGCACGCACACACACACACACACACACACACACACACACACACACACACTCTGGGTCACACACTTTCCTTGGGGTGTTTTTGAACTGCAGTTTATATACCACTGAATCTATTGGAGATGAGACCACATTGCTATTCAAGCAGAACACAGAGTAAGAGAGTAAGAGAGAGAACAGGAGAGGAGGCAAGAGAACAGAACATGGAGATCGAGAGTGGAATAAGACTGCCATCTGCTGGCAGTAAGCAGGACCACGTGCAATATACTGCACGGCTCTGAGTAATCGCCTCAAACAAACACTCGCACACAAAAAAAATTACCTGTTCAATACCCAATTTCATACAGACAAAATACATATAGAAAGCTAGTGAATCTATATTTTATGTTAACCTGGGTCTTTTCTCTGCATCTTCAGCTGCTATCTAATTGTATAATACAGTGTTTACAGTGAGCAGGGAGTATGTCTATAGGGACAGTGCAGTGAAATCAATGGTGTGCAACACAGTGTCCATTTCTCTCTCTACCAGCAGACGGTGTATGAGAGCACTGTTTACCATAAGGTGATGTAACAGTTTGCCCACTGCCATGCTAATGTATCTTACTGGTAGTGACAGGGGGGGGGGGGGGGGGGGGTTAATGTGTGGTCTTGTGTTGTTAGGAAGTACCTTGGACATGTGGAGAGTAGACCCTCCATATACACAAGAAATTCCAGTGTAGGTGTGGGTGTGTGATACGTATGTGCTTATTTGACTGTACTACTGTATATGACTATGTGCGAGTATGTAATATATGTGAGTGTGTGTGTGTGTGTGTGTGTGTCCATGTCTGTCTTGACTCCTCACCTGGACGAGGTAGTGTGAGCAAAGACTGAGCAGCTCCAGCAGCTGTAGGTGACTTCCTGCCGACAGAACATCCTGAATCACCCCTGGCTCCAGCATTATCTGAGGAGAGGACCTGAGTGAGACCACGTCCTGTCCACCTCACACACTGCTCACCTCCCCAGACAGACAGGTTCCCATCCCAAATTACACCATATTCCCTGTATAGTGCCCATAGGGTTCTGGTCAAAAGTAGTGCACTATGTATGGAATAGGGTGCCATTTGGGACGCAACCAAATGACAGAAGCCCTCAGGGACCAGTGGTCACTTTATATAATGCTGCTGATTCATGTGTGTGGGTGTGTGACTGTGGTCTCGGGCCAGGCGTGTTTTTTTTGTGTGCAATAGCATTTCACACTAATGTGATTTCACTCATGTGCTACTGAAAGCATTTGAGAGGCATTCTTTGCGCTGTGTGCTCTTCAAAAGACTACATGTGTGTGTCCCACTTTATATTCCATGTCTATAAAACATGAATTTAAAATGGGTCATTACATTGCAGTTAGAGTGGTATTATACATTGTTACACACACACACACAGTTATTCTTCTTACAGTTGTGATACATACCACATTTCCATGTAATTGCCATGCAAAATACATGATTTTAGCAACATCAAATAAAAAAGTAAGACTAATATTTATAATATGCGTTTGTGCGTCCTCTCAGTGTAGACTATATAGCAACAGCATGTCTGCTAACCCCATGGTCCCTGACATGTGGCCCGTGGATTTCAGCAACTAGCTCTGTGGTTGTTTACTGAAATAAGCATATTGCTCACGTCTCATCATCTCAGCAGACGGAAACGGACCGGCAGCCGGCTGCTGACCTACATCAACACAACTCCCCCCTGCTCATTTCCACTGTGGAAATGCAATTAGGAATAATTACGAGCTAGCCAGCCTTTCACTGCTGGGCCACAGGGCATAGATCTCCTGACTCCTCACCGCAGAGAGAGAGAGAGGGAGAGAAAGATGGGGGGGGGGGGGAAGAGAGATAGGCAAGAGAGAGGGAGAAAGAGTGGGGGGGGGGGGGGGGGGGGGTCACTGGCATACTGTAGGATCAGGCTAGGTTAGATATCACATCCATGTATAGGCTATAGCAGGTGGACTCAACCACTATTTAAGAAGGTCCAGTCACACAAATGTACTAGATGGCAACGGTCCGGGAGGATATTGTCATTTATCAGCATAAGTAACAAACCCCCACATTGCAACTCACATGACCCCAAAATGCTCAAACTGTTCACATCCATTTCCTTGGCGGAGAGAAAACTTCAGCATTTTAAAGAAAATTTCCTGAAATTCTACACATTTTGTCATGTTTTATGCGCGTTCATATGATACCTGAGTGACTCAACAAAATCAAATGGGGGCACCCTAGGGGTCAATTATCAGGACCGCGATCCTCCAGTATGGCTGGGCTATAGCTTTAATCAGCTAACGAAAAGCTGGAAACTGTCACTCTTAGTGTAAGCCTGGATAGTTGTGGGATATGTTTGTGTGTACAGTTATGTTTGTGTGTACAGTGCCTGTGTGTGACTTGAGGACATGTGTGGGGTGGCTAGCTGTAGATGAAGGTGCTACTGTAGACTCACCTGTCCTGTGTAGGCGAAGTCTAGTGCATGTTTCAGTCCCACACTGGTCACTCCCTGAAGAGTCACCTCATCTGCCTCACTCTCCACCATGCACAGACTGAACATGGCCTGAGAACACACACAGACAGACAGAGACAGACAGAGAGAGAGAGAGAGAGACACACACACCTCTGAGACATAGGCACAGCAAACCTGAGCTATAAATAGGCTACAGCACAACTGAATTACAAAAACAGCCTAAATAGATGCGGGAAGTAGGGGTGCTGAACCACCCCCATCTGTTCCGCAAAAAAAAATACTTTATTGCCAATTGTCTTAGAGAGAACAGAAGTTATTTTGCTTGATCAGCACACACAAACGAACAGAGAGACAGATGTAACAGTATAACTTTAGACCGTCCCCTCGCCCATACCCGGGCGCGAACCAGGGACCCTCTGCGCACATCAACAACAGTCACCCTCGAAGCATCATTCGTTACCCATCGCTCCACAAAAGCCGCGGCCCTTGCAGAGCAAGGGGAACTACTACTTCAAGGTCTCAGAGCAAGTGGCGTCACCGATTGAAACGCTATTTAGCGCGCACCACCGCTAACTAAGCTAGCCGTTTCACATCCATTACACTCACCCCCCTTTTGACCTCCTCCTTTTCCGCAGCAACCAGTGATCCGGGTCAACAGCATCAATGTAACAGTATAACTTTAGACCGTCCCCTCGCCCATACCCGGGCGCGAACCAGGGACCCTCTGCACACATCAACAACAGTCACCCACGAAGCATCGTTACCCATCGCTCCACAAAAGCCGCAGCCCTTGCAGAGCAAGGGGAACTACTACTTCAAGGTCTCAGAGCAAGTGGCGTCACCGATTGAAACGCTATTTACTAAGCTAGCCGTTTCACATCCGTTACACAGACAGGAGACAACCCCCCCCAAGGGGTTGAAAGCACAAGGACTACCATGTGATTTCACACAGCAACTGCCCTCCAGTTGAAAGCTCACTCTTGGCCTATCCATAGAGCTCATTGGACATAGAGAACATAGAGAACATGTGTTTCTTTGACACCCATTTTACAAGCTATATTTATCACTATCCGACACACAGACTGGTTACTTCCTGGTCCTGATCTTTTTCTGGGAAACACTGCATTAACACACACACACACACACACACACACACACACACACACACACACAAAGTGAAATCGAAGCCCCAGAGAGAGCAGTCGCCTGGCCCTGAGCCTGCTGTGCTGTGCCTGATGCCGGGTGCTCCCCAATCAAAGCAATTGATTGGTGTCACAGTATGAGATGTTGGCAGAGCCATTGATCAGGGATGGAGGAACAGGGGAAGCGGCAGGGTGATGGATTAGTCATGTCTTTAATTCACAACTAAAATAATCAAGGACTCCTAAATCACACTAGCCTGGGTACCAATTTGTTTGCGCCTTCATGCCACACCTTGTCATGCGAAGGAGTTGACATGATGGGACCAGGCTACAGTCATCACCACTACAACCTCAGAGCAGAGGATACTCCTGCCCCTTTTTTTTGATTAGGACTGGTATTTTTTGGGTGTAAGCACTAGTGTTGTTCTAGGTAAATTGTGTTTCCATAGCTAACGCAGTCTCTACTCTATAGGGGATTGGGACAACCACTTGTCATGTACAAAAGCCTCTGGGCCAGACGGATTACCAGGACGTGTCGTCAAAGCATGCGCGGAACAACTGTCAAGTGTCTTCACTGACATTTTCAACCTCTCCCTGACCGAGTCTGTAATATCTACATGTTTCAAGCAGACCACCATAGTCCCTGTGCCCAAGGAAGCGAAGGTAACCTGCCTAAATGATTACCGCCCCGTGGCACTCACGTCGGTAGCTATGAAGTGCTTGAAAGGCTGGTCATGGCTCACATCAACAGCATCCTCCTGGACACCCTAGGCCCACTCCAATTCGCAGCCCCAACAGATGAAGCAATCTCAATCGCACTCCACACTGCCCTTTCTAACCTGGACAAAAGGAACACCTATGTGAGAATGCTGTTCATTGACTACAGCTCAGCGTTCAACACAATAGTGCCCACGAAGCTCATCACTAGGCTAAGGACTCTGGGACTAAACACCTCCCTCAAACTGGATCCTGGACTTCCTGACGGACCGCCCCCAGGTGGTAAGAGTAGGCAACAACACATCTGCCAAGCTGATCCTTAACACTGGGGCCCCTCAGTAGACCCTCCTGTATTCCCTGTTCACCCACGACTGAGTGGCAAACACGACTCCAACACCATCATTAAGTTTGCTGATAACCGACAACGATGAGACGGCCCATAGGGAGGAGGTCAGAGAACTGGCAGTGTGGTGCCAGGACAACAACCTCTCCCTCAATGTGAGCAAAAGAAAGGAGCTGATCATGGACTACAGGAAAAGGTGGGCCGAACAGGCCCCCATTAACATCGACAGGGCTGTAGTGGAGCGGGTCGAGAGTTTCAAGTTCCTTGGTGTCCATCACCAACAAACTGTCATGGTCCAAACATACCAAGACAGTCGTGAAGAGGGCACGACAAAACCTTTTCCCCCTCGGGGGACAGAAAAGACTTGGCATGGGTTTCCAGATCCTCAAATGTTTCTACAGCTGCACCATCGAGAGCATCCTGAACGTTTGTATCACCGCCTGGTACGGCAACTGCTCGGCATCTGACTAAGGCGCTACAGAGAGTGGTGTGAATGGCCCAGTACATCACTGGGGCCAAGCTTCCTCACATCCAGGACCTATATAATAGGCGTTGTCAGATGAAAGCCCATAAAATTGTCAGAGACTTCAGTATATAGACTGTTTTCTCTGCTACCGCACGGCAAGCGGTACCGGAGTGCCAAGTCTAGGCCCAAAAGTTTCCTCAACAGCTTCTACCCCCAAGCCGTAAGACTGCTGAACAATTAATAAAATCGCCGCCAGACAATTTACATTGACCCCCTCCCCCTTTTTGTACACTGCTATCTATGCATAGTCACTTCACCCCCATCTACATGTACAAATTACCTCAACTAACCTGTACCCCCAAACACTGACTCTGTACTGGTGCCCCCTGTATATAGCCTCGTTATTGTTATTATGTTACTTTTTATTTTAGTCTACTTGGTAAATATTTTCTTAACCAACAGTGCAGTTTAAGGAGAGTTAAGGGCTTGTAAGTAAGCATTTCAAGGTACATTCTACACTTGTTGTATTCGGCACGTGACAAAGTTTGATTTGAGTTAATTTCATTTTGTGAAAATCTATGCGTTTTCTTATGATTTGGTTGAGTATAATTGTGTTGTTGTCCCGGGGCTCTGTAGGGTCCATTTGTGAACAGAGCCCCAAGACCAGCTTGCTTAGGGGGCTCTTCTCCAGGTGTATTTCTCTGTAGGTGTTGGCTTTGTTATGGAAGTTTGGGGAATTGCTTCCTTTCAGGTGGTTGTAGAATTGAACAGCTCTTTTCTGGATTTTGATAATTAGTGGGTATCGGCCTAATTCTGATCTGCATGCATTATTTGGTGTTTTACGTTATACAGAGGATATTTTTGCAGAATTCTGCATGCAGAGTGTCAATGTGGTGTTCGTCCCATTTTGTGAATTCTTGGTTGGTGAGCGGACCCCAGACCTCATAACCATACAGAGCAATGGGTTCTATAACTGATTCAAGTATCTTTAGCCTAATTGGCATGTCAAATTGTATGTTCCATTTGATGGCATAGAAGGCCGTTCTTGCCTTGTCTCTCAGATCATTCACAGCTTTGTGGAAGTTACCTGTGGCTCTGATGTTTAGGCCGAGGTATGTTTTGTTTTTTGTGTGCTCTAGGGCAACGGTGTCTAGATGGAATTTGTATTTGTGATTCTGGGAACTGGACCTTTTTTGGAACACCATTATTATTTTTGTCTTACTGATATTTACTGTCATTGCCCAGGTCTGACAGAATCTGTGCAGAAGATCTAGGTGCTGCTGTAGGCCCTCCTTGGTTGGAGACAGAAGCACCAGATCATTAGCAAACAGTAGACATTTGACTTCAGATTCTAGTAGGGTGAGGTCAGATGGTGCAGACTGTTCTAGTGCCCTCGCCAATTCGTTGGTATATATGTTGAAGAGGGTGGGGCTTAAGCTGCATCCCTATCTCATCCCCCAGCCCTGTGGAAAGAAATGTGTGTGGTTTTTGCCAATTTTAACCTCACACTTGTTGTTTGTGTACATGGATTTTATAATGTCATGTGTTTTTCCCCCAACACCACTTTCCATCAATTTGTACAGCAGGCCCTCGTGCCAAATTGAGTTGAAAGCCTTTTTGAAATCAACAAAGCATGAGAAGACTTTGCCTTTGTTTTGCTTTGTTAGTTTGTCAATTAGGTTGAACAGGGTGACTACGTGGTCTGTTGTACGGTAATTTGGTAAAAAGCCAATTTGACATTTGATCATTACATTGTTTTTGCTGAGGAAATGTACGAGTCTGCTGTTAATGATAATGCAATGGATTTTCCCAAGGTAGCTGTTGACGCATATCCCACAGAAGTTATTGGGGTCAAATTTGTCTCCACTTGTGTGGATTGGGATGATTAGTCTTTGGTTCCAAAATATGCCAGAGCTGAGGCTGATATTAGAGAGTTTAAGTATAGCCAATTGGAATTTGTGGTCTCTATGTTTTATCATTTCATTCAGGATACCATCCACCCCACAGGCCTTTTTGGGTTGGAGGGTATTTTGTCCTGTAGTTCATAACATGTAATTGGAGAATCCAGTTGGTTCTGGTAGTCTTTAATAGTTGATTCTGAGATTTGTATTTGTTCATGTATATGTGTTTGATGTTTGCTCTTTGTTATAGAGCCAAAAAGATTGGAGAAGTGGTTTATCCATACATCTCCGTTTTAGACAGATAACTCTTTGTTTAGAGTTTTCCCCAGTGGTGGTTAGATTATATGGATTCTTCAATTACATTGAGCTGATTTCTGACGTGCTGTTCCTTCTTTTTCCGTAGTATATTTCTGTAAAGTTTTAGTGATTCACCATAGTGAAGGCTCAGGTTTTCTGGGTCTCTGTTTTTGGTTGGATAGGTTTCTCAATTTCTTTCTTAGGATTTTGCATTCTTCATCAAACCATTTGTCATTGTTGTTCATTTTCTCAGGATGTCTGCTTGACATTTTTAGATTTGATAGGGAAGCTGAGAGGTCAAACATACTGTTTAGATTTTCTACTGCCAAGTCTACACCTTCACTATTACAGTAAAACATTTTGTCCAGGAAATTGTCTAGAAGGGATTGAATTTGTTGTTGCCTAACTTTCCTTCCATCTATAGCATTTCTTAATATTATTCAGTTCCTTTGGCTTTGATGCCTCATGATTGAGCAAAGCTCTGTTCAAGTAGAGTATGATTTTGCTGTGACCTGAGAGCGTTCAGTCAGAGACTCTGGGCTGAGGTCAGTGATAAAGTAGTCTACAGTACTACTGCCAAGAGATGAGCTATATGTGTACCTACCATAGGAGTCCCTTCGAAGCCTACCTTTGACTATGTATATACCCAGAGTCTGACAGAGCTGCAGGAGTTGTGACCCGTTTTTGTTGTTGTCGTTGTGTCTAGGGGGGCATATGAGGGAGGTGTTTGTCCCCGTGTGTTGAGGGTGTCAGGCTCTTGTCCAGTTCTGGTATTTAGGTCGCCACAGACTAGTACCTGGGCCTGCAAATGGTTTATCTCCCCCTCTAGGATGGAGAAGCTGTTGTCGTTAAAGTATGGGGATTCTATTGGGGGGATATAGGTAGCACACAAGGAGATTTTTCTCTGTTGAGAAAATTTCCTTTTAGCCAGATGTAAAATACCATGTTTCTTTTAGGATGACAATGTCTGTATTTCCATTTTCTTTGATGAAGTCTGGGTTCCTGCTCTTTAGGCCAAAAGCAGATGACCTCAGACCTTGTATATTCCAGGATGAGATAGTAAAAGCTTTGTGTTCAACAGTGTCTAGTGTTGTTTTCGTGTGGTTTAGGCTCGGACCATTACAGTAGGTGTGAGCAGAGCATGCTGAGCATCTGATATATATATCTCTTAGGATGGGGCTTGGGCGGGTGTTTTAGTGGGGGTTGGGCCTGTTGCTCTGCTCAAGGCCTGGGCATATGTGCGGCTTTATTACAGAAGACTAAAAACAGTTGCATGCATTCGTGAATTGCAAAGCATTCATTGTCTAGGCTAATTATCCAAAGCTCCCTTTGTTATTAATTTGAAAACTAAAATGCTCGATTGCATTTCAAAGCATGAATGTCTCCTATGCTGTGTGATGCCATGAACGAATGACTGATTTATTAATACAGTAGCCTATATATTGAAATATAAGAGTAATAAGTAAGTTACGGTATTTCGTCTAAACAGGACATGCTCTTAGGCCTACAGCTCGATGGTGGTTATACAAGGCTACTATACAAAGCCTACTATTGTTAATGACATTACATATTATTATACCCTGGTGGGTTTTTTTCTAGGCTAAGATATTTCAACAAGTCCAGGCGATAACAGAGCTACAGTGATAACTCGAGCTTGGTTCCCAAGTTTCTAAACCCTACCAAACCATCTTCGGTATAGTGTTGCCTAAATATTTGAATTGAGGAAATGTGATAATCATTCAAATATTTTAGCGATCCCCAGTAGACGTCCTAAATGACCCCCAGCCTTCAGATGTGAGCTAAACAGTGCACTTGCACTTGAGATGAGCTTTAAGGCTTATGGATGCGAAAGTGAACTTTCATCATTTCCAAACGTTTAAGTCAGTTGTATGCTGATTTGCGATCTATTAACAGCATTATCATTAGGATATTAAATAGGCGCTACAGGCGCTATATCTTTTTTTATTGATGCAGTATTCAATTCATACGCACAAAAAATATATTAACTAAAGCATTCACTGAGAAAGTTGATACATGTGGGCCCTTCATATATAGGCTATGCAGAGCAACTTTGTTCAATTGATCAAATCAGTTATTGTAGACCAAAGAAAATGACAGATGTGGTGTTTTGTGCTTGTGTATATAATTACATTACCCGACCACCCCCAGTAAAACTAATCCCATATGAATAGGGTTTAAGGCAAGGGCTGTTTCCTCGTCTCTGACGCTGATGCCTCTGCCATTGTCCTCAATTCAAATATGCTGGTTCATTTTGCTATTATGCACATAGCAACATAGGGATCGGCGCCAATTCTACGGCGCACTGAAGACTATGTTTCATAACCACGGACAACGACCATATCCACCGCGGCAGAAAGCTCATGTTATAAAAAATAATATTATTTCGGTTTATTAGTGTTACACCATTATTTATAATATAACCATACACGTTTATGAAGTGATGGACTGTGCCTTCCCTGTGGCCTCCGCAATGGAGTAGTCCACTGAGACATGCACGAATCAGACAGATGTCTTGACTAAAGAAATCTCGGTCGACCAAACAGCCTATCGACCAAACAACTAAATGGGGCCGGCCCTACGATTTTCACATGGGGATTATTATTTTTATTTTTTAAATTTTTTACATGTGAAACGGCAAATGTGATTTTCAACATGAATCCATTCAACACAGTTCCCTCGTAACGAGGTTTTCACAGTAGGCTATAGGCCCAAAAGCTTATCACTGCATATTGGCTTTGCTTGAATTGCCCTGCCAATGCATTGTTGTTTTTCTCAGATCATTTAAAAAATATACAGTACCAGTCAAAAAGTTTGAACTTTTACATTGTAGAACAATAGCGAAGACATCAAAACTATGAAATAACACGTATGGAATCATGTAGTAACCAAAAAAGTGTTAAAACAAATCAAAATATATTTTATATTCTTCAAAAAAGCCACTGGTCTAATGTCCATTGCTCGTGTTTCTTGGCCCAAGCAAGTCTATTCTTCTTATTGGTGCCCCTTTAGTAATGGTTTCTTTGCAGCATTTTGACTATTAAGGCCTGATTCACGCAGTCTCCTCTGAACAGTTGATGTTGAGATGTGTCTGTTACATGAACTGAGTGAATAATTTATTTGGGCTGCAATCTGAGGTGCAGGTAACTCTAATTAATTTATCCTCTGCAGCAGAGGTAACTCTGGGTCTTCCTCTCCTGTGGCAGTCCTCATGAGAGACTGTTTCATCATAGCGCTTCATGGTTTTTGCAACTGCACTTGAAGAAACGTTAATAGTTTTTGGAATTTTCCAGATTGACTGACCTTCATGTCTTTAAGTAATGGACGGCCATTTGTCTTTGCTTATTTGAGCTATTCTTTTACCATTTAGGGCTATCTACAACACAACTGATTGTCTCAAATGCATTAAGAAGGAAAAAAACGTCTCCTTTGCCACTCGGGCTGATAAAGTCCTAGACCACGGTTACTCTACTCACAAGCAAGCATACAAGGCCCTCCCTCATCCCCCGTTTGGCAATCAGATCATGACTCTATACTCCTGCCTACAAGCAGAAGCTCAAACAGGAAGTACCCGTGACGTGCTCCGTAGATAAATGGTCCTCTGAATCAGAGGTTATGCTACAGGACTGTTTTGCTAGCGCTGACTGTACCCGGACTCCGCAGATAGCGTCGACAACTAACCACCTCCGCCACCGGCTTCATTAGGAAATGCATCACCAATGTTGTCCCCGCAGTGAAGGTTCGCTGCTTCCCCAATCAAAAGCCCTAGATTAACACCAAGGTTGCAGCGAACCCAGAGACTATGGCTGAGGACAAGAAATCCTGCTATGACCTCCACAGAACCATCAAACCAGCAACAGGACAAAATAAAAACAAGGTGGAATCCTATTAGACAGGTTCCAACACCCACCGCATGTGGCAGGGGCTACAGTCGTGGCCAAAAGTTTTGAGAATGACACAAATATTAATTTCCACAAAGTTTGCGGCTTCAGTGTCTTTAGATATTTTTTGTCAGATGTTACTATGGAATGCTGAAGTATAATTACAAGCATTTTATAAGTGTCAAAGGCTTTTATTGACAATTACATGAAGTTGATGCAAAGAGTCAATATTTGCAGTGTTGACCCTTCTTTTTCAAGACCTCTGCAATCTGCCCCGGCATGCTGTCAATTAACTTCTGGGCCACATCCTGACTGATGGCAGCCCATTCTTGCACAATCAATGCTTGGAGTTGGTCAGAATTTGTGGGTTTTTGTTTGTCCACCCGCCTCTTGATCACAAGTTCTCAATGGCATTAAGGTCTGGAGAGTTTCCTGGCCATGGACCCATAATATCGATGTTTTGTTCCCCGAGCCACTTAGTTATCGCTTTTGCCTTATGGCAAGGTGCTCCATCATGCTGGAAAAGGCATTGTTTGTCACCAAACTGTTCCTGGATGGTTGGGAGAAGTTGCTCTTTCTCCCTTTGCTGAGAAGCAACCCCACACATGAATGGTCTCAGGATGCTTTACTGTTGGCATGACACAGGACTGAGGCTAGCGCTCACCTCATCTTCTTCGGACAAGCTTTTTTCCGGATGCCCCAAACAATCGGAAAGGGGATTCATCAGAGAAAATTACTTATTACCCCAGTCCTCAGCAGTCCAATCCCTGTACCTTTTGCAGAATATCAGTCTATCCCCAATGTTTTTCCTAGAGAGAAGTGGCTTCTTTGCTGCCCTTCTTGACACCAGGCCATCCTCCAAAAGTCTTTGCCTCACTGTGCGTGCAGATGCACTCACACCAACCTGCTGCCATTCCTGAGCAAGCTCTGTACTGGTGGTGCCATGATCCTGCAGCTGAATCAACTTTAGGAGACGGTCCTGGCGCTTAGTGGACTTTCTTGGGTGCCCTGAAGCCTTCTTCACAACAATTGAACCGCTCTCCTTGAAGTTCTTGATGATCCGATAAATGGTTGATTTAGGTGCAATCTCACTGGCAGCAATATCCTTGCCTGTGAAGCCCTTTTTGTGCAAAGCAATGATGACGGCACGTGTTTCCTTGCAGGTAACCATGTTTGACAGAGGAAAAACAATGATTCCATGCACCACCCTCCATTTGAAGCTTCCAGTCTGTTATTCGAACTCAATCAGCATGACAGGGTGATCTCCAGGTTTGTCCTCGTTAACACTCACACCTGTGTTAACGAGAGAATCACTGGCATGATGTCAGCTGGTCCTTTTGTGGCAGGGTTGAAATGCAGTGGAAATGTTTTTTTGGGATACAGTTCATTTGCATGGCATAGAGGGACTTTGCAATTAATTGCAATTCATCTGATCACTCTTCATAACATTTTGGAGTATATGCAAATTGCCATCATCCAAACTGAGGCAGCAGACTTTGTGAAAATTTATATTTGTGTATATTTATATTTGTCATTCTCAAAACTTTTGGCCACGACTGTACAGTCCATTACGGATTACGGATCTGCCCAACGATGCCTCTTTACCAGACGAACACAATGCATATTATACATACTTCGACCAAAACACCAAGCCGTGCATGAGGGCCCCCGCCCACCCAGAGGACTAGGTGATCTCGATCACCAAGATCGCAGGCCGGACAGTATTGCAGGACGTGTTCTCAGAGCATGCACAGAACAGCTGGCAGGCATATTTACGGTCATGTTCAACCTCTCCTTGTCCCAGTCTGTAACCCCCACATCAAGCTGACCGCCAATATTCCTGTTCTTAAGAACTCTAAGGCTACCTTCCACAAAGACGACCACCCTGTATCACAATCACCACCTGCAATAACATCTGCTAAAGACTTGTATGTGACCAATACAATTTGATTTCAAATCAAATCAAATTTTATTTGTCACATACACATGGTTAGCAGATGTTAATGCGAGTGTAGCGAAATGCTTGTGCTTCTAGTTCCGACAATGCAGTAATAACCAACAAGTAATCTAGCTAACAATTCCAAAACTACTACCTTATAGACACAAGTGTAAGGGGATAAAGAATATGTACATAAAGATATATGAATGAGTGATGGTACAGAGCGGCATAGGCAAGATACAGTAGATGGTATTGAGTACAGTATATAGATATGAGATGAGTATGTAAACAAAGTGGCATAGTTAAAGTGGCTAGTGATACATGTATTACATAAAGATGCAGTAGATGATATAGAGTACAGTATATACGTATACATATGAGATGAATAATGTAGGGTATGTAAACATTATATTAGGTAGCATTGTTTAAAGTGGCTAGTGATATATTTTACATCATTTCCCATCAAATCCCATTATTAAAGTGGCTGGAGTTGAGTCAGTGTGTTGTCTGCAGCCACTCAATGTTAGTGGTGGCTGTTTAACAGTCTGATGGCCTTGAGATAGAAGCTGTTTTTCAGTCTCTCGGTCCCAGCTTTGATGCACCTGTACTGACCTCGCCTTCTGGATGATAGCGGGGTGAACAGGCAGTGGCTCGGGTGGTTGTTGTCCTTGATGATCTTTATGGCCTTCCTGTGACATCGGGTGGTGTAGGTGTCCTGGAGGGCAGGTAGTTTGCCCCCGGTGATGCGTTGTGCAGACCTCACTACCCTCTGGAGAGCCTTACGGTTGTGGGCGGAGCAGTTGCCGTACCAGGCGGTGATACAGCCCGACAGGATGCTCTCGATTGTGCATCTGTAGAAGTTTGTGAGTGCTTTTGGTGACAAGCCAAATTTCTTCAGCCTCCTGAGGTTGAAGAGGCGCTGCTGCGCCTTCTTCACAATGCTGTCTGTGTGGGTGGACCAATTCAGTTTGTCTGTGATGTGTACGCCGAGGAACTTAAAAATTACTACCCTCTCCACTACTGTTCCATTGATGTGGATAGGGGGGTGTTCCCTCTGCTGTTTCCTGAAGTCCAAGTACTTTTAAAGGCTGGTTATGGCACGCATCAACTCCATCATCCCAGACACCCCTGACCCACTCCAATTTGCATACCGCCACAACAGATCCAAAGACGCAATCTCAACTACACTCCACACTGCCCTCACCCACCTAGATAAGAGGAATACGTGAGAATGCTGTTCATTGACTACAGCGTTCAACACCATAGTCCACTTCAAGCTCATCACCAAGCATGGGACCCTAGGACTGAACACCTCCCTCTGCAACTGGATCCTGGACTTTCTGACGGGCCGACCCCAGGTGGTGAAGGTAGGCAACATCACCTCCGCCACGCTGACCCACAACAGTTGTGGGTGAACACGGAGTAAAGGAGGGGGTGTGTGCTTACTCCCCTCCTGTACACCATGTTCACCCACAACTGCGTGGTCATGCACAACTCCAACACCATCATCAAGTTGGTTGACGACATGACGGGGTTAGGCCTGATCACCGGCGAAAATGGGAAGGCCAACAGGGAGGAGGTCAGTGAGCTGGCAGTGTGGTGCCAGAACAACCTCTCCCTCAATGACGGTAAGACCAAGGAGTTGATCGTGGACTACAGAAAACAGGGGGCGAGTACGCTCCTATCCACATCAACAGGGCACTAGTGGAGCAGGTCGAGAGCTTCAAGTTCCTCTGTGTCCAAAAGGACTTAAAATGGTCCACACACACAGTCAAGAAGATGGAACGACTGTGCCACCTCCCCCTCCGGAGGTTGAAAAGGTTTGGCGTGGGCCCTCAAATCCTTAAAGAGTTATACAGCTGCGAAACTGAGAGCATCTTGACTGGCTGCATCACTGCTTGTTATGGCAATTGCACCACCCTCGATCGCATGGTGCTATATAGGGTGGTGCAGAACAGTACATCACTCAGGGGCCGAGCTCCCTGAGATTCAGGACCTCTATATCAGGCGGTGTGTGAAAGGGAGGCCCGGAAAACTGATAGAGACTCCAGATACCCAAGCCATAGACTGTTCACTCTGCTTCCGCACGGCAATCGGTACCGGAGCAACAAGTCTGACCTCAACAGGCTCCTGACCAGCTTCTATCTCCTATCTCCAAGCCATAAGACTGCTAAATAGCTAACAAAATGGCTACACGGACTTTCTGCATTGACCCTTATATTTTATTTTTTATTTTTGCATAGACTCTATGCACACACACACACACACACGCTTCATTTGCTCACACACACACGTGCACATTACACACACAAACAATCATCAAATACGCCGCTGCTACTCTGTTTATCATATATCCTGATGCCTAGTCACCTGACACACTATACATATCTACCCCTACAACTCCAGTATCCAGTACATTGTATGGTATTGGCACTGACCCTGGAACTGAGCCTGTATATAGCTTACTCACTTTCTCCTGTTCTTATCATTTATATTTCTCGTGTGTTTTTGTTCTAATTTATAGTACTAGTGATATTGATTATTTCTTTGTTGGGAAAGAGCTTGCAAGACAGGCATCTCACTGTACTTGTGCACGTGACAATACAACTTGAAACTACACTCTTAGAAAACAGGGTTCCAAAAAGGGTTATTCGGCTGTCCCCATAGGAGAACCCTTTTTGGTTCCAGGTAGAACACTTTTTGGTTCCATGTAGAACCCTCTGTGGAAAGGTTCTACCTAGAAGCTAAAGAGTTCTTCAAAGGGTTCCCCTATGGGGACAGACAAATAACAATTTTTTCTAAGAGTGTAGTGTCCTCCCCAGTCCCAAACTCACCCGGAAGTAATCGCTGCACGCCGCCAGCACTGCTTTATGGGCGTGGAACTTCTGGTCGCCGGCGACCAGGGTGACATCACAGAGTAGGCCATCCTTCCTCTGCTGGTTGAGGGCGGAGAGGACGGAGTCCTGGTGAGACTTGGACTGGCATAGCCTCTGGTCTGTTACCAGCTCCTGCCCACTGGGAGGGAGGGACAGAGGGAAGAAAGGAGCGGGAGAGAGAGTGAGGGAAAGGGAGAGATATCAGTCAAGGCTGTGGGAATATCTCTGTCTCTCGTCTCTCTGCTCATCTCATTTTAGTCATTTAGCAGATGCTCTAATTCAGAGCGATTTACAGGAGCAATTAGGGTTAAGTGCCTTGCTCAAGGGAACATGGACATATTTTTCACCTATTCAAGTGAGGGATTCAAACCAGCGACCCGTTCGTTACTGGCCCAACACTCTTAATCGCTAGGCTACCTGCCGCATCTCCTTGTTTGTGTTTCTTGTTCTCCTAGCTGTCCATTTCATATGTCTGTTTATTAGTCAACTAGCTGTCAGTCCTTTTTTCTGCCTGTCTGCAGTTTGGTCTGTCACTACAAATAACTAAATACTACTGAAGGTATGCGAACACAAGTCTGGTGTGTGTGTGTGTGTGTTATCAGGGTTCGTGGTGAAGCACTGGAGCCCCCTGCTGGCCACCTCTAAGGCCCAGCAGCTGTAGTTCAAGATTGTCAACGGGCTGCTCCTCCCTAACTCTCTGTCCAGGCTGGACAAGGCCCCGAGGAACAGCCTGCCCTTCTACCTACAGTGTGTGTGGCCTGACAGAGTAATAGCCCAGGAATGAGGAACAGGTCGCCACAGGCTGAGAGGCAGAGTCACGATTCTAATCTGACAGAGAAGTAGGTGTGTGGAGGGGGGGGGGGGGGGGGGGGTTGACTGCTCTTACCACACCTGCCAACATGCTGCCCCACTGAAGCTTAGACCAGCCATGCCAAACTAAGGTTGGTCAGTGGTTACTTAACTGTAGTATATGGGGTGAGCTAACACTGCAGATGGCATTGCAAACTCTCGAAGGGCAAAATGAGTCTCACACCCGATTACAAAATGCTGGAAACAGTTGTAGAGCTGTGTGTGTGTGTGTGTGTGTGTGTGTGTGTGTGTGTGTGTTTCACTTGTGGTCATGTGTGTGTACAGATTCACCAGCTTACAGATTTACCTGACACAAGGTTCAGATGGCATGCTCCCGGAAAAGGAGAGAAGAGGTGGAACAGTATTCTGTGATTCCTGAGGGCTGCAGTTACTTCCTGCATTAGCCTGGAAAGAGAAACAGAGAAGGCACATTTCAATCAACTAACTGCTAACCCCTAATACAAAGCAGACTGAAAGTCCACCTGAAACTGAGAGGCACTTCAGCATAATGAATAGAATGACGAAGACGCTTCGTGAATTAGCCATCGGCCAAGAAAGACCACAACCTGGGCTTCCAACTGACACTCTGTGGCTAAGAATAGAATATGTTTCTAAACACTTCTACGTTAATGTGGATGCTACCACGATTACGGATAGTCCTGAATGAATCGTGAATAAGGATGAGTGAGAAAGTTAGACGCACAAATATCAATGGTGAGAGGTTAGAGTTCCATTGGATAATTTTTGTATTTGTATTTATTATGGATCCCCAGCTACTCTTCCTGGGGTCCAGCAAAATTAAGGCAGTTTATACAATTTTAAAACATTACAATACATTCACAGATTTCACAACACACTGTGTGCCCTCAGGCCCCTACTCCATCCACTACCACATATCTACAGTACTAAATCCATGTGTATGTATAGTGCGTATGTTATCGTGTGTGTGTGTGTGTGTGTGTGCCAATATTTGTGTTGTTTCACAGTCCCCGCTGTTTCATAAGGAGTTTTTTAAATCTGTTTTTTACAAAATTTTACTGCTTGCATCAGTTACTTGATATGGAATAGAGTTCCATATAGTTCTGCGTGACTCCCATAGTCTGTCCTGGACTTGGGGACTGTGAAGAGACCTCTTGTGGCATGTCTTGTAGGGTATGCATGGGTGTCCGAGCTGTGTGCCAGTATAATATTTGTGCTGTCCAACTTTCTCATTATTTCACTTCAATTCAATTCATTCAGCATTACCTGTAACAATGGTAGCGTCCACATTCATGTAGAAGGGTTTACAAACATATTCTATTCTTATTTACAATGAAAGTGACTCCAAAAATCACACAATATATAATTTACCATTCATTTCCATTGGGTACAAAATTATCTGAAACACAACCAAAACAAACAGAAAATGCATCCAACAAATGTGTGGTCACAAGCTTGATGTAGTCAATGCGTGCTAAGAATATGGGACCAAATACTTCACTTTTTACTACTTTAATACACATAAGTGAATTTGTCCCAATACTTTTGGTCCCCTAAAGTGGGGGGACTATAATTTCTAGACGGTTCACACGAAATGGATGAAAATACCCTCAAATTAAAGTTGACAGTCTGCACTTTAACTTAGTCATTGTTTGATTTCAAGTATAGAGCCAAAAGATTTTAAAAATGCTTTACTGTCCCAATAAAGCCACTGCAGGGCCTGGCAGGGCTATTTTAGATTCAAAATATATAAAACAATGTTTTTAGTAGCCTATTCGCCAAATGCGATGTGATGCACTTGATTCAGTTTCCCTGCATCCCGGGGAGGTGAAGTGTTCCCATTTCCCATTTCATCTCCCCAGAGAGCTAAATCAGGTGCACCTGTAGGCATATCGCTGGCCAATCAGATAGCTTAGATCGCCGTGTCTACAGCAGCTACCACAAGCCCACAGCAAATTTGATTGGAAATATAACTTTTCCCTGTGGTTCTCTGCCCATGCACCATAGTTAGGCCATTGATCATTTCATTGATGTCACACAATACATTGTAGGCGCACTTGATCTCCTGCGCCCAGCAGAGAATTGCACTGGTCTTGCATTTTTGACTAAGAAAGTGATCTTAACTAAGAAAAGGTTGTTGGCCACTGTTGTAGTCTATACAGTATGACCTATTATACGTATTAATTAGCGGTTCATTTGATGTTGTTTAATATGCAGCATGTAACCTAATGCAAACCTGATCTACTTTGATTGGCCTCCGTGACAGTGATTAAATGGTTACGTTTGTGGTCGCCGAGCCAGTGATCTGATAGGTTGCCAAGTCATATCAGGGCATTATGTTCTAGTCTCAGTCTCATTAATTAAACTAGGCCTATGGTTTATTATGTGTCTAGTTGCATGTTTAGATTAGTTTAGTAAGACTCCCATGAGCTACTGCACATGCAGCAGCTACTCTTCCTGGGGACCACATAAAACATACAAATACATGACAAACTACAGAGCAGTAATGGACAAGAACAAAAGAGATAAACATTTAAATTTAAAAAAAGAGAGTTGCAAGAAAGTCACCAAGAGACAACAAAAATAAAATGTACACACTACTCATATACACTGAGTGTGCAAAACATTATGAACACCTGCTCTTACCATGACTTAGACTGACCAGGTGAATCCAGGTGAAAGCTATGATCCCTTATTAATGTCCCTTGTTAAATACACTTCAATCAGTGTATATGAAGGGGAGAAGACAGGGTAAAGAAGGATTTTTAAGTCTTGAGACAATTGAGACATGGATTGTGTATGTGTGCCATTCAGAGGGTGAATGGGTAAGACAAAAGATTTAACTGCCTTTAAACAGGGTATGGTAGAAGATGCCAGGCACACCGGTTTGATTGTGTCAAGAACTTCATCGCTGCTAGGTTTTTCATGCTCAACAGTTTCCTGTGTGTATCAAGAATGGTTCACAACCCAAAGGAAGTCCAGCCAACTTGGCACAACTGTAGGAAGCATTGGAGTCAACATGGGCCAGTATCCCATTCTGTGTGGAATGGTTTCGACACCTTGTTGAGTACATGCTCCGAAGAATGTAGGCTGTTCTGAGGGAAAAACTCAAAATTAGGAAGGTGTCTTAATATTTTGTACACTCAGTGTATACACATATTCTTATATGCAGTACAGTTAAATTAGATATTTAGAAAAAGGCACTGTGATGCATGTTTTTATCAGTTTTTTTAAGCTAAACTTGCTTTTTGCCCAAGTAACCTCTTGTGGCAGAGCATTCCACGATGATATGGCTCAATACATAACTAAGCGATGCATTAAATATATATATATATATATACTGCTCAAAAAAATAAAAGGGAACACTTCAACAACACGATGTAACTCCAAGTCAATCACACTTCTGTGAAATCAAACTGTCCACTTAGGAAGCAACATTGATTGACAATACATTTCACATGCTGTTGTGCAAATGGAATAGACAACAGGTGGAAATTATAGGCAATTAGCAAGACACCCTCAATAAAGGAGTGGTTCTGCAGGTGGTGACCACAGACCACTTCTCAGTTCCTATGCTTCCTGGCTGATGTTTTGGTCACTTTTGAATGCTGGCGGTGCTTTCACTCTAGTGGTAGCATGAGACGGAGTCTACAACCCACACAAGTGGCTCAGGTAGTGCAGCTCATCCAGGATGGCACATCAATGCGAGCTGGTGCAAGAAGGTTTGCTGTGTCTGTCAGCGTAGTGTCCAGAGCATGGAGGCTCTACCAGGAGACAGCCCAGTACATCAGGAGACGTGGAGGAGGCCGTAGGAGGGCAACAACCCAGCAGCAGGACCGCTACCTCCACCTTTGTGCAAGGAGGAGCAGGGCCACAAATGTGCATGTGTCTGCTCAAACGGTCAGAAACAGACTCCATGAGGGTGGTAATGAGGGCCCGACGTCCACAGGTGGGGGTTGTGCTTACAGCCCAACACCATGCAGGACATTTGGCATTTGCCAGAGAACACCGAGATTTGCAAATTCGCCACTAGCGCCCTGTGCTCTTCACAGATTAAAGCAGGTTCACACTGAGCACATGTGACAGACGTGACAGTCTGAGTCTGGAGACGCCGTGGAGAACGTTCTGCTGCCTGCAACATCCTCCAGCATGACCGGTTTGGCGGTGGGTCAGTCATGGTGTGGGGTGGCATTTTTCTTTGGGGGGCCGCACAGCCCTCCATGTGCTCGCCAGAGGTAGCCTGACTGCCATTAGGTACCGAGATGAGATCCTCAGACCCCTTGTGAGACTATATGCTGGTGCGGTTGGCCCTGGGTTCCTCCTAATGCAAGACAATGCTAGACCTCATGTGGCTGGAGTGTGTCAGCAGTTCCTGCAAGAGGAAGGCATTGATGCTATGGACTGGCCCGCCCGTTCCCCAGACCTGAATCCAATTGAGCACATCTGGGACATCATGTCTCGCTCCATCCACCAACGCCACGTTGCACCATAGACTGTCCAGGAGTTGTCCTCATCAGGAGCATGCCCAGGCATTGTAGGGAGGCCACACACACTACTAAGCCTAATTTTGACTTGTTTTAAGGACATTACATCAAAGTTGGATCAGCCTGTAGTGTGGTTTTCCACTTTAATTTTGAGTGTGACTCCAAATCCAGACCTCCATGGGTTGATAAATTTGATTTCCATTGATCATTTTTGTGTGATTTTGTTGTCAGCACATTCAACTATGTAAAGAAAAAAAAAGTATAGGGCTCTAGAGTGGTGTGGCGTAGCGATCTGAGGCCCTGCATCTCAGTGCTAGAGGCGTCACTACATAACCTGGTTCAATTCCAAGCTGTATCACCACCGTCCGTGATTGGGAGTACCATAGGGGGGCACAGAATTAGCCCAGCGTCGTCTGGACTAGGGTTTGGCCGGAGTAGGCAGTCTTTGTAAATAAGAATTTGTTCTTAACTGACTTGCCTAGTTAAATAAGGCCAGACAAAATTGATTCACTGTTTAACGGAATTCCCCCCCAGAAATGTGAGGCAATTTTTTTTATTTTAAATAATACATTAAGTGGATAAGGAATAACAGTACTTTACCACATTGTCCTAGGCTATATGGATATGAACAATAGGAGAAATATTCGATTTCAGACTGATTTTCATTTTATTATTATTAATACACAAATTAACATTCATAAACATTCACATAGAAATGTCATTCTATTATACATCCTATCATATTAAAACATTTAGAAAATACAAGTAATGTATCAGTTCATTAATCTACTTAATTGTATAGCCTAACAAATTCAAGAATGATTGACAAATAATTGTAATCAAATTAAAATGTTGACGCATAATAAAGAGTTCATTACCTGAATGCATCTCTATAGCCTAGGAGTTAACAAAATGTTCATACAAATGTGATTAATGATTAGGCCACTCAGACTAGGCCTTGTAGAAAGAGGGTCAATCAAGTTAGGTCTGCCAAATGATTGTAGCACTGCAAAAAAAAAAATACATAAATCCAGCCTTAGAGTATAACCTATCATCATCAACAAAAAAATGCTTAAGGTTACCGATCTGGGGATTGGTACTAAAAAATGTCTGCAGCATTTAAGGTCCCCAAGAACATAGTGGCCTCCATCATTCTTAAATGGAAAAAGTTTGGAACCACCAAGAATCTTCCTAGAGCTGGCCACATTACCAAACTGAGCAATTGGGGGAGAAAGAAGGGCCTTGGTCAGGGAGGTGACTAAGAACCCGATGGTCACTGACAGAGCTCCAGAGTTCCTCTGTGGAGATGGGAGAACAACTATCTCTGCAGCACTCCACCAATCAGAACTTTATGGTAGAGTGGCCAGACGGAAGCCACTCCTCAGGGAAAAAAAGCACATGACAGCCCGCTTGGAGATCGCCAAAATGCACCTAAAGGACTCAGAACATGAGAAACAAGATTATTTGGTCTGATGAAACCAAGATTGAGCTCTTTGGCCTGAATGCCAAGCGTCACATCTGGAGGAAACCTGGCACCATCCCTACGGTGAAGCATGGTGGTGGCAGATTCATGCTGTGGGAATGTTTTTCAGCGACAGGGACGGGACGGGGGGTCTAGTCAGGATCGAGGAAAAGATGAACAGAGCAAAGTAGAGAGAGATCTATGATGAAGTCCTGAGTTCTCTGAAGCAGGATCTCAGACTGGGGGTGAAGGTTCACCTTCCAACAGGACAATGACCCTAAGCACACAGCCAAGACAACGCAGGAGTGGCTTCGGTACAAGTCTCTGAATGTCATTGAGTGGCTCAGCCAGAGCCTGGACTTGAACACCTCTGGAGAGACCGGAAAATAGCTGTGCACCAATGCTCCCCATCCAACCTGACAGAGCTTGAGAGGATCTGATGAGAAGAATGAGAGAAACTCCCCAAATACAGGTGTGCCAAGCTTGTAGCGTCATACCCAAGAAGACTTGAGGCTGTAATCACTGGCAAAGGTGCTTCAACAAAGTACTGAGTAAAGGATCTGAATACTTATGTAAATGTGATATTTCAGTTTTTTTTATTAAATAAATTAGCAAACATTTGTTTTGCTTTGTCATTATGGGGTATTGTGTGAAGATTGATAAGGAAAAAATAGTGTTTTAGTACATTTCAGAATACGGCTGTAACGTAACAAATGCTTTCCGAATGTAACGTAAATATGTTTGAAGTGTACGTAAATAGATTATAGGCATTTTAGAACTCACAAATGTTTCTTAAAAAGACTAGAATAGAAGTAGTCAATTTCTCTACAACCATGAAAGACTATCATGCATGTTGATGTTAGTTCTGTGTGTGCAGTTGATGTTAGTTCTGTGTGTGCAGTTGATGTTAGTTCTGTGTGTGCAGTTAAGGGCATGGTGTGCTGATTTGTTTTGAGACAGCTGCATCTTTGCTAGGTCTTCCTTTGCTGCACCTGACCATATAACCGGATAGTAATTGTGGTAAATTGCAAGGATTATCCACACGCATTTCAATGTTCATTGCCTTTTCTTGCAAACTACAAAATAAAGGGGTACAGCCGTGTACAAATGGTAGAAAACGGGAGAGCGATATACCCAACACAACATGAGGTTAATGCTGTGCCAACTCTGGGTGATGACATCACAGCCAGGTAAACACCAATGTCCATAATAGCCATGCTCCCATGAATAGTAATACTACTATACTTCAGTTAAGTACACCACCTATTCAGTGGGAATTATTTATATAGTGTCCACACCATAACACTACTCTCCCCTTAATGTATTTTTTACTCGCAGGGGGATTGAAATGAAGCATACAAGTCAACAACAACAGTGTTTCCTTTTCTTTTCCTCACAATACTTTAGAACTGGTGCTAGTGTGACTGCAACTGTAAACAAAGACAAGACCTTTTTCTTTCAACTATGTCTGCTTTTCAAAAACACCATGAGTCGCCGAGTCTCAACTACAGCGTCGGTCTGTCAGGAGCCGTGTGACTACGCCGGGATCTGCGCCGTACTCCTGGTGTCCCACGAGACACAGGTGAGGCGTGTCCCAGTGGAGCTGGCTCTGAGGGCACAGGAGTGGGTCGGGTGTTTGAAAGAGAGTCCATCACCCTCTCCTGGAGCCGCTGAATGCCCCTGTTCCTCAGAAACAGTTCCCTGTGGTGTTTGAACTTGTGCACTATCACACACTTTGGAGCAAAGCTCTGTAGCATTGGTGAAGATATCCGCTTGATCATATCACAGATCCAACACTATTAGAATAGACTCTAGTTGGTTGAGTGATTAACCTGGGTCATGTTACAGGTATTAGTCACAGTTCCTCTTGAGCGCTTGGTGCACTTGGTGGCCTATAGCAGCACCCTGAAAGAAGAGGCTTCAGATGAGGCAGGTGAACCTGCAACCACAGCACTTCTACTTAAATTTTGTCATGAGATCCTCTCTGAGCTTTACAGGAATATGGCTCGGAATATATACAGCAACACCTCCCCCGTAGAGATTTTATAGATGCTATATCCTTGTATTCCTACTGCTGTATCATCGAAGGTGCTGTAAAAGTGAGTTCCGGAAATGTCTCATACTAATTATCGATATTATCTAAGATTAGCAAATGACTAATTTCATTAACTTTGTTTGAGGCTACATACATAATCAGTGCACGCAACAGAACAGTGTACTGTCTACAATCGGTTTGTAGTTTTTATGAAATAGTTCTCTTTTAAATCATAGCTAAAGTTATTGCTATGAATTCTGAGACGCGGTTAGCCTTTAAGGCTGGGACTGCATGTTTGTGTTCCGGATTCCTGTTAAGTACCAGGTAGTTGCTAGCCATCATGAAAATGAAGCAGGCTAACACTAGCAGTGCTAGCCCACTGGTGTTTTTATCCACGGCTGGGCACAAATGCTTTAGTGTGAGATGATTTCCACACAATCACAAGATGGAGATGAGGTGTAACTGAAAACTGGACAGGGATTTGTCAGCACTAAATCAAATCAAATTGTATTTGTCACATGCGCTGAATACAACAGTGAACAGTGAAATTGCTTACTTACAAGCCCTTAACCAACAATGCAGTTTTAAGAAAAAACCAACACAAAAAAAGTAAGAGATAAGAATAACAAATAATTAAAGAGCAGCAGTAAATAACACTAGCGGGGCTATATACAGGGGGTACCGGTACAAAGTCAATGTAATTGAGGTAATATGTACATGTAGGTAGAGTTATTCAAGTGACTATGCATAGATAATAACAGAGAGTAGCACCAGCGTAGAAGGGGGGGGGGGGAAATGCAAATAGTAGCCATTTGATTAGCTGTTCAGGAATCTTATTGCTTGCGGGTAAAAGCTGTTTAGAAGCCTCTTGGACCTAGACTTGGCACTACGATACCTCTTGCCGTGTGGTAGCAGAAAGAACAGTCTATAACTAGGGTGGCTCGAGACTGACAATTTTTTGGGCCTTTCTCTGACACCGCCTGGTATAGAGGTCCTGGATGACAGGAAGCTTGGCTCCAGTTATGTACTGGGCCATACACATTACCCTCTGTGGTGCTTTGCAGTCTGAGGCCGAGCAGTTTCCATACCAGTCGGTGATGCAACCAGATGCTCTTTTGAGGATCTGAGGACCCATGCCAAATCTTTTCAGTCTCCTGAGGGGGAAAAGGTTTTGTCATGCCCTCTTCACAACTGTCATGGTGTGCTTGGACCATGTTAGTTTGTTGGTTATGTGGACACCAAGGAACTTGAAGCTCTCAACCTGCTCCACTGCAGCCTCGTCGATGAGAATGGGGGCGTGCTCGGTCCTCTTTTTCCTGTAGTCCATAATCATCTCCTTTGTCTTGATCACGTTGAGGGAGAGGTTGTTGTCCTGGCACCCCACTGCCAGTTCTCTGACCTCCTCCCTATAGGCCGTCTCATCGTTGTCGGTAATCAGGCCTACCACTGTTGTGTCATCAGCAAAATTAATGGTGATGGTAAATGCACCACCATCAAGCAGCTTAAGGAAGAGATCCTCCGACTGCTCGCTGGGCTGCAAGAAAAGGATAACCTGCTTTCTAAGTACACAACCTTGAGAGCCCAGACAAACCGAATCTCAGTTATAAATGCTTGCGGGTAAAAGCAAGCAAGCATGAGTCGGGTGGAGTTGATCTGCCCCAATCCAACGGACAGATGTTAAGCTCAACTCTGCAGCTCATGTGAGACTGGACACTCAAGGCATAGGAGATAGGTAAAGACAGTCTGGCCACCCTTCATCTATCCGAGAAGATCCAATCTAGCTATCAAAGTTTTGGCCCACTTGAGACGGACCTACCACCCCTGGGAGTCAGCACGGATCCTGGGAGTATACCACCAGCCCGTGGCCACCTAGTGGCACCCTTCCCCCATGGCCACCACAGTTCAGGAGGTTGCTGACTCAATACAGAAGGGTCTTGGGCCATCTTCAACCTTCCTGGTGTTTCCGACGCCATCGGAATTTCGTGATTACGGTCTCGTCGCTGCAACTCCCCAATGGGCTCGGGACAGGCGAAAGTCAAGTGATGCGTCCTCCGAAATATGACCTGCAAAACTGAGCTTCTTAACACCTGCTCGCTAATCCCAGAAGCCAGCTGCAACAATGTGTCGGAGGAAACACTGTTCAACTGACGACGAGGTCAGCCTGCAAAAGCCCGGCTTGCCACAAGGAGTTGCTAGAGCACGATGAGCCAAGTAAAGCTCCCCCTGTCAAACCCTCGGACGACGCTGGGCCAATTGTGCGCCACCCTATGGGACTCCCGGTCGGTAATGGCACAGCCTGGGATTGAACCCGGACTATAGTAATGCCGATGCAGTGCCTTAGACAGCTGCGCCACTCGGGAGGCACATGCCCCCTCCCATGCTATCGGAAGGAGTCGGGAACATTTCAGCCGACTCGTTGCTCTAAACAAATACCTGAAGAAACTTTTAAAGGTTTGGGGACAAAGATCGTACTTTTTGGAGAAATGTCCTCTGGTCTGACGAAACAAAAATAGAACTGTTTGGCCATAATGACCATCGTTATGTTCTGAGAAAAAAGGCGGAGGCTTGCAAGCCGAATAACACCATCCTAACCGTGAAGCACGGGGTTGGCAGCATCATGTTGTGGGGGTGCTTTGCTACAGGAGGGTTTGGTGCACTTCACAAAATAAATGGCATCATGAGAAGGAAAATTATGCGGATATATTGAAGCAACATCTCAATACAGAAGTTAAAGCTTGGTTGCAAATGGGTCTTCCAAATGGACAATGACCCCAAGCATACTTCCAAAGTTGTGGCAAAATGGCTTAAGGACAACAAAGTCAAGTTATTGGAGTGGCCATCACAAAGCGCATACCTCAATCCTATAGAAAATATGTGGGCAGAACTGAGAAAGTGTGTGCGAGCAAGGAGGCCTACAAACCTGACTCAGTTACAGCAGCTCTGTCAGGAGGAATGGGCCAAAATTCACCCAACTTATTGTGGGAAGCTTGTGGAAGGCTACCTGAAACGTTTGAGTCAAACTATTTGAAGGCAATTCTACCAAATACTAATTGAGTGTATGTAAACTTCTGACCCACTGGGAATGTGATGAAAGAAATAAAAGCTGAAATAAATAATTCAATCTGCTATTATTCTGACATTTCACTTTCTTAAAATAAAGTGGTGATCCTAACTGACCTAAGACAGGGAAGTTTTACTAGGATTAAATGTCAGGAATTGTGAAAAACTGAGTTTAAATGTATTTGGCTAAGCTGTATGTAAACTTCTAACTTCAACTGTATGTTACCCCTTGGCAGCGTTATCAGAAAGCATGGCATTGATTTTCACTGCTACCTAGACGATACACAGCTTTACATTTCTGTATCACCAGAGCCATTTCTGACCCATCATGATTTTATTACAAGCAGGCTTGAGTACGTTAATGCTTTCCTGTCTGGTCTAACCAAGAAAGCCATTGGTTAACTGCAAAACATACAGAATGCTACACACATTACACTGGTTTCAAAGTCTCTGCACTGGCTGCCTGTGCATTTTAGAATACATTTTAAGATTATTCTATTGGTTTTTAAATCATCCCACAATTGTGCACCCCAATACATATCAGTCATGCTTTTGAGTTATGTACCCAGTAGGTAGCTCAGGTCCTCTGGCACTGGCATTTTAGCTATCCCAAAGCCTAGGACCAAGAGGCATGGAAAGGTAGCCCTTAGTTACTATGCCCCCAGCCTCTGGATTAGCCTGCCAGAGAATCTGATGGGGGCTGAAACTGTGGACACATTTAAAAGAGACACCTTTTTAGCTTTGCTTTTACTTAGGGTACTTTTTAATTTATTTTTATTATTCAGTTTGCTCATTTTTCTTGTTATTCTTTTGTTTTTTAATCCTCTTGTGTTGTTTGTGTAGTAATAAATATATATAAAACCCTTTCCTGGGTAGCTTATATAAAACTGATATCATTATAATACGCTGTATTTCTAATCATTGTATTTCTCATAACAAATTCTTTTTCTGATTTTATTGCAGATAATGTTCAGCAGATGCCTTATCTGGTTGAGTTCAGCTGCAGCAGGGTGACACTTCTGCATAGATGTCTTGCTGGACTGTTGGTCTCTTCTGACTAGGGTGTTTTCCTGTTAGCATGGGTGGGTAGTGAGGTAAGGGATGCTGTCCACTCTGGAAGGGGCCCAATGGTGTAGGGTGGAGTGGTGCTGGTCTCTCTGGGTGGCTGATGGTCATGATCTTGGAGCATATATGGCAGAGTTCCTCTTATTTTGGTTTTTGCTTTGTCCCAGAGCAGTTTCTTTCAGTTTCCTAGCAAAGATGTTGACACCTGTTTTTTTCAAGTGTACTGGGTCGTACATCAGCTGGGGGTGAATATCAAAGGGATTGTTCTTTAGGGAAACATTGTCCAAGAGAGCTCAGCTTTGTTGCTCGGAATAATGTGGAAGGGCACATCTCCATGTGGCAACAGGGTGGACATAGTAATTTTGGCTGCCACATGCTGCATTGCAGGAGGTACATGTCCTTGCATTGCCATCAAATCATTGATAAATCATGTTAAAATGCAAGAGTCATGGATTTACAAAGGCCTACAATACTATTTGGCCTGTAATGTGAAATCACGTCAGATGGCTTGTTGTGTGCGATCGATTACATTAAGGTAGGATACGCTATGCATTTGTGATAATTTAATGATTATCTGAGTGCCTCAATTTTGGCCCACCTACATTTTTTTGCTGGCCCTGCCACCAATAGATTTCTGTCTACACCACTGGTTCACGGAGTGACCTTCAGATGCATGACCATAGGAATCAAGAGAACGAGAGAGAGTGACGGGATACCACATTACACATCTGTCCTGTCCAATACCTGCCTTTTATGCTGCTCCAGTGAAAATGCCACTTCTCGTTTTTCAAGCTTTGGACAAGTAGCCTAGGTTGGATATATGCTAACCTACTTTGCTGTACCATATTTTATTGCCAAACATAATGTCCATACATGACTCGCGAATTGAACGATGTTTGATGGTTAACACGATATGGCCATGTTTATACATGGATAACGTAGCCTACAATTGACATCGCATGAAAAAGTACGCGCTGGTAGATTAAATAGAAGCAGGCCGGCGGTGGTGAGTATTTAATCAGTGCCGCTTGAGCCCGTTTCAGCCGAGGAGTCCGCAGGCCTTGGTCATCCCCTCTTAAATATCAGAGCTGTCAAACGTTTCCTAGCAACAAGGCAGCGGATCGTTCGGCCGAGAGAGAAAAAAACACGGGGTATTTGGGATAAACCCCGGTCTCACCAAAGTGTCCTGACCGCATAAACCTAGTCTCCGAATTGAACCCAAAACATATTTCCCGGTATAAATATGCACTTCTCAAATTTAATAACCACCCAAACCACGTATGCAGTAAGATTCTCCTGATGATGCACACCCAACGAGCTTACGCACCTCATACGACTGTTCTCTGGCCCTGTCCCCTCAGCGGTTCCGTTTTGTTGACAATCTGTTTTCTCCCATTTGATATCCGTTCGTGTTGCATTTGTGGTGAGCAGTTGAAACGAGTGCTGGTAAACAAGTTGGTCTGCGGTTTTACAGTCAGTTGTCTTGGACACTTGAGATGGTTACATTGTATTAGCTAAATTGTCACATTCAAACCCCTCCTCTTGATGTGGTCACATGCATTCGGTCATGTGGTATACAGCGCCATCAAGTGGTGAAATTGCTGTATGAGTACGTCTAGTAGGTTATGGGGCTTAGCCGTTATATTTTATAGGCTAGTGATAGTCTATGGGCCCAATCGAGAAATGGTCCCAGTTTGTGCTCTTGATTTGAATCGATTTTTTAATTTGATTTTACCATTTAAAATACATGAAAATGTTAAACCAGGCATTTCAAATGTGCCGAATACAACAGGTGTAGTAGAGCTTACCGTGGAATGCCCATTACAAGCCCTTAACCAACAATGCAGTTCAAGAAATAGAGTTAAGAAAATATTTACTAAATAAACAAAAAAAAATAAAAAAATAAGAAAATGACATAACAGTAAGGAGGCTATGTACAGGGGGTACAGGTACCGAGTCAATGTGCGGGGAACAGGTTAGTCAAGTTGTTTCCATTGTGGTCCTCTAGCCTACTCTGTTGTCATTGTGAAGCTAAACATTCCATACAGAGTTGGCAAGAGAGCAGAAACAGACTGGAAACCAGGCTAAGAAATGGGGCCTATCGAAATTGGTAAGTCTTTATGTCCAATACAACATTCACTGCAGTGTGTTTGAATAGTAAGGCCTATGCTAATTACCAGTTTACAAAATAATGTCAACCCATTTACTTATTTAGCCTAGAACTCTGTGTTTGGAGAATGAGCTGACAGCCCAACCTAGCACTGGCCTCCTGGCGAAACTGAGAAATCGGGGGAGAAGGGCCTTGGTCAGGGAGGTAACCAAGAACCTGATGGTCACTCTGACAGAGTTCCGAAGCTCCTCTGTGGAGTTGGAAGAACCTTCCAGAAGGACAACCATCTCTGCAGCACTCCACCAATCAGGCCATTATGGTAGAGTGGCCAGACGGAAGCCACCCTCAGTAAAAGGCACATGAAAGCCTGCTTGGAGTTTGCCAAAAGGCACCTATTGGACTCTCAGACCATGAGAAACAAGATTCCCTGGTCTGATGAAACCAAGATTGAACTCTTTGGCCTAAATGCCAAGCGTCACGTCCAGAGAAAACCAGGCACCACTCATCACCTGGCCAATACCATTCCTACAGTGAAGCACGGTGGTGGCAGCAGGGAGACTAGTCAGGATCGAGGGAAAGATGAACAGAGCAAAGTACAGAGAGATCATTGATTAAAACCTTTCCAGAGCGCTCAAGACCTCAGAGGGGGGGAAATAACAACCCTAAGCACAAAACCAAGACAATGCAGGATTGGCTTTGGCTTTGGGACAAGCCTCTGAATGTCCTTGAGTGGCCCAGCCAGAGCCTGGACTTGAACCCGATTGGACATCTCTGGAGAGACCTGAAAATAGCTGTGCAGCGACGCTCCCCATTAAACCTGACAGAGCTTGAGAGGATCTGCAGAGAAGAATGGGAGAATCTCCCCAAATACAGGTGTGCCAAGCTTGAAGAGTCATACCGAAGAAGACTCAAGGCTGTAATCCCTGCCAAAGGTGCTTCAACAAAGTAAACTGATATCAGTTTTTTTTATTTTAATACATTTGCAAAAATGTCTAAAAAACTGTTTTTGCTTTGTCATTATGGGGTGTTGTGTGTAGATTGACGAGGAAAAAACAATTTAATCCGTTTTAAAATAAGGCTGTAACTTAACAAAATATGGAAAACGTCAAGTGGTCTGAATACTTTTAGAATGCACTGTAGCTAGGCTAGCTAGCTAGATTATTTATAGTTAAAAAATAATAAGGATCCACAGCAGGGAAAATATGAACTCCCTATGGACAGACCCCAGCCAATGTAAGTTAGTCTTTCAAATAATTTAGCTAGCTAGTTCCTGAACATTAACACCTTATTCTTCATCTGGTGTGGAATTGTTTTACTGACTCTGTCTCTGCATTATCCACAGGGTAACTGTCAATTTGTGAGTCTGGACACAGGAAGTTAAGGAATCTGCATTGTAAGTAGCAATTTGATGTTCATGATTATTTGTCACGACCTGATTAGGTTAGGCTACCTGATTTGGTCGGTGTGCATTGTAGCTTTACCCTAACCTAATTAACATAACCTGCCACTTTCCATTGCATTTGAAATGCATTTAATTACATTTCTTGTACATGCAGTTGAAGTCGGAAGTTTACATACACCTTAGCCAAATACATTTAAACTCAGTTTTTCACAATTCCTGACATTTAATCCTGTTAAAAATTCCCTGTCTTAAGTCAGTTAGGATCACCACTTTATTTTAAGAATGTGAAATGTCAGAATAATAGTAGAGAGGAGGATTTACTTCAGCTTTTATTTATTTCATCACATTCCCAGTGGGTCAGAAGTTTACATACACTCAATTAGTAGTTGGTAGCATTGCCTTTAAATAGTTTAACTTGGGTCAAACATTTCAGGTAGATTTCAGGTAGAAGCTTCCTACAATAAGTTGGGTGAATTTTGGCCCATTCCTCCTGACAGAGCTGGTGTAACTGAGTCAGGTTTGTAAGCCTCCTTGCTCGCACACGCTTTTTCAGTTCTGCCCACATATTTTCTATAGGATTTGAGGTACGCGCTTTGTGATGGCCACTCCAATACCTTGACTTTGTTGTCCTTAAGCCATTTTGCCACAACTTTGGAAGTATGCTTGGGGTCATTGTCCATTTGGAAGACCCATTTGCGACCAAGCTTTAACTTTAACTGACGTCTTGAGATGTTGCTTCAATATATCAGCGTAATTTTTCAATTCCTCATGCAGCCATCTATTTTGTGAAGTGCACCAGTCCCTCCTGCACCAAAGCACCCCCACAACATGATGCTGCCACCCCTGTGCTTCATGGTTGTAATGGTGTTCTTCAACTTGCAAGCATCCCCCTTTTTCCTCCAAACATAACCATGGTCATTATGGCCAAACAGTTCTATTTTTGTTTCGTCAGAACAGAGGACATTTCTCCAAAAAGTACGATCTTTGTCCCCATGTGCAGTTGCAAACCGTAGTCTGGCTTTTTTATGGTTGTTTTGGAGCAGTGGCTTCTTCCTTGCTGAGCAGCCACAACTGTCAGTAAGAGTGTCCATGATTGAGTCTTTCATGTTAGCACATATTGTATACAAAAATACAGTTAAACATCACACAATGTATAAATAAACCTATTACAGTTGTAGCAGGCCAATCCTGCTGGAGATCTGCTGGGTGTGCAGGGTTCTGTTTTAGACCAGCAATAACACACCTGATTCAATTCATCAAACCTAATGAGTTTATCATCAAGTGTGCTATTGCTGGGGTGGAACATAAGTCTGCTCCTTATTGTCCCTAGAATTTCTAAGCAAACAGTTGGAGGCAGAGCTTTCTCCTATAGAGCTACATTTTTATGGAATGGTCTGCCCATCAATGTGAGAGACTCGTTGTCCTGTTAGGGTGCGAAGGTGAAGGGCAAGGCACTGGAGTGACAAACCACCCTTGCTGTCTCTGACTGGCTGGCACCCCTCTCTCCACTGGGATTCTCTGCCTCTGACCCTATTACAGTGCATAGTCACTGGCTTACTAATGCTCTTCCATGCCGTCCCTAGGAGGGGTGCGTCACTTCAGTGGGTTGAGTCACTGATGTGATCTTCCTGTCTGGTATTGCAACCCATCGGGCTCGTGCGGTGGAGGAGATCTTCGTGGGCTATTCTCAGCCTCGTCTCAGGTAGTAAATTGGTGGTCTGTTGATATCGCTCTAGTGGTATGGGGGCTGTGCTTTGGCAAAGTGGGTGGGGTTATATCATGCCTGGTTGGCCCTTTCCGGGGGTATCGTCGGGATAGCGCCACAGTGTCCCCCTCCTCCCACTATGCTGCAATAGTTTATGTGCCGGGGCTAGAGTCAGTCTGTTATATCTGGTGTAATTATCCTGTCTTATCTGGTGTCCTGTGTAAATGTAAGTATGCTCCCTTGAATTCTCTCTCTCTCCCTCTCTCCCTCCACTCCCGGAGGTCCTGAGACCTAGGACCATGCCTCATGAATACCTGGCCTGATGACTCCTGGCTGTCCCCAGTCCACCCATTTGTGCTGCTGCTCCAGTTTCAATTGTCTGCCTGCGGCTATGGAACCCTGACCTGTTCACCAGACGTGCTACCTTGTCCCTGACCTGCTATTTTCGACTCGCTCTCCCTCTCTCTACCGTACCTTCTGTCTCGACCATCTTTAATGCTCGGCTATGAAAAGCCAACTAAGGTTGCATCCTCTACAACTACTGTGATTATTAATTGACCCTGCTGGTCATCTATTAACCTTCTGAACATATTGAAGAATAATCTGGAATTAATGGCTATGTACTCTTTTAAATCTCTACCCGGCACAGCCAGAAGAGGACTGGCCACCCCTCAGAGCCTGGTTCCTCTCTAGGCTTCTTCCTAGGTTCCTGTCTTTCTAGAGAGTTTTTTCTAGCCACCGTGTTTCTACATCTGCATTGCTTGCTGTTTGGGTTTTAGGCTGGGATTCTGTAAAGCACTTTGTGACATCTACTGATGTGAACAAGAATTTGTTCTTAACTGACTTGTCTAGTTAAATTTAAAGAAATGGCTTTATAAATACATTTGACTGATTGATTGCTCACCCAGTAGATCAGGCATCAGTAGAGCCATGTTGGACACTGCTGGTATGGAGTTTTTTTTGTTCACCTAAAACGATGCTTTAGTAATACTAGCCTTGCTTACTACACATCTTTACATACACTACCATTCAAAAGTTTAGGGTCACTTAGAAATGTCTATCACGGATCCCTCCGGAACTGTGTCATTACGCACACCTGGTCCCCATTCCCACTGAATGTATTTGCATAAATGTGCCCTTTGTTTCACCATTGGGTTGTCGATTATTGTTCCAATGCCCGTTGGTTGTGTGAGTACCTGTGCTGTGTTGTTTTGGCTTTCGTGCCAAGTGTATTGCGCAGATGATTACGGGTCTCGTCGCAGTATTGAGGGAGAGAGTCTCCTAATCCCCAAAAATGGGAGAATTATTTCTATTTTTGAGAATGTGGGAACGGTCCGTGGACACTTAAGGGACAGTCATGTCGAGTGTGTTTCATTTGGTGATCTCATGAAGGACAGGAAACACACATAACTATATCTCTTAATGTGTACATTTCCCAGCTATCAGGTGTTTCCTCCAGCTTCTTCACAAGGTCCTTTGCTGTTGTTCTGGGATTGATTTGCACTTTTCGCACCAAAGTACGTTCATCTCTAGGAGACAGAACACATCTCCTTCCTGAGCGTTATGATGGCTGTGTCGTCCCATAGTGTTTAAACTTGCGTACTATTGTTTGTACAGATGAACGTGGTACCTTCAGGCGTTTGGAAATTGCTCCCAAGGATGAACCAGACTTGTGGAGGTCTACAATTTTTTGTCTGAGGTCTTGGCTGATTTCTTTTGATTTTCCCATGATGTCAAGCAAAGAGGCACTGAGTTTGAAGGTAGGCCTTGAAATACATCCACAGGTACACCTCCAATTGACTCAAATGATGTCAGTTAGCCTATCAGAAGCTTATAAAGCCATGACATAATTTTCCGGAATTTTCCAAGATGTTTAAAGGTACAATCAACCTAGTGTATGTACATTTCTGACCCACTGGAATTGTGATACAGTGAATTGTAAGTGAAATAATCTGTCTGTAAACAATTGTTCAAAAAATTACTTGTGTCATGCACAAAGTATACATCCTAACCAACCTGCCAAAACTATAGTTTGTTAACAAGAAATTTGTGGAGTGGTTGAAAAACGAGTTTTAATGACTACAATCTAACTGTATGTAAACTTCCGACTTCAACTGTATCGGCTATGAGTTTCCCGCTCTAGAGTGGTCCACACCCCCTTTCCTTTGTCGTCATATCAGTCATATCAGTTTTGTCCGCTACGGGACTTTTTCTTTGCGTCATGTTAAGTAAACCATGTATGAACTAATTGTGTGTGTTTTAAGTAAATCCGTGATTGATTAAGTTAGTTAGAAAATAAATAAATGAGGCCAATTTGTTTTTTGCTGGTTCATGATTTTATGCAAGGGTTCGTGCAGATATCCAAGGGTTTGCGACGTTCAGTAATGACACTGATGAGGTAATACAATTCATTAATAAGCAACTGTTTTGATAAGATAAGAACATCTGAAGAGTTATATTCTGGGAAATTGTCACTATAAACAAATTTTCCGTGGTGCCCCGACTTCCTAGTTAATAAAAGTTACATGTTTAGTTTAATGGCATAATTAAAATACACATTGATTATTGATTTACAGTGATATACAGTCTTCACATTTAATGATATTCCAGATATGACAAGATCATTGGCCATTTTAATAAATGACTAGACACTTTAATAATGCTACTTTAAAGAACATTTACATATCTCACATTACTCATCTCATATGCATATACTGTATCCTTCACTATCTATTGCATCTTAGCCGCTCTATCACTGCGCATCCATATATTTTATACAATATATATTCTCATCCCATTCCCTAGATTGTGTGTATTAGGTTTTGTTGTGGAATTTGTTAATGTCATATTTTTTGTACATTTTTTTTTGTGAATTTTTACCCCTTTTCTCCCCAATTTCGTGGTATCCAATTGTTGTAGTAGCTACCTACTTGTCTCATCTCTACAACTCCCGTACTGGCTCGGGAGAGACGAAGGTTGAAAGTCATGCGTCCTCCGATACACAACCCAACCAGCCGCACTGCTTCTTAACACAGCGCGCATCCAACCCGGAAGCCAGCCGCACCAATGTGTCGGAGGCTACACCGTGCACCTGGCAACCTTGGTTAGCGCGCATTGCGCCCGGCCCGCCACAGGAGCCGCTGGTGTGCGATGAGACAAGGACATCCCTACCGACCAAGCCCTCCCTAACCCGAACGACGCTAGGCCAATTGTGCGTCGCCCCATGGACCTCCCGTCGCGGCCAGTTACGACAGAGCCTGGGCGCGAACCCAGGGACTCTGATGGCACAGCTGGCGCTGCAGTACAGCGCCCTTAACCACTGCGCCACCCGGGAGGCCTAGATATCAGGTTTTGTTGTGGAATTGTTAGTGTAACGGCTCTCGTTGGATCTCTAATGTCAGGGCGTGACAGTACCCCCCCCCCCCCCCAAAGGTGCGAACTCTGGCCACAAACCTGAACCTGTAGGGGAGGGTCCGGGTGGGCATCTACTCTCGGTGGGGGCTCCGGTGCGGGACGCAGACCCCGTTCTGGTGCAGTGATCGTCTCCGGGACCTCCGGACTGTAGATCGTCGCTGGAGGCTCTTGACTGGGGACCGTCGCTGGAGGCTCCAGACTGGGGACTGTCGCTGCAGGCTCCGGACTGGGGACCGTCGCTGGAGGCTCCGGACTGGGGACCGTCGCTGGCGGCTTCTTTCCCTGGCTCATCACTGCAGGCTCCGTGCCATGGATCATCACTGCAGGCTCCGTGCCATGGATTATCACTGCAGGCTCCGGGTCATGGATCATCACTGGAGGCTTCGTGCCATGGATCATCACTGGAGGCTTCGTACGTGGAGCCGGAACAGGTCTCACCGGACTGAGAAGACGTACTGGAAGCCTGATACGTGGAGCTGCCACAACGCATCCTGGCTGGATATCCACTTTAGCTCGGTGAGTGTGGAGAGCTGGCAAAGGACGCACTGGGCTATGAAGGCGCACTGGAGGCATAGTGCGTAGAGCCAGCGCAGGATATACTGGGCCGTGGAGGCGCACTGGAGGTAGAGCTGGCACAACCTGTCCTGGCTGAATGCCCACTGTAGCACCGCAACTGCTGGGAGCTGGCACAGAGCGCACCGGGCTGTGAATGCGCACTGGAGACACAGTGCACATCACCGCATAACACGGTGCCTGACCGGTCACACGCTCCCCACGGTAAGCACGGGGAGTTGGCTCAGGTCTAAACCCTGACTCCGCCAATCTCCCGTGTGGCCCCCCCAAAAATATTTTTGTAGCTGCCTCTTGGGCTTCCGTCGATGACTTAATTCCTCGTATCGTCGCCGTTCCTCTCTCGCTGCCTCCATCTGCTTCCTTGAATGGCTATTCTCCCTGGCCCTCATCCAGGGTCCTTCTCCATCCAGGATTTCTTCCCATGTCCACTCCTCCTGGCCACGCTGCTTGGTCCGTTTTTGGTGGGATCTTCTGTAACGGCTCTCGTTGGTGGTAGAATGAGTATACCAAGGCGCAGCGTGGAAAGTGTTCATAATTTTAAAATCCAAAAACACTCAAACAAAATAACAAAAGTGAAAATGAAAGCGCACAGTTCTGTCAGGTGAAAAACATCCCACAAAAACCCAAAAAGAAAATGACAACCTATATATGATCCCCAATCAGAGACAACGATAGGCAGCTGCCTCTGATTGGGAACCATACTCGGCCAAAAACAAAGAAATAGAACACATAGACTTTCCCACCCGAGTCACACTCTGATCTAACCAAACAGAGAATAATAAGGATCTTACCTGTTAGATACTGCTGCACTGTCAGATCTTGAAGCATAAGCATTTCACTCCACTCACAATAACATCTGCTAACTATTTGCATGTGACAAATAAAATGTTATTTGAATTAACAGGTGTACCGTGTTAAAGGTTCATTTTGTGGAATTTCTTTCCTTCTTAATGCGTTTGACTTGTGTTGCGAGAAGGTAGGGGTGGTATACAGAAGATATCCCTATTTGGTAAAATACCAAGAACAGCTCAAATAAGCAAATTAAAATGACAGCCCATCATTACTTTAAGACATGAAGGTCAGTCAATCCGGAAGATTTCAAGAACTTGAAAGTTTCTTCGAGTTTCTTCTTCGTCTTGTGAGGATGACCACAGGAAAAGGAAGACCCCGAGTTACCTCTGGTGCAGAGGATAAGTCCGTTAGAGTTACCAGCCTCAGAATTTGCAGCCCAAATAAATGCTTCACGGAGTTCAAGTAACAGACACATCTCAACATCAACTGTTCGGCGGAGACAGGGGGAATCAGGCCTTCATGGGAGAATTGCTGCAAAGAAGTAACTACTAAAGGACACCAATAATAAGAAGAGACTTGCTTGGGCAAAGAAACACGAATAATGGACATTAAACAGGGGAAGAATATGTCCTTTTGTCTGATGAGTCCATGAGTCCACATGATTTGAAGGGCACACACCTGTCTATGTAAGGTCACTCAGTTGACAGTGCATGTCAGAGCAAAACCCAAACAAAGAGGTCGAAGGAATTGTCCATTTTTTCCCACAAAATGTGGAAAAAGTCAAGGGGTCTGAATACTTTCCGAAGACACTGTATATATTGTTTTGTTTCTCTGTAATACTACTAGTCACCTACCAATTTTATGAAGTTGGCTTTCGCTAACTCAGATAGGTTCCCAAATAAGCATGCCCCATTAAAAAAATGTAGAACTAGGAAAAGGATATAGCCCTTGGTTCACCCCAGACTTGACTGCCCTTGACCAGCACAAAAACATCCTGTGGCATTCTGCATTAGCATCGAATAGCCCCCGCGATATGCAACTTTTCAGGAAAGTCAGGAACCAATATACTCAGTCAGTTAGGAAAGCAAAGGCTACTTTTTTCAAACAGAAATTTGCTTCCTGTAGCACTAATTCCAAAATGTTTTGGGACACTGTAAAGTCCATGGAGAATAAGAGCACCTCCGCCCAGCTGCCCACTGCACTGAGGATAGGAAACACTGTTACCACAGATAAATCTACGATAATTGATCATTTCAATAAGCATTTTTCCACGGCCGGCCATGCTTTCCACCTGGCTACCCTGGCCAACATCTCATCACCCCCCCCCCCCCCCCCCCCAAAAAAAAATCTGGACCCTACAAATCAGCTGGGCTAGACAATCTGGACCGTCTCTTTCTGAAATGATCTGCCAAAATTGTTGCAACCCTAATACTAGCCTGTTGCCCGGGCCTCTAGCAGTCTCTATGGAGGTGCCACAGGCTTCAATTCTCGGGCAGACTCTTTTCTTTGTATATAAATATGATGTTGCTCTTGCTGCTGGTGATTCTCTGATCCACCTCTATGCAGACGACACCATTCTGTATACATCTGGCCCTTCTTTGGACACTGTGTTAACAAACCTCCAAATGAGCTTCAACACCATACAACACTCCTTCCGTGGCCTCCAACTGCTTTTAAATGCTAAAACTAAGTGCATGCTCTTCAACCGATTGCTGCCCACACCCTCCCGCCCGACTAGCATCACTACTCTGGACTGTTCTGACCTAGAATATGTGGACAGCTACAAATACCTAGGTGTCTGGTTAGACTGTTAACTCTCCTTCCAGACTCACATTAAGCATCTCCAATCCAAAGTTAAATCTAGAATCGGTTTCCTATTTTGCAACAAAGTTTCCTTCACTCATGCTGCCAAACATACCCTCGTAAAACTGACTATCCTACCTATCCTTGACTTCGGCAATGTCATTTACAAAATAGCCCCCAACACTCTACTCAGCAAACTGGAAGTAGTCTATCACAGTGACATCTGTTTTATCACCAAAGCCCCATATATTACCCACCACTGCGACCTGTATGCTCTCGTTGGCTGGCCCTCACTACATGTCCGTCACCAAACCCACTGGCTCCAGGTCATCTATGTCTTTGCTAGGTAAAGCCCCGCCTTATCTCAGCTCACTGGTCACCATAGCAACACCCACCCGTAGCACTCACTCCAAAAGGTATAATGCACTGGTCATCCCCAAAGCCAACACTTCCTTTGTCCTCCTTTCCTTCCAGTTCTCTGCTGCCAATGACTGGAATGAATTGCAAAAATCTCTGAAGCTGGAGTCTTATATCTCCCCCTCAAATTTTAAGCATTAGCTGTCTGAGCAGCTTACTGTACCTGTACACAGCTTATCTGTAAATAGCACAACCTCATCCCCATATTATTACTTACCCTCTTGCACCCCAGTATCTCTACTTGCACATCATCATCTGCACATACATCACTCCAGTAGTAATGCTAAATTGTAATTATTTTTGCCTCTAGGGCCTATTTATTGCCTACCTCCCTGCTCTTATACATTTGCACACACTGTAGATCGATTTTTCTATTTTTTTCTTTTTTTGTTATTGACTGTATGTTTGTTGTTTATGTGTTTATGTGTAACTCTGTGTTGTTGTGTGTCAAACTGCTTTGCTTTGTCTTGGCCAGGTCGCAGTTGCAAATGAAAACTTGTTCTCAACCAGCCTACCTGGTTAAATAAAGGTGAAATAAAATTAAATAAAACATTTAAATAAAATCCAACCATATGTAAACAAATCCAAAGTGCAGGTGTTGCCATTAAAGTAACAACAATTAAATATATAAACAAATCAAATGAACAGCACTGATTGTATGTCCGTTCTCTCCTTCATAAAGAAACAAGGTGCTGCTGGCCTAACATCCTGTATGGATGCATCTTTGTTCACTTGAGATATAAATGTAAAAATGTCATCATATTTACTTTGTCTGGTTTAAGTAGTGATCTGCAAGGTGGGACAATGTGCCCGCTGGCACTGAACACTCTCTTTGATGGCACGCTGGTTGCTGGGATGCACAAAAGCTTCCTGGCAACCCTGGCAAGGTGAGACAGCTCTGATGCATGGCCCCTCCACCACACCAGTGGATCCTCTTCTGCTGGAATGGGAGGCAGAGACAGGTAGACCTTGTCTCTTCTTTCACTCTGTCTTCTGGGGTGGTCGGAATCTGACCCTCTTCACCTGCCTTGTTGAGGTCATCTTTCTCAACAACCCAGCCAGGCCTTTCCCTTCCGATGCCGCTGTGGGGGTGTTGGTGGTGGAGCTTTGTGGTTCTTCCCTGACTTGTGCAGCTACCAGCTTCAAGGCCTCCTGGACACAGCTGTCAGTGTAAATGTTTTTATTTTATTTTTTACCTAGGTTGGTTAAAACTAAACATGGCGGTGCTCGCCTTAGCAATCTCACTAGGATAAAGACCTCCTCCATTCCTGACATTATTGAAAGAGATCTTTTTATTTTATTTATTTTACTAGGCAAGTCAGTTAAGAACAAATTCTTATTTTCAATGACGGCCTAGGAACAGTGGGTTAGCTGCCTGTTCAGGGGCAGAACGACAGATTTGTACCTTCTCAGCTCGGGGGTTTGAACTCGGTTACTAGTCCAACGCTCTAACCACTAGGCTACCCTGCCGCCCCCGTCTTGATACCTCACACCTCAAAATAGGGCTACTTAATGTTAGATCCCTCACTTCAAAGGCAGTTATAGTCACTGATCATAATCTTGATGTGATTGGCCTGACTGAAACATGGCTTAAGCCTGATTGAATTTACTGTGTTAAATGAGGCCTCAACTCCTGGTTACACTAGTGACCATATCCACCGTGCAACCCGCAAAAGCGGAGGTGTTGCTAACATTTACGATAGCAAATTTAAATTTACAAAAAAAAAAGCTGTTTCCGTCTTTTGAGCTTCTAGTCATGAAATCTATGCAGCCTACTCAATCACTTTTTATAGCTGCTGTTTACAGGCCTCCTGGGCCATATACAGCGTTCCTCACTGAGTTGCATGAAATCCTATTGGACCTTGTAATCATAGCAGATAATATTCAAATTTTTGGTGATTTTAATATTCACATGGAAAAGTCCACAGACCCACTCCAAAAGGCTTTCGGAGCCATCATCGACTCAGTGGGTTTTGTCCAACATGTCTCTGGACCTACACACTGTCACAGTCATACTCTGGACCTAGTTTTGTCCCATGGAATGAATGTTGTGGATCTTAAAGTTTTTCCTCATAATCCTGGACTACGGACCACCATTTTATTACGATTGCAATCGCAACAAATAATCTGCTCAGACCCCAACCAAGGAGCATCAAAAGTGCTATAAATTCTCAGGCAACACAAAGATTCCTTGATGCCCTTCCAGACTCCCTCTGCCTACCCAAGGAAGTCAGAGGACAAAAATCAGTTAACCACCTAACTGAGGAACTCAGCACAAGCATTTCGCTACACTCGCATTAACATCTGCTAACCATGTGTATGTGACAAATAAAATTTGATTTGATTTGATTTGAATTTAACCTTGCGCAATACCCTAGATGCAGTTGCACCCCCTAAAAAACAAAAAACATTTGTCATAAGAAACTAGCTACCTGGTATACAGAAAATACCCGAGCTCTGAAGCAAGCTTCCGGAAAATTGGAACGGAAATGGCGCCACACCAAACTGGAAGTCTTCCAACTAGCTTGGAAGACAATACCGTGCAGTATCGAAGAGCCCTCACTGCTGCTCGATCATCCTATTTTTCTAACTTCGCTGAGGAAAATAAGAACAATGCGAAATGTATTTTTGATACTGTCGCAAAGCTAACTAAAAAGCAGCATTCCCCAAGTGAGGATGGCTTTCATTTCAGCCGTAATAAATTCATGAACTTCTTTTAGGAAAAGATAATGATCATTAAAAAGCAAATTACAAAGCTCAGTTGTCCTGAGTCTGCACAACTCTGCCAGGACCTAGGATCAAGAGAGACACTCAAGTGTTTTAGTACTATATCTCTTGACACAATGATGAAAATAATCATGGCCTCTAAACCTTCAAGCTGCATACTGGGCCCTAAACAATGGATACGGAATGCTTCCATCTGGTTTTAAACCCCATCATAGCACTGAGACTGCACTTGTGAAGGTGGTAAATTACCTTTTAATGGCGTCAGACAGAGGCTCTGCATCTGTCCTCGTGCTCCTAGACCTTAGTGCTGCTTTTGATACTATCGATCACCACATTCTTTTGGAGAGATTGGAAACTCAAATTGGTCTACACAACACAAGTTCTGGCCTGGTTTAGATCTCATCTGTCGGAAAGATATCAATTTGTCTCTGTGAATGGTTTGTCCTCTGACAAATCAACTGTAAATTTCGGTGTTCCTCAAGATTCTGTTTTAGGACCACTATTGTTTTCACTATATATTTTAACTCTTGTAGATGTCATTTGAAAACATAATATTAACTTTCACTGCTATGCGGATGACACACAGCTGTACATTTCAATGAAACACACATGGTGAAGCCCCAAAATTGCCCTCGCTAGAAGCCTGTGTTTCAGACATAAGGAAGTGGATGGCTGCAAACTTTCTACTTTTAAACTTGGACAAAACAGAGATGCTTGTTTTAGGTCCCAAGAAACAAAGAGATCTTCTGTTGAATCTGACAATTAATCTTGATGGTTGTACAGTCGTCTCAAATAAAACTGTGAAGGACCTCGGCGTTACTCTGGACCCTAATCTCTCTATTGACGAACATATCGGCTATGCTTACCGGGGGGCTAGAGAGACCGGGCAGGCACCGTGTTATGCTGTGGAGCGCACGGTGTCTCCAGTGCGGGTGCATAGCCCGGTGCGGTACATACCAGCTCCTCGTATCGGCCGGGCTAGAGTAAGCATCGAGCCAAGTGTCATGAAGCCGGCTCTACACATCTGGTCTCCAGTGCGTCTCCTTGGGCCGGCTTACATGGCACCAGCCTTGCGCATGGTGTCCCCGGTTCGCCTGCATAGCCCAGTGCGGACTATTCCACCTCGCCGCACTGGCAGGGCGACCGGGAGTATTCAACCAGGTAAGGTTGGGCAGGCTCGGTGCTCAAGAGCTCCAGTGCGCCTGCACGGTCCGGTCTATCCAGTACCACCTCCACGCACCAGCCCTCCGGTGGCAGCTCCCCGCACCAGGCTTCCTGTGCGTGTCATCGGCCCAGTACCACCAGTGCCAGCACCACGCACCAGGCCTTCAGTGCGCTTCGCCTATCCAGGGCTGCCAGAGCCTTCCTCCTCTCCAGCGCTGCCGGAGTCTCCCGCCTGTCCAGCGCTGTCAGAGCCTTCCTCCTCTTCAGCGCTGCCGGAGTCTCCCGCCTGTCCAGCGCTGTCAGAGCTGCCAGTCTGCAAGGAGCCGCCAGAGCTGCCAGTCTGCAAGGAGCCGCCAGAGCTGCTAGTCTGCAAGGAGCCGCCAGAGCCGCCAGTCTGCAAGGAGCCGCCAGAGCCGCCAGTCTGCAAGGAGCCGCCAGAGCTGCCAGTCTGCCAGGATCCACCACTCTGCCAGGATCCGCCAGAGCTGCCAGTCTGCCAGGATCCGCCAGAGCCACCAGTCAGCCAGGATCCGCCAGTCAGCCAGGATCTGCCAGAGCCATCAACCTGCCTGAGCTTCCTCTCAGTCCCGAGCTACCCGTCAGTCCCGAGCTACCCCTCAGTCCAGTGGGGCCCTTGGTGAGGGTTACTAGGCCAAGGTTGGCGGCGAGGGTCGCATATCTAAGGACGCGTATTAAGCGGACTAAGACTTTGTTGAAGTGGGGTCCACGTACAAGAGCCCACCCGGAACCTCCCCTATGGGTTTAGGTGTGCGGCCGGGAGTCCGCACCTTGGAGGGGGGGGGGGGGGGTTCTGTCACGCCCTGGTCTTAGTATTTTGTGTTTTCTTTATTATTTTGGTCAGGCCAGGGTGTGACATGGGTTATATATGTGGTGTGTTTTGTCTAGGGGTTTGTTGTAGGTTATGGGATTGTGGTTAGTAGGGTTGTCTAGAAAAGTATATGGTTGCCTGGAGTGGTTCTCAATCAAGAGGCAGGTGTTTATCGTTGTCTCTGATTGGGAACCATATTTAGGCAGCCATATTCTTTGAGTGTTTCGTGGGTGATTGTTCCTGTCTCAGTGTTTGTTTGCACAAGATAAGGCTGTTTAGGTTTTCACGTTACGTTTATTTGTTTTGTATTGTTCATGTTTATCTTTTATTAAACATGTATCAAAATAACCACGCTGCATTTTGGTCCGCCTCTCCATCACCGGAAGAAAACCTTAACAAAGACACACACAGGTATCTGTAATCATGGCCGGGTGTGGCCTGATATCATTGGTTAATTCTCATATATTAAAATAGCATACAAAAAACATAAATGGATATCGTGCGATCATCAAATTATGGATAAAGCACAGATCTGGGAACTCTTCAAAAGCCTTGATCATGTTTGTTGCGTTGTCTGTGGTTATGCAGACCAGGTCTTTCTTGTTGATCCCCCACTCTTCCAGCATATTCTCAAAAAACTCTCTGATGTTGTGAGCCGATTGATCTTCTGGGAAGAACTGTGTTTCCAAGCAGTTTGATTCCAGTTGCCAGTTTGGGGTGAGGAAATGGATAGTGAAGCTGATGTAGGGTTGTCCACCCCTACATCAGCTTGTGTTGATGTGGGTCCATAAGCAGCCTGGCTTTTTAAATGCTTGCTGGAGTGTCTGTGTCACAACTGTAGATGAGGAGGGACCAGTAGCATCACTGGGTTTGCCTGCTGCACGCCCACTCTGTAAACAAAGGAATAGCAAATGTATTATTATTATTATTATTATTGGTGGTGTTACATTAGAATAATTTCTCTCACACACACACACACACACACACACAAAATATGTTGGTTGTGTGACTAAACTACATAACGTGTGCAATGGGCGAATAGAGTCTGCAGACACAGTACAGCATCAGAACAACGTGTGGTGTTTTTACAAGAGTAGATAACACTGAAAGCCTCAGTTTACATTACTGACAAGCTATTAGCAAGTAAGACAGTCAAATCATGACGTTTTCCCCCATTCCGAAGTTCCCACATGATGCACTTACCTTGCATTCGCTATAAAGTAGTGGGTGGTGGTCACAAAGATGACTCAAGAGATTTGAAGTGTTGCCCCCTTTCACAGCGATTTCTGAAAATTATTTTTGTATTTTTTGCATGTTCTGCAGACAGGGTGACCATCTTCGATTAAGTTTCCCTCAGCACTCTTGTAAAACCCAAAATACGACCACACTTCAGATTTGGTCCTCTCAGAAGGCTGAAAAATCTCCTGAGCGCTGTCACTGCCATGTTTTCACACAAAACAAAACGCACGTAGCATGCTGCGCCTGCATCAGACTGTTGCTAACTTTGGTTGCTGCTGGACAGTATTTTTACCATGACTTTTAATGATAATAAAAATTTGAAACGGTAATACTAATCGTCTGGAATTTTTCTGTGGTTTATCTAGAAACCGGTAACTGTTTCATCCCTAGTGCCAACTAACGTGACACAGCTCAGAGCATATCTGCCTTTACTTACCCACTATGGAAAGTTCATGGAGAATCTCTCTTACTCTCATCAAACCTATGACAGAGCTCTTACAGAAAGAGAGACCTTGGGTGTGATCAGAACAATGTCAGCAGGCATTTGAAAGAACAAAGACACGGCTGTCTTCCTCCACAGTGTTAGTGCACTCCGACCCACACATGCCAGTAATATTGGCTTGTGGTGCCTCACAATATGGGGTGGGTGCTGTCATCTCACACACAATGCCTGACGGTAGTGAGAGGCCTATTGCATATGTTCACGACACTCACTAAGTTCACGACACACAGAGTTGAAGTGTGTCCAAATAGAGAAGAAGGCCTTAGGGATCATATTTGGGGTAAGGAAGTTCCCTGACTACCTATATGGTCATAAGACCAATCCAAACTATCAAGTGTCATTTTTAGATGTACTTTCCATTTTAGCTAAGGACATAGCCAGGGAAACTACCAAGGACAAGGGTTTGGCAAAAGTGAAGCACTTCGCACTTACAGAGTGGCCTAACCATTATTGGGTGAGAAGGGATGTGCTCACTGTAGAAAGAGATTGTGGGTTATGGGGTATGAGAGCGGTGGTGCTGGCTACTGAAGGAGCTACTGAAGGAGCTACATGAAAACCACTGGTGCATGGTCAAAATGAAAGCTCCTGCAAGGAGCCACTTTTGGTGGCCCAGGTTAGACTCCGACATAGAAGACATGGTAAGGGGATGCCAGGTGTGTCAGTCTAATGGACATATGCAGAACCTTGCACCAGTGCATCCTTGGAAGTGGCCTGAGAGGGGCCCTGGCAGCGCATCCATATATATTTTCTCAAAAGGGAAACCACCCAGTTCTTAGTAGTTACGGATGCATGCTCACGCTGGCCAGAAGTAAAGTGTATGAGTAGTACCGTAATTTCCGGACTATAAGCCGCTACTTTTTCCCACGCTTATACAATGACGCGGCTAATTTATGGATTTTTCCCGCTTTCACAAAAATCATGCCGCCAAAAAACTGAGCACCGTCACATAATGTGACGTAAATCGAGCGCGCCCTCAAACTTCCCATCATTCTGATTACGGTAGTAATTTTGTCACCCTCATCATGGCAAAGACACAGAGAAATGCATATGATGCAGCTTTCAAGTTGAAGGAGATCGATCTGGCTGTTGGAAAAGGAAATAGAGCTGCTGCACGGGAGCTTGGCCTTAATGAGTCGATGATAAGACGTTGGAAACAGCAGCGTGAGGAACTGACTCAGTGCAAAAAGACAACAAAAGCTATCAGAGGGAAGAAAAGCAGATGGCCCGAACTAGAAAGTGAGCTTGAAGACTGGGTCAACACACAGAGAAACAGCAGCGTGACGGCCGAGGTGTTTCAACTGTGCAGATCCGACTGAAAGCCAAAACAATCGCCACCGCAATGAAGTTTGAGGATTTTAGAGGTGGATTTTCAATTCTGAGGCTATTCAACTCCAACACCGAAGGAGATGACTTCAGTGGTTTCAGTGCACAGGAGGAGGAAGATAGTGACCAATGACTTTCTTGGTAGGCTACTGTTTACTGCTATTTTTTTTCATTTTTGTTACAAGCCGTGTTTCGTTTAAAGGCCTATTAATTTTTGTAACAAGCCATGTTTCGTTTAAAGGCCTATTAATTGTTGTAACAAGCCGTGTTTCGTTTAAAGGCTGTGTAAAGTTCATTTGTTTCAATGTACCAGTAGGCACCTGCGGCTTATAGACATGTGCGGCTTATTTATGTACAAAATACATATTTTTTAAAATTCAGTGGGTGCGGCTTATATTCAGGTGCACTTAATAGTCCAGAAATTACGGTACTTCAGCTACAGCCACGGCAGAGACACTCCAGGGAATGTTCTCAGCCTACGGGTTAGTTGAGGAGTGTGTTTCAGACAATGGGCCACAGCTGGTTTCAAAAGAGATGGAGACATTCTTCCAGTTGAATGTGGTGAAACACATCCAGTAGGCTCTGTATCATGCAGCTTCAGATGGCGCCCAGTGAGACTTTTACAGAATCTAAAACAGGCTCTAGAGAAGGACAAGTCATCAGGACGGTCTGTACAGCATAGTGTGGACAACTTTCTGTTTGCCTACAGGAATACGCCACATGCCACAAATGGAAAAATTCCAGCAGAGTTGTTCCTAAAACGACAGGTTAGAACAAGGTTATCACTGGTTAAACACAGTTTTTCAGCTGGCATGCAGTCGTTGGGACAAACAGTGCTTGTCCGAGATTACTTGGGAGTAGAGAGAAATGGGTACCCGGGGTTGTGAAAAGGGTACTTGGTCCTGTAACCTACTTAGTGCAGACTGAGGGGAAACTGTGTAAGACGCATGTGGGTCAAATGATGATGCAACACAATGAAAGAGAAGACCTGAATGTGTCAGAGTGGAATGTTTCTGATTGGGACTTGGGAACTACGACTGTGACAGGCACACATACAGAGACACCGATTGTGCCAGGCCATGAGCCTGAGGGCCCAGAGCGCCGAGAGGCCAAGAGTAAGAAGGCCTCTGGACCAATTTGGATCTGTAAACAGGTTGTATATGAGTTGATAAGTGAAAAACTGTTTTAGAAAACCCATGATGTTCATCAAGGATGTTTTCAGAGGAAGTGAAAATTTGTGGAGAAGTGTGGTGTATTGAGAAATGTGTTAATGAGTTTAGAGGAAGTCACAGTGATGGTAAATATCCATTAAATTGCTGGGAGATGACACGTGGAGTGTGCGAATTTCTTTATTTTGATAGCTTAATAATGAGTTTAGATGTAAAAATGGTTGCAAATAGTCAATGGGATTTGTATGCAGGGGTTGAGTTATTTGAATGAACAAATTATAATGGGGTTTCCGGTCTTGCATTGAAGTGTTTGGATTAGGAGATGAAAGGGCGGTAAAAATTCAATGATGTATTGGAGAGTTGGGCTGAAGACACTGTAGAGAGTAGTCGACTAATGTGTTAAGGAGAACATTAAGTAAATCTGTTCCGTTTATTTTAAGTACGCTTCGGAGTCTTCAGTAAAATACCCCAGCATCTTAGGATGCAACAGTATCGTCCATCAATAAACTGTAGCCTAGTGAAGCGAGCCACACTCTGATTTGGGGGCGCGCCAGAGAGGACAGGGGAACTGAAAGTATAGCTGTCACGTCAATTTATATGGTTCCCATGACTTGCTTTCAGCAGAAGTGCCTGTGAGTCCTGTGCGTCTGGAAAGATGGATATGTTCAAAACTGTTCTTAAAATTGTTCAGAAACAGCAGACTAGTCTCGGGTTTGGTTTAGTTGCGTTGTTAACTGCAGGCGGGGAACAGATATTCTCGTCAGTGGTGTTCAAATGTCCTTGCAGTGGCTGGAACTTTTCATACGGCATGGTGTTTCTCTTAGTGCCTGCTCTGGCGCTGTTGGTGTTAGGTTACGTCATGAGCAATAAAACATGGAAATTGTTTACAGGTTTGTGTTTACGCAAATCCAAATTGTGTCGTTTTAAATATTTTTGCGCCTGTGGGGTGGTCTTCTTTCAGATCACCACAACAGCAGTCGTTGCACCTGTGAGTTGGATTGCAGTCGCTTTGCTCAATGGCAATTACTTTGAATGCGCCATAACTGGTATCAATGTAACTGTTTTCACCAACCACCTTTGCGATGGGAAGAGTCCGCAGTGCCAGGATGAACTTTATAAATTCCCCTGTGGGAGAGCCACCCACGTGCCACAATCTGACAGCAATGATGTGCTGGCAACCCTCCACGCTGAGTCGCAGGTGAGATAATATTCACACTAATAGAGCCAAGTTATGGTTTGATTTATCATTTTTGATCATATCTTCTTTGCCCCACTTTACACACTTCAATATGTTTTAATGGGCTATATTTGTTTTTGTCGACTGCCTGTTGGAGTGTAGGTGATTAGACTGACAGGTATCAGGTTTCTGCTAACAGTAATTGACACCCCTGGATGTGTTCTGCCAGCTAAAGGAGTTGTATGTATGTATGTATATATATATATATATATATATATATATATATATATATATATATATATATATATATATATATATATATATATATATATATATATATTTTTTTTTTTAAATTTTACCCCTTTTTCTCCCCAATTTCGTGGTATCCAATTGTTGTAGTAGTTACTATCTTGTCTCATCGCTACAACTCCCGTACGGGCTCGGGAGAGACGAAGGTTGAAAGTCATGCGTCCTCCGATACACAACACAACCAAGCCGCACTGCTTCTTAACACAGCGGCATCCAACCCGGAAGCCAGCCGCACCAATGTGTCGGAGGAAACACCGTGCACCTGGCAACCTTGGTTAGCGCGCACTGCGCCCGGCCCGCCACAGGAGTCGCTGGTGCGCGATGAGACAAGGACATCCCTACCGACCAAGCCCTCCCTAACCCGGACGACGCTAGGCCAATTGTGCGTCGCCCCACGGACCTCCCAGTCGCGGCCGGTTACGACAGAGCCTGAGCGCGAACCCAGAGTCTCTGATGGCACAGCTGGCGCTGCAGTACAGCGAGGGAGTTGTATATTTTTAAACTGAGCCTCTGACATTATGAAGTACACATTTTTGCTTTGAAGGCATTTGTTGCATCACATTTCATTTGGAAATTCCAACATTAAAATTCCCCAAAGCAAAAGTTCCCCAAAGCATAGGCTACTTCCATTGTTCTAAAATAGCAGTTCTTCTTCAGTCTGACTCAGTTTCTGTATGACTTGTTCTCCTTAATGTACAAAACTTCCCAGTGTTTCCCATATATTGCAACCTTCCAGTTACTAGTCCAACACTCTAACCACTAGGCTACCTTGCCGCCCCAATATGCTTCCCAAATACATTCTCCTGCTATATTTATTGATATGGTTTGAGTTTGAGCAGAATACTGTATGTGGGCAATTATAACTGTGACATTTACTCAGGTATTCCAGGTAAGGGGTTAAGCAGAATAGTTGAATATTGTGTTGAATGTTTTGGTTTTGATTTCAGGTCCTGGGTTGGCTACTGATCGCCTCCATCATGGTCTTCAACCTCCTGCTGACCTGTGTTGCCCGGTGTAACTCCCCAGTCAGCTACCTGCAGCTGAAGTTCTGGAGGGTCTATGCCCAGCGGGAGAGCGACCTGCTGGAAAGCTACACGGCAGATCACGCCGAAAAGCTTGCAGAGAGGAACCTGAAGAGCTTCTTCCAGCAGATGCCTCCAGAGCCTGTCACGACCCCACCTAATCAGGCCTGGGAGAAGATCTCGTCCCTCTACAGGTTCAGCACCAGAGACCACTACTACAGCATCCTGCACAAGTACGTGGAGAAGTGCCAGGACCCTGCAGAGGCCAGGGACCACAGGATGTCATCTGTCAGGTCAGACGGTCCAGACACTGCTAATCCGTCTGTGCTCACCTTTGTGGATGAGGGCAAGATGATGCTGTGAATGGGCATGCATATGATCATAGGAACAGCGGTGACAGCATCACTATCATGACCCTATCTGTAAACATCCTCATTACTTTTAGCGTCAAAGTTATGACTCATTATAGAGGATTGTTGTCATGATTATACTCTTCGTCGTCATCATCATGATTATCGCTGTGCGTCAGGGGATTTTTCAGTAGAAAGACCAATCACATCTGATTAACCACTCTCAGGTCTTTGCTTCAATAAAAATGCTTCCCAATTTTATATTGTGCTCAGAAGGGATTTTTATTTATTTTTTAAATAGTTGATCGTACTTTCTTTCTCTTTTACTTTTCTGTTTAGTATTTTTATGCTCCTCAGACTTGGCCGACATACAGGTAGTGGCATTAAACAGAAAACGCATGGTCTGGTTCTACTAAATAAGGAGCTAGTTTGTGCACTGCAAAATACTTTCAATAAAAGCCTGTTACCAGTGTATATGTAGCATCTTTATGACGGTAACCCACTATAATATTCAGTTTGACCTTACAAGCTTGGTCTCCAAAGTATTTATGCGTTATTGTTCTTTATATTATTGCACTGTAGACCGACCGTTGCCACAAGTGAACTGCGATGAACATCAGCTCTGAATTGAATGCAAACTTAGCGTAATTGTTAGATTCGTATCTCTGTGTAAAGCTTAAGTAGTACTAGTCAGAGATCGGCAGTATTTCTGTTTCATGTATTTGACATACATATTTCAATTAGATTTGTGTATTACAGTGGGGCAAAAAAGTATTTAGTCAGCCACCAATTGTGCAAGTTCTCCCACTTAAAAAGATGAGAGAGGCCTGTAATTTTCATCATAGGTACACTTCAACTATGACAGACAAAATGAGAAAAAAAAATCCCGAAAATCACATTGTAATTTATTTGCAAATGATGTTGGAAAATAAGTATTTGGTCAATAACAAAAGTTTATCTCAATACTTTGTTATATACCCTTTGTTGGCAATGACAGAGGTCAAACGTTTTCTGTAAGTCTTCACAAGGTTTTCACACACTGTTGCTGGTATTTTGGCCCATTCCTCCATGCAGATCTCCTCTAGAGCAATGATGTTTTGGGGCTGTTGCTGGGCAACACGGACTTTCAACTCCCTCCAAAGATTTTCTATGGGGTTGAGATCAGGAGACTGGCTAGGCCACTCCAGGACCTTGAAATGCTTCTTATGAAGCCACTCCTTCGTTGCCCGGGCAGTGTGTTTGGGATCATTGTCATGCTGAAAGACCCAGCCACTGTCAGGATTTGGCCAGGGTTGTTCCGGTTTTGGTCACTAGATGCCCCCATTGTGCTTTTTGACCCTTTTGTTTTCCCCTTGTTCCCAGTTATTATTTGCACCTGTGCCTCGTTTCCCTTGATTGTATTTAAACCCTTAGTTTTCCTCAGTTCTTTGCTCTGTGTTTGAATGTTAGCACGCAGCCCAGTGATGCTGTGATCATTTGTTGCGCCAGTTGGACGCTCTTGTGGTACTCTGTGTTTGTTTGTTTTTGATTAGCTTTTGAGGCTTTTTTCTGCTGTGCCTACCACCTTGTGGATTTACCTTTTTGACTTGGAGGATTACCTTTGTTCTCTTGGAATTACTTTTGATGTTGTGGATTTTTATTTTTGCCTGAAGAACTTTCCTTTTACTCTATTAAAACACCGTCTCAAGTACTGCTGTGTCTGCCTCATCTTCTGGGTTCTGCCGACTATTCGTGACTCAGTTTGCTAAGTGACTGTTTTTCACACCGGAGACCCGGGTTCGTAACCGGGTCCTGACAGCCACGTTTAATCTTCAATGCCATTGTTGATAAGGTTTTCACTCAATCTCACGATACATGGCCCCATTCATTCTTTCCTTTACACGGATCAGTCGTCCTGGTCCCTTTGCAGACAAACAGCCCCAAAGCATGATGTTTCCACCCCCATGCTTCACATTAGGTATGGTGTTCTTTGTATGCAACTCAGCATTCTTTGTCCTCCAAACACGAAGAGTTGAGTTTTTACCAAAAGTTCTATTTTGGTTTCATCTGACCATATGACATTCTCCCAATCTTCTTCTGGATCATCCAAATGCTCTCTAGCAAACTTCAGACGGGCCTGGACATGTACTGGCTTAAGCAGGGGGACACGTCTGGCACTGCAGGATTTGAGTCCCTGGCGGCGAAGTGTGTTACTGATGGTATGCTTTGTTACTTTGGTCCCAGCTCTCTGCAGGTCATTCACTAGATTCCCCCTGTGTGGTTTTGGGATTTTTGCTCACTGTTCTTGTGATCATTTTGACCCCACGGGGTGAGATCTTGCGTGGAGCCCCAGATTGAGGGAGATTATCAGTGGTCTTGTATGTCTTCCATTTCCTAATAATTGCTCCCACAGTTGATTTCTTCAAACCAAGCTGCTTACCTATTGCAGATTCAGTCTTCCCAGCCTGGTGCAGGTCTACAATTTTGGTTTCTGGTGTCCTTTGACAGCTCTTTGGTCTTGGCCATAGTGGAGTTTGGAGTGTGACTGTTTGAGGTTGTGGACAGGTGTCTTTTATACTGATAACAAGTTCAAACAGGTGCCATTAATACAGGTAACGAGTGGAGGACAGAGCAGCCTCTTAAAGAATAAGTTACAGGTCTGTGAGAGCCAGAAATCTTGCTTGTTTGTAGGTGACCAAATACTTATTTTCCACCATAATTTGCAAATAAATTCATAAAAAATCCTACAATGTGAATTTCTGGAAAATACATTCTCATTTTGTCTGTCATAGGTACACTTCAACTATGATGAAAATTACAGGCCTCTCATCTTTTTAAGTTGGAGAACTTGCACAATTGGTGGCTGACTAAATACTTTTTTGCCCCACTGTATATACATTTTTATTTGTAACAAGATACTTCATAGAATGGTATTTTGTATTTTCAAAATAATAAAAATACTTTTTCTTCAAAAAAAATGTGTAGTGGTTCACAGTTTTGTGGCCCAATATCACCCCAAATTTGCTGCATTGGTATCAGAAGTCTTATGGTGTGAGACCATGGGAGCTCTTGTTGGATGAGTGGAAGAACTTGAAAGAAAGTTGAAGCACAAGTATTCACTTTAAGTATGAGGATAGTGCAGTGAATTTGGTCCAAAAGGGGATAGTAAACTTGACTTCGAAAGGGAACAAACACACTATGTTATTGCCACACTGTCACTGCACTCACTCTCATTCAGGAAGTGGGTCCTGTGTCTCGACTTTCTTTCAAACACCTTTTCACCTCCTCCAGCACATCTGATTACGTCACGCTCACAGTATTTGAGGTAACGGGGCCACAAAGTTCTGAAGACAAACATATAAACTATGAAGATAATTCGGAAAAATCGAAATAACTTCACAGATCTTCATTGTAAAGGGTTTAAACACTGTTTCCCATGCTTGTTCAATGACCCATAAACAATTAATGAACATGCACCTGTGGAACGGTCGTTAAGACATTAACAGCTTACAGACGGTATGCAATTAAGGTCACAGTTATGAAACTTAGGACACTAAAGAGGCCTTTCTACTGACTCTGAAAAACACCAGAAGAAAGATGCCCAGGGTCCCTGCTCATCTGCGTGAACGGGCCTTAGGCATGCTGCAAGGAGTCATGAGGACTGTAGATGTGGCCAGGGCAATGAATTATAATGTCTGTACTGTGAGATGCTTAAGACAGCGCTACAGGGAGACAGGACGGACAGCTGATTGTCCTCGCAGTGGCAGATCATGTGTAACAACACCTGCACAGGATCGGTACATCCGAACATCACACCTGCGGGACAGGTACAGGATGGCAACAACAACTGCCGAGTTACACCAGGAACGCACAATCTCTCCGTTGTTGCTCAGACTGTCCGCAATGGGCTGAGAGAGGCTGGACTGAGGGCTTGTAGGCCTGTTGTAAGGCAGGTCCTCACCAAACATCACCGGCGACAACATCACCTATGGGCACAAACCCACTGTCGCTGGACCAGACAGGACTGGCAAAAAGTGCTCTTCACTGACGAGTCGCGGTTTTGTCTCACCAGGGGTGATGGTCGGATTAGAGTTTATCGTCAAAGGAATGAGGGTGACGCCGAGGCCTGTACTCTGGAGCGGGATCGATTTGGAGGTGGAGGGTCCGTCATGGTGCGGTGTGTCACAGCATCATCGGACTGAGCTTGTTGTCATTGCAGGCAATCTCAACGCTGTGCGTTACAGGGAAGACATCCTCCTCCCTCACTGCTCGTTCTGTGCGTGATTTCCTGCAAGACAGGAATGTCAGTGTTCTGCCATGGCCAGCGAAGAGCCCGGATCTAAATCCCATTGAGCACGTCTGGGACCTGTTGGATCGAAGGGTGAGGGCTAGGGCTAGGGCCATTCCCCCCAGAAATGTCTGGGAACTTGCCTTGGTGGAAAAGTGGGGTAACATCTCACAGCAAGAACTGGCAAATCTGGTGCAGTCTATGAAGAGGACATATTATTCCTGATATTCCTGATGTGCCTGGTGTGGCTAGTACAGCCCTGTTACAAGCCTGTCTGTGGGAGAAATCAATGCACTTCCTGATCTGGTTCACCTGTCCTTGTGATTGTCTCCACCACCCCTCCAGGTGTCGCTTATTTTCCCTGGTGTATATATCCCTGTGTTTCCTGTCTCTCTGTGCCAGTTCGTCTTGTTTGTCAAGTTTGTCAAGTGGTTTTCCTTGCTCCAATCCCCCCCCCCCCCCCCCCTGCTGTTTGTTTCTAGTCCTCCTGGTTAAGACCCTAGCCTGTCCTGACTCCGAACCCGCCTGCCTGACCCTTCTACCTGTTCTGACTTCCAGCCTGCCTTATCCCCTTGTACTGTTTTGGACTCGGATCTGGTTTCTGACCACTGCCTGGCCTGACCTCGAGACCGCCTATCGCCTGGTACTGTTTGGACTCTGACCTGGTTTATGAACTCTCGCCTGTCCCCAACCTGCCTTTGCCTACACCCTTTGTTGTAATAAAAATCGGAGCGCTGCCGTTTGCCTCCTGCGCCTGCATTTGGGTCTCGCCTTGTGCCCTTATAGCACTCAGAGGCCTTTTAGGGTGAGGAGACTATAGCTTCATCCTGTGTGAATTGTAGAGCACAGAAACTCATCACAGGCTTCTATAGGAAGTGGGAGAGGAAACCCTTCTCTTTACCAACCACTAACTCAGAACACATGTTTGATCTGCCCTTTTCTCCTTTTTCTGAAACACTAGTAGGTCTTATGCAAGTCTAATGTAATGTCTAGCTAGCTATATATGATTGCCTATAAAACTGTCGTGCTCCGTGTTATATTTTTGGGTATTGCACGACACGCATCTACGTGAGCTTGCATAGCTCAGTATGAAAATTTTTGCAACTGCTTATGAATGCACTGCAGCTTTTGTGCCGAAATACCACGTTGCGTGGCGTGTGTGGTGTTTTGTGCATGAAAGGGAAAAAGAGGGCGAGAGAGAGCAAAGAGTGATTTCATATACTGTATAATGTTGTAACTGGGTCAAGCTGTATGTGCATTTAATACAGACAATACATCATGGTGCTGAAATCTCTATGCTGAACTGCTCAAATAACTATCCAAGGGAATCTGGTTAAAGTGAAGTTGTTGTTTTTTTGACAGACTGCATGACCCTGTGGCTGCTTGTCATATGACATCACTCTGAGAGGACAAAGGCAGCTGCATGGCCTGAAGTAAAAAACCAGATCTGCAGGATCTCAGCCAGTTTAGTCACTTTTGTTTTATTACCTACGCCTAGGAAAGGAGGGGGGAGTGGGAGAGAAGGAAATTTAGAAGGAAGAATCAAGGTGGGGTTTGAGAGTTGGAGAATACAATCTCATTGGATTAAGAGTTCGGACAAGGGTAGGAAAGAGAGATAAAGTGAGGAAAAGAGGGAGGAGTTGGTGAGAGAGGAAGATTGAAAGAGAAAGAACAGGAGGGAGGGAAAGGGAGGGGCAGAAATAGGCTCTGAAGAGCTTCAGTGTGTTTGTGCTCAGACAGCACAGGAAGTGGAGTGAGTGTTGGAGACGCAACCCTTTGCGTCAAAACTATTTCACTGCCTTATTTTTCCTCTTCTAAATCTTCATTCTCTGTGAGTTATTTCGGTTTTTGCTGAGCGTGCGTGAAAACTCCTTGTCGACACCATGGATAACTTCCAGACCGTCCTGCGCTTTTTCATGAACCAGAAGGCCACCATTGGCTACAGCTTCATGGCCCTCCTGACCATCGGGGGAGAGCGGATCTTTTCCATGGTCTCCTTCCAGTGCCCTTGCAACCACGACCAGAACTTTGCATACGGCCTGACCTTCCTGTTGGGCCCAGGCCTGGTGCTTCTGGTGCTGGGTCTTTTCTTCAGCAGCAGGCTGTGGCGCCTCTACACTGGCTGTTGCCTCAACCCCGTTAAGCTCTGCCCCGGTGGCAACTGTTTCACCTGCCTCAAGGTGTTTGTCAAAATCTTCTTCGGTGCCTGTGTGGCCCCTATCATGTGGCTGTGTGTGGCACTGTTGAACGGGACCTTCTACGAGTGTGCCGTCAGCGGGCTGGATAATAACCTGGTGCTGGATATGTTCTGTAAGAACAGGACTTTGATGTGCCGGGAGGAGCTGGCCCGTGTGCCCTGCAGCAAGTCCAAGCTGCCCAGCGACTTGAACATGGAACTGTTGCTTATGTTCCGGGCTCAGTCACAGGTGAGTGCAAGCAGCAGTCAGACCCTGTTTGTGACTTTTGTACGGTGGAATGTCATATTTTTCAATGTCATATTGTACAGCTGCAAATGCTGGTGCGAGTCGTTGATATACTTTACTCTCTGTAATTCAGTTGACTGTAAGCAGCACTATTGAAGTTTATTCTAAACAATTATTATTATTATTTAAAAAAAAACTGTTGGCATTCTTTATTCATTTTATGTGAGCGTGAGTTTTGGTTCCTGGTTGTACATTCGCAGATACTGGGCTGGTGTATCATCATCATTTCAGCCGTTCTAGGGCTCCTCGGGACCTGCTACACCAACTGCCGCTCGAAAGTCAGCTACCTGCAGCTCACCTTCTGGAAGCACTACGTAGAAAAGGAGAAGGAGCAGTTCGACACATTCTCTATGGAGTACGCATCCAAGCTGGCCGAGAGGAACCTGAAGAGCTTTTTTGAGAACCGTGAACCGGAAATATTCCCTTTCCCCAACCACAAGGCCTGGGAGGAGATCTCAGCCCTCTACACCTTCTCCAAGAGTGAGCAGTACTACAGCACCCTGCAGAGGTATGTGGAGCGTGATGACCAGAGACTACTGCCCTGACAAAAGACCAGTCATGGAGCTGGACCACGGCACAGAGATGAGCTGAGAGAGCGGTGGATAATGGCATATAAATGCATATCCATATTTCACGAACACTAGATTGGGACATTGTTTGACACTTTTTCTATTGACAGTGTATGAATGATAGTATATCCTATTTGTTTTACCTTTTATAAATGACATGCAGTATATACTATAGGTTTAACTCACAGACTGAGGAGAGGCGTTGTTTCCTGCATTTCCCCCAAAGCACTGAGATCTACACAGAACACCATTCAGAAGGTTACTACCAGTGACACAGCAGTTATTACCAAAGAATGCAGCCATTGCAGAAGTGGTGAAACAGCAGGGCTTCTTGTCTGATGTGGACAAGGATGCATGTTAAGAATATTTATTTTCTGTAGAGGCTTCCTTCTTTTTACTCTGTCACTTAGGCTAGTATTGTGGAGTAAATACAATGTTGTTGATACATCCTCAGTTTTATCCTATCACAGCCACAGTGACTGGGTGTATTTCTACACCATACAAAGTGTAATTAACAACTTCACCATGCTCAAAGGGATATTTGTCATTATTTTGTACCCATCTATCAATAGGTGCCCTTCTTTGCGAGGCATTGGGAAATCTCCTTGGTGTTTGTGGTTGTATCTGTGTTTGAAATTCACTGCTCAACTGAGGGACCTTACAGATAATTGTGTGTGTGGGGAACAGAAATGAGGAAGTCATTAAAAAGTATTGTTAAACTCTATTATTGCATCTATTAGTCCATGCAACTTATGTGACTTGTTTAAGTACATTTTCACTCCTGAACTTATTTAGGCTTTCCATAACAAAGTGGTTGAATATTTATTGACTCGAAGACATTTCAGCTTTTCATTTTGAATTGATTTGTAAAAAATGTAATAAAAACATTATTCCGCTTTGACACGATGGAGTATTGTGTATAGGTCAATTCAGGCTGTAAACCAACAATGTGGAAAAAGTCAAGGTGTGTGAAAACCTTCTGTCACGGCTGGCTGAAGGACTGAACCAAGGTGCAGCATGGTGAGCGTACATTTTAACTTTATTTAAAAATGACGCCGACAAAACGAAGAACAAAAAAACAACCGCGAAGCTTTGGGCTATGTGCCCTGAACAAAGTCAAAGTTAACTTCCCACAAAACAGGTGGGGGAAAAGGGTACCTAAGTATGGTTCTCAATCAGAGACAACGATAGATGATGTCAGAAGCTATCAGCCTATCAGAAGCTTCTAAAGCCATGACATCATTTTCTGAAATTTTCCAAGCTGTTTAAAGGCACAGTCAACTTAGTGTATGTAAACTTCTGACCCACTGGATTTGTGTTACAGTGAATTATAAATGAAATAATCTGTCTGTAAACAATTGTTGGACAAATTACTTGTGTCATGCACAAAATAACCTAACCTAACCGACTTGCCAAAACTATAGTTTGTTAACAAGAAATTTGTGGAGTGGTTGAAAAACTAGTTTTAATGACTCCAACCTATGTATATGTAAACTTCCGACTTCAACTGTATATAATCTTGGTATGAAACTCGTCATATGCTTTTTGCAGATGAGGCCGCTATGAGATATTCTGTCCTGACATGTCTCCATTTATTTATATACTCCATTTAGCAATAGTGAATGAGTTTATCTCAGTTTACGTTGTGTGTCCATGATGAGAATTTGATCATCTCAGATATCAATATCAGTTTCCTATCTTGAAATGTAACTCCATTTGAATATAATATGAAGCAGTGATATTATCTCTAGACATGATCTTTGTGTTTCATTCTCATTCCAAACAAGAGTGATATTCTTGTGGTATCTTTAAGTTCTTCATGGGGTGCCATGTGTTGGTTTGGTTGTCACATGGCCTGATTTGGTATTTTTCATCTCACTCAACACGCAATCATGTTCCCACTGGTAGCTACCTACTGGCTTGGCCTAGCTGCCAAAATACCCTTTCATTTAGTTCATCTGGTTCCTCTCACCTAGCTGGATATGGTTCGGCTGACACGTGGTCAGCTGATTATAAAACAACAGTGTGTTTTGGAGTGTTTGTTTTTGTATTTCACGTGTATTATATGCACGTGCGAGTTACTCTTATCCTCAAGTATCTATAAGCCTACTGGTGAAGTGAAGGGCACTGGTACTGAAGGAGCCATCTCTCTCACATTTGCACAAACCATTGGATCCATATAAGCTGTTCCTCTCTCTAATGTTTTTCTCCTAGTTGGAGTTGGATAAATGAGTTGTCAATGTTTTGTGTTCAATATAACACTAGCTTCATGATTTCCCCATGTTCCAATGAGGATTAGAGTAAAGTGGCATTGACAGAGCATGGCTGCCTGTTAAAACCAGGGCTGCGTTTGCATAACTAAATAAGTTGTTGTTCCATATCATTGTCGTTGACGGATAGCTGGAGTATGCTGTGTGAGCAAGGAGAGGAAAAAAAAGGGAGTTGACTCAGTAATGAAACAAAAACAGATTCAATTGGGTTTACCATTGACTTTATACATTTAGCAGATAAGTAGCTCAGTATAATAACATTTGGTTAAAAATTAATTTACAAATGTACAAATGTTTTTTGCAAATAAAAAGGCATCTTCATTTCTTGTGTATAGAAATATAATAATGCCCAGCTTGTGTGCACAGCCTTCATAGACTGGCCAGGTCTGGGCTGCATGGTGCCTCTGATTCAGTGAGTCATTGTTTACTCAAATGCATAGCTAGTAGTCACATCAGTGCTCTGTAATTAATTATAGTTCTGTTCACATTACCTTCGCAATTCCTTCTAAGTATGACAACAATGGTACTACTACAGTATTTAGCTATGACTAAAACATATACAGTGCCTTGCGAAAGTATTCGGCCCCCTTGAACTTTGCGACCTTTTGCCACATTTCAGGCTTCAAACATAAATATATAAAACTGTATTTGTTTGAAGAATCAACAACAAGTGGGACACAATCATGAAGTGGAATGACATTTATTGGATATTTCAAACTTTTTTAACAAATCAAAAACTGAAAAATTGGGCGTGCAAAATTATTCAGCCCCCTTAAGTTAATACTTTGTAGCGCCACCTTTTGCTGCGATTACAGCTGTAAGTCGCTTGGGGTATGTCTCTATCAGTTTTGCACATCGAGAGACTGACATTTTTTCCCATTCCTCCTTGCAAAACAGCTCGAGCTCAGTGAGGTTGGATAGAGAACATTTGTGAACAGCAGTTTTCAGTTCTTTCCACAGATTCTCGATTGGATTCAGGTCTGGACTTTGACTTGGCCATTCTAACACCTGGATATGTTTATTTTTGAACCATTCCATTGTAGATTTTGCTTTATGTTTTGGATCATTGTCTTGTTGGAAGACAAATCTCCGTCCCAGTCTCAGGTCTTTTGCAGACTCCATCAGGTTTTCTTCCAGAATGGTCCTGTATTTGGCTCCATCCATCTTCCCATCAATATTAACCATCTTCCCTGTCCCTGCTGAAGAAAATCAGGCCCAAACCATGATGCTGCCACCACCATGTTTGACAGTGGGGATGGTGTGTTCAGCTGTGTTGCTTTTACGCCAAACATAACGTTTTGCATTGTTGCCAAAAAGTTACATTTTGGTTTAATCTGACCAGAGCACCTTCTTCCACATGTTTGGTGTGTCTCCCAGGTGGCTTGTGGCAAACTTTAAACAACACTTTTTATGGATATCTTTAAGAAATGGCTTTCTTCTTGCCACTCTTCCATAAAGTCCAGATTTGTGCAATATACGACTGATTGTTGTCCTATGGACAGAGTCTCCCACCTCAGCTGTAGATCTCTGCAGTTCATCCAGAGTGATCATGGGCCTCTTGGCTGCATCTCTGATCAGTCTTCTCCTTGTATGAGCTGAAAGTTTAGAGGGACGGCCAGGTCTTGGTAGATTTGCAGTGGTCTGATACTCCTTCCATTTCAATATTATCGCTTGCACAGTGCTCATTGGGATGTTTAAAGCTTGGGAAATCTTTTTGTATCCAAATCCGGGTTTAAACTTCTTCACAACAGTATCTCGGACCTGCCTGGTGTGTTCCTTGTTCTTCATGATGCTCTCTGCGCTTTTAACGGACCTCTGAGACTATCACAGTGCAGGTGCATTTATACGGAGACTTGATTACACACAGGTGGATTGTATTTATCATCATTAGTCATTTAGGTCAACATTGGATCATTCAGAGATCCTCACTGAACTTCTGGAGAGAGTTTGCTGCACTGAAAGTAAAGGGGCTGAATAATTTTGCACGCCCAATTTTTCAGTTTTTGATTTGTTAAAAAAGTTTGAAATATCCAATAAATGTCGTTCCACTTCATGATTGTGTCCCACTTGTTGTTGATTCTTCACAAAAAAATACAGTTTTATATCTTTATATTTGAAGCCTGAAATGTGGCAAAAGGTCGCAAAGTTCAAGGGGGCCAAATACTTTCGCAAGGCACTGTATGTGCAGTGCTTTTAGGGAGGCCAAATGGTGGACTGAGTTGTGTAGAACAATGTTAGTATTTAGTTCAAGGTTTATTTTATTAATGAAGCACTTTTAAACAAATCTATATCCCTGATATTACACGTGCTCAGTCGTTTCTGAGACCTTCAGATTTAGGTTAATCATATTAAGACACAACCCTTTGGATATGAGTAGCTTCGATCTTACTTCAGGGCCAAAAGAAGTAAGTTCCCCTATCGTCCAAAAGTCTGTTGAAATCAGCCACATATAGTAGATGCTACACTAGAATGTATGAGTATCTTTCTTATGACTTTGAGTACTGTATTTTACACTGCACTTAAAGTAAAAACAATAAAACAATACCTGAAATCACCATGCTCAACACAGAGAAAATAAAACTGAATGAGGTATAAAACATCTATGGGGTGTTACACAAAAAGGAGCAACTTGAGGTAAAATACCATGCATCCTAAAGAATCAATTCAGTGTGCTTATGTTTTTACTTTTTATACACCGAGTCCTCTTCATTTTGCTTGTTGACATTGAAACCAGATCCCTCACCTCGTTTCCAAAATGTCCATTATCGTCCTTCCAGTCTCTATGTTGGGCAAAGCACTGTGGAAAAAACACATATTAATGAGTATGGCTGAGACTATGTGTGAATGCCAGTTAGGCAACTACGGGAAAATACAAAGTAAGAAATAGAACAGGCTTGGGTGGAGAAAAAGGAATGAAATAGTAAAACTGGAGAAATAAAATACCTGTAAAATAAAATACCTGTATCTATCTAGGTTTGATCAGGAAAACAGTCTCAAGGAATCCAAACACACTTGAAACAGCAACGGCAAAAATATGACAATACAGCCATTTAGTATTCAGTGAGCCCAGAAAGAGAGATAGGTTCCAATGGTTGTAAGAGCAGGGATTCCCAGGGAGCGTTTCAGGGGAACCCATCAGGTCCATTTGGGATCACTTGAGGATGTGAAGGGATACGCAATGCAAGGTCATGGGTCAGGGATAACTTTGTGACACCAACGGGAGCTGCAATGGGGTCTACCATACCCTAAACAGCAGCAGTGTGACAGTGAGGGGAGGGGAGGGGAGGGGAGGGGGGGGGGGGGGGCAGTGACAGGACACAAGGGCAGGGTACGGTTACATTACACTAAAGCTCTCCCCGCAATGAGTGAACTACACTACACAGTACAGTGTCTGTGAATGTGTGCCACAAACCTCTCTGTCCACAGCTCTCACACCAGAGCTGGCAAGTACAATGCAGCGAGACATTGAACAGAAAATGAAGAATGGAGAGACATGTTTTTAAAGAAATGAAAAAGGAGATCACTCAACTGTAAATTGCCCTGTACCATACACACAAAAGAAAAGGCACAACAACTTAAACAGTAGAAAAGCCTATCTTAAAATAGCCTAAAATAGCCGGTTATCAATAACCGTTGTGCTCTTGAATTCTACAAAAATGCAAAGACAACAGTATGCCAATAACACATACATCCCTGTAATATAGCCTACTAATGTTAAAATGTACATAGAGAGAGGCTGAGTGTATTCACCTTTGAGAATGTAGTCTGTCAGAAGCCTGGGCACCTTGTCACTGTCGTCTCTCATAGCTTGCAGGACTGCAACAGAAACACAAACCAATCAGAAAAATATATTTATTCCAGGAATTTATTTGACCACGGTATGTCAACCATCTATAACACCAGATAAACAACTGTACCCTGTACTTCAAGTAGCACAAATGTTTTTATTTATTCAAGACTCATTTGATGGGCGGGGGATAAATGCTCTGCACCTGAGAGGTGCCACTTACTAAGGTGCCACTTACTTTGGGTAAGGATCTGAAGATCTTCCACCGATGGAGGGCCTCCTTTCTTCTCATATGGAATGACTGTGGTCAGATACTAAGAGAGACCATGGGGTAGAAACAACAGAGAAAAAGAGAGAGAGTATAAGTACAGTGCCTAGTGATAGTGTAAACACCCCTTGTACACTTTTTCACATTTGTCTGCCTTAATTCAATTACACGTTATATTGTTTTCCTACTGATCTACACAGCCTATCCCACATTTTCAAAGTGAAAGAAGAAATATAGAACATTTTACAAATTAATACTAATAAAAAAAACAGTCTTGATTGCATATGTCTTCACACCCCAGAGTTAATACCTGGTGCAACCACCATTGGCAGCCATTACAGCTGTGAATCGTTTTGAATGAGATCCTACCAACTTTACACAAATGCTCCTTTCACAGATGCAATGGCTGTCAAAAGTTCTTCCACCAAGTATTAACTATGGTGTGTGAAGACATATGCAATCAAGGCATCTTTGTTTTGTGTTCTAATTAATTAAGAACATTTTCTAGAATTTTCCTTTACATTGAAATTGTGTAGCAGGTTGTGTAGACTGGTCGGGGGAAAAAATCTAATGTAATTTGCATTTACATTTCATTTTACGGCAGAACATTTAGAAAACTGTGGGGGGGGTAATGGAGAGGTAAGACAGCAAGTAAATTCTGTTCAGTTTATGGAAATGTGAAGCTGGGTGGATCAGCATTTTTAGGTGGGACTTGCGAAGCAAAAGTCCAGACTTTAAATCTTCGTCATACTTCAGACTTGTTATTATTATTATTTAGCACCGTTCAAGCTAGAAACGCCGTGGAAACATTACAACATGTAGACAACCTTTTTTAATTATGTTTTTTTGTTCTCCATCCACTTTCATGGCAATTTTCTCAACATTCCATTCACTGTAAATGAAACAATGCAACTTTTTACACAAATCATCTAATTTAACCACTTGGTCAACAACTATCACAAAAAGAGCATATGAAATCTTCCTCTACTTCTCTGCTTTTCAAATCTGAATGCGGAACAAAAATATCTTGTTCTGAAAAGTTGTTTTAGTAACAGCATCAACAACATTTTCTGTAACATTTTATAAACTGAAATTTGTACCACTTTAGACAAAAAGTTAAAAGGGTGTGATATATTCGTCTACTTCTCTGCTATTCAAATCTGGCAACGGATTATGAATACCTTCTACCAATCAATTGATAGAGCTGTTTTAGTAACCCATCACCTGCTGTTCGCGGTTTTCAGGCCAAATCGGGCTACTTTGAAAACGATGTTGCGGGTGAAAATGTACTGGTCACAGGTTGCAGGTTTTTGGGCTATTTCTAAGTTGCACCGCAACCGCCATAGCATTTCTCTTAAAACATATATATTTCACTGTGACCTGTTCCTGACTGTCAGGCAGTGAGACAGACTGGTCCTGAGTGATTGACTAGTGGGGAGAGCCAGAGGGGTGTATGTATGTGTGTGTGTGTGTGTGTGTGTGTGTTGAGAGAGCACTACAGTTATTGGCTGAGTCAGGTGAGCGAGAGGAGCGAGAGCAGCACACGGGTACGTTGTGACAACTTTTCACCAGTTGTAGGTAGGCTATTTAGAATGTCATTATGGAGACACCTTTTTCCAAACATTTTTTTCCATAAAACATATTAATACTCTAGAACTGATGCACATCAATAAATAATTGACAAAGCACTGGAAAATGACTTTGGGAACGCACTGGAACGCATTACATAAATCTGCTTGGAGGTGGTTTAAACTGCATTCTAATGTTGACTGCTTAGGTATCAAGCAAAGTGCTTCATGCATGCCCAGTTCTTGGGTCTCAGGAGCTGCCCGAGTAGAAATGTTAAATGGAAGTTATGGAACTCCCTCGCCTGGTTCTTTTTTACGGGGAAAAGTCCTCAATGAAACTGACATTAGGCTAAATGTGGAGAATTATACATGTGCCTCTGTTGGCCATCAAGTAAACCTATTCATTTATATGACATTGGAGGCTACCATTTGATACAATAATTGTTGTTGAAATGACGATATCACTGGAGTCATTGCAAATTAATTTGTGCCGCTTGTGTAGCCTTGTATAGCCTTTGTCCCGCGTGTGGAGCTGGCAAACCAATTTAATAAATAGCCTATAACTTTGTTGGTGTAGCCTTGTGTTATTATCGTCAGATTAGGCTACAGGTAAAAACCCATTCAAAAAAATAAACACTGGCTGTGTCACGGCCGTCCTCCTCTTCATCTGAAGAGGAGAGACGAGATGGATCTGAGGACCAATACGCGGCGTGGTAAGTGTCCATGGCAAATCTTTAATCAAGAAAGACTGAACACTATACAAACGAGTAACAAAAACAATAAACCAAATTCGACCGTGAAGCTACAAAATGAGACCTGTGCTGAAACAAGCCATCAACATAGACAATCACCCACAAACAAACAGTGCAACCCAGGCTACCTAAGTATGATTCTCAATCAGAGACAACTAATGACACCTGCCTCTGATTGAGAACCATACTAGGCCGAAAACATAGAACTGCCCCAAAACATAGAAAAACAAACATAGACTGCCCACCCAACTCACGCCCTGACCATACTAAATAAATACAAAACAGAAATAAAGGTCAGAACGTGACAGGCTGTTGTTGACAAGCATATTAAGTTCATATATATATTATGAATATTTAATTCAGTGATGGAAATTATGACCACATTCTCAGTAGCCTTATTCCAGTCGGCTATTGGGGAAACAAGTTACTTCTTATTGCGATATCGCCTCGCTATTCATGTTGAATAAATGTGTCTTAATTTGAACTAAGCGAGCTGCTCAATCATTCAGTTTACATCTTGCCTACATCTTGTCTAGGATACTGTAGACTATCTGAAATGAGATGTAGGCCTATCAGGTGCTATAGGCTACCTGCCTTTATCTCAGCAAACTATGGTAAAATTGAATTAGAATCAAAAACCCTGATTTTAGTCTAAAGCCTATGTCTATTGAAATGACAAGTCAATGACAGATTGTAGTCTTAACATCTGTCACACAATAACAGCCCAATTGCCGGAAAAGAGCCTAACATTAGTTTTTTCATGTTTGTCCAAGTGTTTCTTGCTCAGAGATTTCGAGATCCTCTGTCCAACTTTCATCACTCAAACTCTCCTGTAGGAGTTATCTATTGTTATGCACATGCACAAAGGAGATTTATTTACAATTATAAACCTGATTTGAGCCCTGAACGCTGATTGGCTGAATGCTGATTGGCTGAAAGCCGTGGTATATCAGACCATATACCAACGGTATGACAAAACATTACTTTGTACTGTTCTAATTACATTGGTAAACAGTTTATAATGACAATATGGCCACTATACCACAGCTAACGGACTTTTCTTTTCTTTTGTCACAAATTCCTATTCCTTTATTACGTCATGTCATAGCTTGCAATAATTATTATTTTGAGGAAACCTGCATTTTACAAGTAAGTATGATATTCCTTCTTGTCTCGATAACGTTATGGAATTTTTTTTATTGTCTATGTATGGCAACTCCTCTCTTGCCTGATTTAAAAAAACAATTGGGCTAGTTTTCAGGCCTTTTGGGCGGGTTTTGAGAGGTCATTGGGCTAGAAATTTAAGCTAGACCTGGCAACCCTGCTTCTCATAGCACTTCTTTCAGTTTTCACATGCAACAACTGTAGTTTAGACACTGACCACAACCACACAACTACTGACCACAACTACTGCTCTTGTCTGCACTAGCTCTGGTACAGCTCTGGCCCTGGGTGTACTCTGGTTCGCACGAGCTTTGGTCTGCACTATAAATTTGAAAAACTTAAATGAGCATAAGTTAGCATATAATACCCACCAACAATAATTGTAACTCTTGAACCGTTCAAGCTAGATACTCCAAACCAACTTTCATATTTTCAGACTATCTTAGCTTTTCAACTACCTACTTTTTCAACTATAACCAGTCACCACCATTAATACTGCAGGCACTACCACTACTATAACATATTTCAAAACCATACATACTTTAAAACAAGTTAGCAAACAAACCACATTTACTTCAGGAAATGTACTTTTAGCAATAAAGAGTTCATTTATCAGCTAGGACTTAAAGCTAGCTATCAGTAGGTCTACAAACAAATCTATTCTACATACAGTGTAGGGCTGTCTCCGAATAAAACTAATCTTAGTTGACCAAGAGTCTTCTGATTGGTCGAATAAAATGTACTTGTATTTTTCCACGTCCTATGTTTGAATAAAATCACCTATATGTAGGCTACTGAGCTTGTCTGATGCTTTAAGGACTGCGATTAAAAATGAAGACACATAAATTACTAAAGAGAGAGCCAGAGATCAATATAGCCTAACCAGAAGAAAAACACCTGCTCCCGACCTTCCTCCTCCCGCTGCCCGCTGCTGCTGGCTTTCACAGATTTGCCTCGGCTGTTAAGCTCCTGAATTTGCAGGTAATAGGCTAAACCAGCGGATGGCAACCTTTTCCATTTGGAGTGCCATGTTATCATACCATTTCTACTGATCTGCATGTCAGTTATGATTTTCATATGCACATTTTCATGGAACAGTTGAATTTAATTTATAATAAAGCCTTCATATCTCAAAATCAATGTTATGTGGTAAATCTAAATGATATGTAAATGAAAATGATACAAATCTAAAAGTAACTTTTATTTTCATTGCCAATATGTACAAATAGTCTCTACATAACTACATAAAGCCAAACATTTTGAACATTGCAACCTGCAGGTAGAAAATAAATATAATCTAAATCACATTGTCTATGCATGACCTGTCTGGAAGAAACTATTATATTAACTTGGTCTGGCCTGAAGCTCCTGCTAGCTAACTTGCAACATTGTATAAAATATTCTGGATCCTCAGAGTTTTCAGCTCCAGTGAGCTCTAGACAGACAGACAGACACAGCTGCAGGCTATTTTGCAAGGGATAAGACGCAATCAGGTAGACCTATTTTATGACGCTTCCACCGGATCAGAGCATGACATTCCTTCCCCCTTTCATGCTGAGCGTTTAATCAAAAGGGAGCGAGCTGTAAAGATTTTTCAAATAGGCTCCGTTGAGGAACAACTATAATTTTCAATGGATGTAAAAACAGACTTTGTCTACTCGCTGCTTGAGGTGAAGAAAAAATAACTTTCAGAAATTCCACAGTGACGGTAAATTAAGACAATAATAAATAGTATTAGATCCTCAAATGGGCACAATTATAGGCCTACATTTGCTCGCAGACTAAGTAGACTAGTCCTACTTCTATATGCGTAATCAGTTGCGTGTCCTTTACTCAAGATTGACAGGAGTGCTCCAAACAAAAGACAATTCATAAATTGACAACTTGTAAATGGAATGAAATAAACCCAAACTTTTTTTTCTCACAGCCTAGGTTGTGTGCTCTGCAAACGTGTCAGATCCTACAGTGACACAGTAAGACTGTAATAATAATATATTGAGGGCATTAACAGAAATTACCGTAACAAACAAGATTAGAAATGATGGGAATTAACACTAAATGTACTACTGGAGATACTGCTGTGCCTTCCCTGCGGCCTCCGCAATGGATTAGTCCACAGACAAGCGTGAATCAGACAGGTGTCTTGTGTGACATAAGTTATTAATGCACGCTACATGGCCAATAGTATGCGGACACCCCCTCAAATGAGTGGATTCAGCTATTTCAGCCATACCCGTTGCTGACAGGTGTATAAAATCGAGCACACAGCCATACAATCTCCATAGATAAACATTGACAGTAGAATGAAGAGCTCAGTGACTTTCAACGTGGCACCGTTATAGCATGCCACTTTCCCAACAAGTCAATTCAACAAATTTCTGCCCTGCTAGAGCTGCCCCGGTCAACTGTAAGTGAAGTGGAAACGTCTAGGAACAACCGTGAACAAAGCCGAGTTCTGAAGTGCGTAGCACGTAAAAATCCTCTGTCCTGGGTTGCAACACTCACTACCGAGTTCCAAACTGCCTCTGGAAGCAACATCAGCACCAGAACTGTTCATCGGGAGCTTCATGTAAATGGGTTTCCATGGCCGAGCAGCCGCACAGAAGCTTAAGATCCTCATGCGCAATGCCAAGCATCGGCTAGAGTGTAAAGCTCGCTGCCATTGGACTCTGGAGCGACGAATCATGCTTCACCATCTGGCAGTTTGACAGACAAATCTGGTTTTGACTGATGCCAGGACAATGCTACCTGCCCGAATGCAGTGCCAACTGTAAAGTTCAGTGGAGGAGGAATAATGGTCTGGGGCTGTTTTTAATGGCCCCTTAATTCCAGTGAAGGGAAATCTTAACGCTACAGCATACAATACCATTCAAGATGATTATGTGCTTCCAACTTTGTGGCAACAGTTTGGGGATGGCAATTCCCTGTTTCAGCATGGCAATGCCCTATGCACAAACCAAGGTCCACACAGAAACAATCGGTTAAGAACGGTTTGGAATAGCTTTACTGGTCTGAACAGAGCCCTGACCTCAAGCCCATTAAACACCTTTGGGATGAATTGGAATGCAGACTGCGAGCAAGGCCTAATCACCCAACATCAGTGCCCGACCTCACTAATGCTCCTGTGTCTGAATGGAAGCAAGTCCCTGCAGCAATGTTCCAACATCTAGTGGAAAGTAGGGCTGGGCGATATATAGAATTAATTTGAATGAATGTTTTTGAACAATATTCCAAATGCCTGTATCGCAGAATCAAGGTTTTTGTATTTTTTTTGTTTTTATGCGCATTTATGTCTGCTTGTTCTCATGTTGTCTTTTTGGTCTCGTCTCGTTCGCTCCTTCTGTGCTGTGCACCTTCCCATTTACACCAGAGATCTGTATATAATGACAAGGTGCTCATGTCTTCGCCATAACAACGGGTGTCGTTGTTCGAAAGGCGGGCAGGCAGGCAACAAGCTTAGGTTCAAAATAAGCACATAGAAACGCACTTCGCCTCTTTCTCCCAAGACCCTCCCCCTACAACTCACAAAAAAAAGATGAGAGATCACTTCTTCTTCTCTGACAAACGGTTTCAATATGCTATTTGCATTTGAGGTTTGGTCCAACAGAATTGATCATATGGACACCGAAACACATGGAGACATTATTTTACTGTAATAGAGGAGAAGTTAACCTTTCGAACCATACCCTGTTTATGTTTTAACTCCTCAAATTTCAAGCAGAGCAGACACTACTAAAACGGATGTCCCAATGAACATTCATTCTGGAAAATGAATGATCAGTTTGTAGTGCACGCAATGTATCGTTGGCAGCATTTTTGTTGAATAAAGATAGTTATACTAGCTGTTTAGGCTGTGTTTTATAAATGTGCAATAAGCATAAAACAATTATATAAAGGAATTGGCAACTCGTTCTCATTCTGATAAATAAGGTAGGCCACTTGATTTCAACATCTGTTCAAACAGTTGGAGAATGACAGAAGAATGTGTTCAGTAAAATGCAACTGTTTTGCTTTGCTGACTGAATTCAGAGCTTGTGAAATTATACCTAGATCCAAGTTGGCTAAACTTAAAAAATAAACATTAGCTGGCTACTTACTAGCACGTGTGCTTGTGCTTGAGAGATTGTTTATGAGACCGGTGTTCATTTTCTATGCCTGATACATTATTAGTTGATGTGCATTATGCATGGTTCTGGTAAATTTGTAACAAAAATATCATTTTCATAGACAGACCTGAAAGCCAGATCAGTGATTATTACAAAAAAAAGCAGGTACAAGTATTTTGATAAAATAATTAAATTATTAGTGGGTCTGGTCTTATGGCTGTTGAAGGCATATATTTAGCCTAGGTATAATTTCACAAGCTCTGAATTCATTAGATTATTGCTGACTGTTTTAAATGCAGCGTAATTTTTCTTTAAATTGTACAACAAAGCTTATTTAGAGAAAACATTTTGTAAAATCTATATGTACAGTTGAAGTCGGAAGTTTACATACACTTAGGTTGGAGTCATTAAAACTCGTTTTTCAACCACTCCACAAATTTCTTGTTAACAAACTATAGTTTTGGCAAGTCGGTTAGGACATCTACTTTGTGCACGACACAAGTAATTTGTCCAACAATTGTTTACAGACAGATTATTTAATTTATAATTCACCATATCACAATTCCAGTGGGTCAGAAGTTAACATACACTGAGTTGCCTGTTTTTTTTATTTTTTTTTATTTGATTTCACCTTTATTTAACCAGGTAGACTAGTTGAGAACAAGTTCTCATTTACAACTGCGACCTGGCCAAGATAAAGCATAGCAGTGTGAACAGACAGCAACACAGTTACAAATGGAGTAAACAATAAACAAGACAATAACACAGTAGAAAAAAAAACATTTAAAAAAGTGTTACGGTGCGTGAATGAGGACCCAAAAGCGAATTAACTTAAACAGAGCTTCTTTAATTACCAAACATAGGTAGGCTCAGACGGACCGGCAGATTCCGACAGGACAAGACATGGTTACAGCAAACATGACGACAGTCTGGTTCAGGCATGAAACACAACAAACAAGAATCCGACAAGGACAGGAACAAAAACAGAGAGAGATATAGGGACCTAATCAGAGGGAAAAGGGGAACAGGTGGGAGAAGGGGTGACGAGGTAGTCAAGAGGAGACAAGGAACAGCTGGGGGAAAGCGGGGGAGAAAAGGTAACCTAACAACGACCAGCAGAGGGAGACAGGGTGAAGGGAAAGGACAGAGACAAGACACAACATGACAGTACATGACAGTACCCCCCCACTCACCGAGCGCCTCCTGGCGCACTCGAGGAGGAAACCTGGCGGCAACGGAGGAAATCCTCGATCAGCGCACGGTCCAGCACGTCCCGAGAGGGAACCCAACTCCTCTCCTCAGGACCGTACCCCTCCCAATCAACGAGGTACTGGTGACCACGGCCCCGAGGACGCATGTCCAAAATTCTACGGACCCTGTAGATGGGTGCGCCCTCGACAAGGATGGGGGGTGGGGGGGAAGACGAGCGGGGGCGCGAAGGACGGGCTTGATGCAGGAGACATGGAAGACCGGGTGGACGCGACGAAGGTATCGCGGAAGAAGAAGTCGAACTGCGACAGGATTAATGACCCGAGAAATACGGAACGGACCAATGAACCGCGGGGTCAACTTGCGAGAAGCCGTCTTAAGGGGAAGGTTCTGAGTGGAGAGCCAAACTCTCTGACCGCGACAATATCTAGGACTCTTAGTTCTACGCTTATTAGCAGCCCTCACAGTCTGCGTCCTATAACGGCAAAGTGCAGACCTGACCCTCTTCCAGGTGCGCTCGCAACGTTGGACAAAAGCCTGAGCGGAGGGGACGCTGGACTCGGCGAACTGAGATGAGAACAGCGGAGGCTGGTACCCGAGGCTACTCTGAAAAGGAGATAGCCCGGTCGCAGACGAAGGAAGCGAGTTGTGGGCGTATTCTGCCCAGGGGAGCTGTTCTGACCAAGACGAAGGGTTGCGAAAAGAAAGACTGCGTAAGATGCGACCAATAGTCTGATTGGCCCGTTCTGCTTGACCGTTAGACTGGGGGTGAAAGCCGGAAGAGAGACTGACTGAAGCCCCAATCAAACGGCAAAACTCCCTCCAAAATTGAGACGTGAATTGCGGACCTCTGTCCGAAACGACGTCTGACGGAAGGCCATGAATTCTGAAAACATTCTCGATGATGATTTGTGCCGTCTCTTTAGCAGAAGGAAGCTTAGCAAGGGGAATGAAATGAGCCGCCTTAGAGAACCTATCGACAACCGTAAGAATAACAGTCTTCCCCGCTGACGAAGGCAGTCCGGTGACAAAATCTAAGGCAATGTGAGACCACGGTCGAGAGGGAATAGGAAGCGGCCTGAGACGGCCGGCAGGAGGAGAGTTACCGGACTTAGTCTGCGCGCAGACCGAACAAGCAGCCACGAAACGACGCGTGTCATGCTCCCGGGTGGGCCACCAAAAACGCTGGCGAATGGAAGCAAGCGTACCCCGAACGCCAGGGTGGCCGGCTAACTTGGCAGAGTGAGCCCACTGAAGAACGGCCAGACGAGTAGGAACGGGAACGAAAAGAAGGTTCCTAGGACAAGCGTGCGGCGACGGAGTGTGAGTGAGCGCTTGTTTTACCTGCCTCTCAATTCCCCAGACAGTCAACCCGACAACACGCCCCTCAGGGAGAATCCCCTCGGGGTCAGTGGAGGCTACTGAAGAACTGAAGAGACGAGACAAAGCATCAGGCTTGGTGTTCTTAGAGCCCGGACGATAAGAAATCACGAACTCGAAACGAGCGAAAAACAGCGCCCAACGCGCCTGACGCGCATTAAGTCGTTTGGCAGAACGGATGTACTCAAGGTTCCTATGGTCAGTCCAAACGACAAAAGGAACGGTCGCCCCCTCCAACCACTGTCGCCATTCGCCTAGGGCTAACCGGATGGCGAGCAGTTCGCGGTTACCCACATCATAGTTACGTTCCGACGGCGACAGGCGATGAGAAAAATACGCGCATGGGTGGACCTTGTCGTCAGAGAGGGAGCGCTGAGAAAGAATGGCTCCCACGCCCACCTCTGACGCGTCAACCTCGACAACGAACTGTCTAGAGACGTCAGGTGTAACAAGGATAGGAGCGGATGTAAAACGATTCTTGAGGAGATCAAAAGCTCCCTGGGCGGAAACGGACCACTTAAAGCACGTCTTGACAGAAGTAAGGGCTGTGAGAGGAGCTGCCACCTGACCGAAATTACGGATGAAACGACGATAGAAGTTCGCGAAGCCGAGAAAGCGCTGCAGCTCGACGCGTGACTTAGGGACGGGCCAATCAATGACAGCTTGGACCTTAGCGGGATCCATCTTAATGCCTTCAGCGGAAATAACAGAACCGAGAAATGTGACGGAGGAGGCATGAAAAGTGCACTTCTCAGCCTTCACAAAAAGACAATTCTCTAAAAGGCGCTGGAGGACACGTCGAACGTGCTGAAGATGAATCTGGAGTGACGGTGAAAAAATCAGGATATCGTCAAGGTAAACGAAAACAAAGATGTTCAGCATGTCTCTCAGGACATCATTGACTAATGCCTGAAAGACAGCTGGAGCGTTAGCGAGGCCGAAAGGAAGAACCCGGTATTCAAAGTGCCCTAACGGAGTGTTAAACGCCGTCTTCCACTCGTCCCCCTCCCTGATGCGCACGAGATGGTAAGCGTTACGAAGGTCCAACTTAGTGAAAAACCTGGCTCCCTGCAGGATCTCGAAGGCTGAAGACATAAGAGGAAGCGGATAACGATTCTTCACTGTTATGTCATTCAGCTCTCGATAATCTATGCAGGGGCGCAGAGACCCGTCCTTCTTCTTGACAAAAAAAAACCCCGCTCCGGCGGGAGAGGAGGAGGGGACTATGGTACCGGCGTCAAGAGCTACAGACAAATAATCTTCGAGAGCCTTACGTTCGGGAGCCGACAGAGAGTATAGTCTACCCCGGGGGGGGGGTGGTTCCCGGAAGGAGATCAATACTACAATCATACGACCGGTGTGGAGGAAGAGAGGTGGCCCTGGACCGACTGAACACCGTGCGCAGATCGTGATATTCCTCCGGCACCCCTGTCAAATCACCAGGCTCCTCCTGTGAAGAAGAGACAGAGGAAACAGGAGGGATAGCAGACATTAAACATTTCACATGACAAGAGACGTTCCAGGAGAGGATAGAATTACTAGACCAATTAATGGAAGGATTATGACAAACTAGCCAGGGATGGCCCAAAACAACAGGTGTAAAAGGTGAACGAAAAATTAAAAAAGAAATGGTTTCACTATGATTACCAGAAACAGTGAGGGTTAAAGGTAGCGTCTCACGCTGAATCCTGGGGAGAGGACTACCATCCAGGGCGAACAAGGCCGTGGGCTCCTTTAACTGTCTGAGAGGAATGTCATGTTCCCGAGCCCAGGTCTCGTCCATAAAACAGCCCTCCGCCCCAGAGTCTATTAAGGCACTGCAGGAAGCTGACGAACCGGTCCAGCGTAGATGGACCGACAAGGTAGTGCAGGATCTTGAAGGAGAGACAGGAGTAGTAGCGCTCACCAGTAGCCCTCCGCTTACTGACGAGCTCTGGCCTTTTACTGGACATGAAGTGACAAAATGACCAGCGGAACCGCAATAGAGACAGAGGCGGTTGGTGATTCTCCGTTCCCTCTCCTTAGTCGAGATGCGGATACCTCCCAGCTGCATGGGCTCAGCACCCGAGCCGGCAGAGGAAGATGGTAGTGATGCGGAGAGGGGGGCGACGGAGAGCGCGAGCTCCTTTCCACGAGCTCGGTGACGAAGATCAACCCGTCGCTCAATGCGAATAGCGAGTTCAATCAAGGAATCCACGCTGGAAGGAACCTCCCGGGAGAGAATCTCATCCTTTACCTCTGCGCGGAGACCCTCCAGAAGACGAGCGAGCAAGGCCGGCTCGTTCCAGCCACTGGAGACAGCAAGAGTGCGAAACTCAATAGAGTAGTCTGTTATGGATCGATTGCCTTGACATAGGGAAGACAGGGCCCTGGAAGCCTCCTCCCCAAAAACAGATCGATCAAAAACCCGTATCATCTCCTCCTTAAAGTCCTGATACTGGTTAGTACACTCAGCCCTTGCCTCCCAGATTGCCGTGCCCCACTCACGAGCCCGTCCAATAAGGAGAGATATGACGTAGGCGACACGAGCAGTGCTCCTGGAGTAAGTGTTGGGCTGGAGAGAAAACACAATATCACACTGGGTGAGGAACGAGCGGCATTCAGTGGGCTCCCCAGAGTAACACGGCGGGTTATTGATTCTGGGCTCCGGAGATTCGAAAGCCCTGGAAGTGGCCGGTGGATCGAGGCGGAGATGGTGAACCTGTTCTGTGAGGTTGGAGACTTGGGTGGCCAGGGTCTCAACGGCATGTCGAGCAGCAGACACTTCCTGCTCGTGTCTGCCTAGCATCGCTCCCTGGATCCCGACGGCTGAGTGGAGAGGATCCGAAGTCGCTGGGTCCATTCTTGGTCGGATTCTTCTGTTACGGTGCGTGAATGAGGACCCAAAAGCGAATTAACTTAAACAGAGCTTCTTTAATTACCAAACATAGGTAGGCTCAGACGGACCGGCAGATTCCGACAGGACAAGACATGGTTACAGCAAACATGACGACAGTCTGGTTCAGGCATGAAACACAACAAACAAGAATCCGACAAGGACAGGAACAAAAACAGAGAGAGATATAGGGACCTAATCAGAGGGAAAAGGGGAACAGGTGGGAGAAGGGGTGACGAGGTAGTCAAGAGGAGACAAGGAACAGCTGGGGGAAAGCGGGGGAGAAAAGGTAACCTAACAACGACCAGCAAAGGGAGACAGGGTGAAGGGAAAGGACAGAGACAAGACACAACATGACAGTACATGACAAAAAGAGTCTATCTACATTGTGTGCAAAAGGCATGAGGAGGTAGGCGAATAATTACAATTTTAGCAGATTAACACTGGAGTGATAAATGATCAGATGGTCATGTGCAGGTAGAGCACTGGTTGCACTGGTGCACTGCACTGGTAGTTGCACTGGTGTGCAAAAGAGCAGAAAAGTATATAAATAAAAACAGTATGGGGATGAGGTAGGTAAATTGGGTGGGCTATTTACCGATGGACTATGTACAGCTGCAGCGATCGGTTAGCTGCTCAGATAGCAGATGTTTAAAGTTGGTGAGGGAGATAAAAGTCTCCAACTTCAACGATTTTTGCAATTTGTTCCAGTCATAGGCAGCAGAGAACTGGAAGGAAAGGCGGCCAAATTATGTGTTGGCTTATTGTGGGAAGCTTGTGGAAGGCTACCCGAAACGTTTGACCCAAGTTAAACAATTTAAAGGCAATGCTACCAAATACTAATTGAGTGAATGTAAACTTCTAACCCACTGGGAATGTGATGAAAGAAATAAAAGCTGAAATAAATCCTTCTCTCTACTATTATTCCGACATTTCACATTCTTAAAATAAAGTGGTGATCCTAACTGACCTAAGACAGGGAATTGTTACTAGGATTAGTTTAAAGGGAATTGTTACTAGAACTGAGTTTAAATGTATTTGGCAAAGATGTATGCATACTTCTGACTTCAACTGTATATATTGTGAATCTCCCATAAGCTGAGAAAATCGAGATATGAGTTTTAGGCCATTTCACCCAGCCCTAAGCCTTCCCAGAAGTGTAAGAGGCTGTTATAGCAGCAAAGGGGGGACCAACTCCATATTAATACCCATGATTTTTGAATGAGAGATGTTCAACGAGCAGGTATTCACATAGTTTTGGTTGTGTAGTGTATATTTGCCACAGCTCGACTAAGTAAATCTCGGTCGACCAACAGCCTATCAACCAAACAATCAACCAGTCGACTTACTAGGGTCAGCCCTATTTTATTTTACCTTTATTTAACTAGGCAAGTCAGTTAAGAACAAATTCTTATTTTCAATGACGGCCTAGGAACAGTGGGTTAACTGCCTGTTCAGGGGCAGTTATATACAGTGTTATTCATACCCCTTGACTTAGTCCACATTATGTTGTGTTACAGCCTGAATTCAAAATGGATTCTGAATTCTACACACAATACCCCATAACAACAAAGTGAAAACATGTTTCTGGAAATGTTAGTAAAACAATGTTAAATGAAATACAGACATATCTCATTTACATAAATAAGTACTCACACCCCTGAGTCAATACATGTTAGAACCCCTTTGGCAGAGATTACAGCTGCAAGTCTATCTAAGTAAGTCTCTAAGAGCTCTGCACACCTGGACTGTACAATTATTATTTTTTAAATTCTTCAAGCTCCGTCAAGTTGGTTGTTGATCATTGCTAGACAGCAATGTTCAAGTCTTGCCATAGGTTTTCAAAAATATTTCAATCAAAATTGTAATTAGGCCACTCAAGAACATTCAATGTCGTCTTGGCAAGCACCTCCAGTGTAGATTTGGCCTTGTCCTGCTGAAAGGTGAATTTGTCTCCCAGTGTCTGTAGGAAAGCAGACTGAACCAGGTATTCCTCTAAGATTTTGCCTGTGCTTAGCTCTGTTCTGTTTATTTTTATCCTAAAAAACTCCCTAGTCCTTGCTGATGACAAGCATACCCATAACATGATGCACCACCCTGATGCTTAAAAATTATGCCCCAAACATAACTCTGTGTACTAAGGACATAAAGTTAATTTCTTTGCCACATTTTTTGCAGGTTTACTTTAGTGCCTTATTTGCAAACATGATTCATGTTTTGGAATATTTGTATTCTGTACAGGCTTCCTTCTTTTCACTCTGTCGTTTAGGTTAGTACTGTGGAGTAACTAGTATTGTGTGTAGACCAGTGACACAAAATCTCAATTTAATCCATGTGAAATTCAGGCTGTAACACAACAAAATATGGAAAAAGTCAAGGGGTGTGAATACGTTCTTAAGGCACTGTAGTTCATCAACTACCACACAAATACTTTTAAAGAGTTGTCACCACTAGATATTTCTCTCCAAAAAGAATAGCTTACAACTTTCTAATCATTACATCATCATTCACCTAAAATCAAACTTCCTTCCCACTGAACGTTTTACAAATGTAAATCGTGCATCTATTTATCTGAAACCCATAGCGTGATTGATTCCGAGTTTCTTTGCTTTCCTAAGAGTGTTGTCCACTTGATCCTGCTTTTTATTCCCATCTTCTAACAAAAGATTGCTTTGTTCTTTGTCTTTCTTCTTTTAGTTTTCACACGCAACAACTGTAGTTGAGACATTTTTGTGATCTAACTGCCCCATAATCTAAATTAATATGGTTGATATAGTAGTTCATCAAAAATCATTATTTTACTACAATAAACTTTGACTATATGCAACTGCTTTGCTTTAAATAGTAAAGTAAAATGTTTTAAACTTCTACCACTACCACACAAATACTTTATATCCACCTATTGTACTTCATGTACAATTACCATCTAGTTGACCAACAAAAACACACACACACAGCACCAATGAAGAGGGCAACAGACAGAGAGAAAGAGAGAAATATAGGCACCTGTCTTTCACTCCCACCACTCCCAAAAGTTTGCCGGAAGCCATTTTGAATGGCAGAGGAGAGCCCCACCATGCTAAAGCGCTAGAGAGGAAGGAAGTGAAGTAGAGATATGGGAAGTAAGAGGCACACAAACAGGAAACAAGCAGATGAAAATCGAAGGAACCATGTCCAAGGTTTAAAAGGTCAATATTTCCCAAAACAATAAACCAGTAAATTAGTTTGTAAAAAGAGTGAAGTAATAAGGTATCAAGATAGTCTTGCAGGGGGACATCTGTACAAGCAAGAAATACGTTTGATAAGGTTTGAATACATTAAAAGGTTACTAAGCAATGCCATTAAACAGTGAATCAGCAGGAATTGTGTGTGTGTGTTTGTGTGTGTGCACGCACAGCATGGATGGTGTCACTCACTGATCCTAGTGCTTGTGTTCTCTCTGGTCGGCCCTGCGGGGCCCCGGCACCACTCTTGAGTTTTTTATTTTTCTTCAGTAGTTCCCTGTGTTCCTTCTGTCTGTTTTGCACATCTATCAGGATAGAGATGAAGCTGTTCTTCACCTCTTTTTCAAAGTCCAGCTCGTCCCTGAGGGCCAGGTGTTGAATCAGCTCCTCACTGTAATGTCTGATGGCCATCTCCACCTCCTCTAGTCGCTCATTCAGCTCTGCTACACACAGGGTCATCTCTCCTGCACACACACACACACACACACACACACACACACACACACACACACACACACACACACACCACACAGAAATGTAGCATAACGATGCAAACACACTTTCAACCTCCCCTCCCTCACACTATTTACACACACACACACACACACACACGTGCACACACACACACCTAACTGACAGAGATATACTCACGCTCTTCATAGCTGTGGTTTGTTCTGGGGCGCTGGATGTCCAGAGAGAGCATGGAGAGATCTGACTGAGAGGGGTGGTTCTTCTCTGCCCCCAAGTCAGGAGAGTCCTGCATCATCTCCTCTATCTCCTCAATAACCTACAATACACACGGTAACACCACACATTTGGGATCAGTTCCATTTCTATTCCTGTCTGTTGCATTGGACCTGTAGTGCAATTCCAATCCTTGGAATTAAATTGTATTCCTGAATTGACTGGAAATGTCAATCGAATAGACCCCAACTCTGGTTAACACACAAACACCGGCTCAGTTCACCTGTCATCTGTCTATGTGAAGCACATTCAAGCAACAGGCACAAGCCCCATACCCAGCTCTGCTACACTGTATTCTATCTTTGATAAAGTGCAGGTCAGTCTTGGGCTATTCCAGGCAGAGCTGTGGGTTGGAACTTTGGTAAATTGGTGGGTAGCCCTACCTGTTCTGCGGTGAAGAGGGGTTCGTCATTGAGGCAGGAGACGATGATGGTGTGCATGTCCATCTGTTCCCTCAGCTCATCGTCGGACAGCTCCAGTGTTACATCATCCACCCTCTGACAGGTCAGGGGGAGGGGATTTAATCAAAACTAAATCCTGGCACAATGAATTCTGAATTTTAGATTGGAGCGATAAACAGATTGGACAGGACGGTAGGGGCAGGGAGAGGGGGAGTGGTAGGGAATAGGGATAGAGGGAGAAAGAGAGAGAGAGACAGAGACTGGGGATGAAATGAAAGGGGCAAAGAAAGAGCCCTCTATGAAGCAAGAACTTGACTCACTGGTTCGTCTTTGAGGATTAGAGTGGGGAGATGGAGGGAGCGCGTTCGAGACTGTTTCCAATCCACTGCCATGACATTACCATAATTATCTGCGAGAGCATCCCAGATCCTGTGGGGGAAATGAGATGAGAGACACATAAAAGTGAACACAACCACCTGTAGGACCAAAAGCTCATGTAGATAAGTGATAGCTAACTTCTAATAATGGTCAACAGTGGTTATATTTGTCATATTGACACTGCACTTGGAAGCAGTAAGATGTAACGAGAACTAATCGGCCAGCTGTGCGATACGTTTGGGCTGTTGATAATGCTACAGCCGCACCGCTTTAAAACGGTATTATGAATAGTGAAAAGGGGAAGGGCGAGACATTAATAACTAATCTATCATTTATAAACAGAATAGTATTGGGCTAACTATTTATTAACCACAAACAGGTTAGTGGGATCAACTATCTCTACCCAAGACATGAGCCAAATCTTTCATCTTTTAGGAGGGGATAAATGTGAATTGTCCGATTTATTCTGAACTCCAGGGAAGGGTATTTGGGTCAACATTCTAATCTAGAGTTTAATGGGATGTCGTTGTTAGGCACATTTGGGAAACCATGCACTGACATGTCAACCTGAGATTATGTGAGCTCTAAGATCTAGTGTGATGGAGCAGTCACATGACCATTGATAACATTGTTTATTGACAAGTCATCAGCGCAACTGACAGTACGTGCAGAGCAACAATAATGCATGGGGGAAAAAGCATCATTATAAACGTAAACTTCTAGTGAAGTGAACGTAGCATAACTGTAAGCCTATAGCAATATTCTCGAATAGGTGTAAATATGATAAGCTTATCTGATACAATGTTGAATGCCGGCAGCTTGCATCAACCATCAATACTCGTGACAGCATTTATGAGTTGGACGCTATTTATTGTGCAGGGCACGACATTGACATTTGATAGTGTGTTGCAAGGGAGGAACGGTGTTGTTACAAACTAACTTTGGCCCGGAGTCACTTCGCATACTCACTCGTCGTTCCTCAACGTTGTGTCCTCGGCGATAATGTTTACAGGGGCAATGTTCTCCGTTTGGGTGTTGACATTTCGGAAACACACTGCCAATTTCTCGTCGAAATCAGTCACCAGATCTTCCATGGACTTGAAGCTGCCTATTTCGCCCGAAAAGCTGTTGTTGAGCTCTGGAAGGACCCTCAGAACGCCTGTCAACTGCTCGGCAACCAAGTTTACTCGGTCCATCCGAGTCCCCTGCTCTGAGACCGGCTCAAATTCCTTAAAATCGTGCCACTCGTCATCGAAATGTGAAAGGAGCGCCGCCATGGCTGCACCCAAAGTGCCTCTGATGAATGATGTATGCGACGACGGAATGTCAGGACACAGCATCCTCCGGTGGGAGCTGTGTCTCTTTGGACCGGTCCGAACACTATTTTGTCACCACTTCCAATGTCCTAATCTCTTGAGGTTTGCACATCTATTAAAACGGGATAGGCGCAAGCAATATGGTAATATAACAAGATTCGGGGAGACTACGCCTTATTGCTTACACCTTTCTGCGTTTTACAGATCTGCAATCACTGAACACTAAAGGTCAACGCAAAATGGTGCCAGGGGTTCCTTTCAGGCCTGGGCTCCCCTCTCACAAAATGACCCTTTGACACAAAAGAAAGCGTAACCAAATGTATTCACAGAGATTTGTTTTCAATAATCTAGAACATTAAATCATTTGTAGTCCCAAGACCCAAACTATGGCATTTAATGACATTTACACAATAATAGTAGTTTAGCTAGGCTACAATCAAATTCAGACCAGTCACCAGAGAATGACTAGACATTTTGATGCTTCAGGGACTCATTTTACATTGGTTTGCAAACATTCTGGGTCAACACCATTTTGCTCTTGTATAGCAACACTACAAAGCGGCACCCCAACATTTGAAACAGAATAAATAGGTTTCCTTAGAAAAAATAACAGAATGTTCAACTGCACAAAACATAATTCTTTCATACTAACACTTTCCTTGACACCCAGCTTCATAACACGTTATGACAGTCATAACCCTGTCATAATATGTCATAACAGCTGACATAACTTGTCATATCCTGTCATTATGGTCATAACACTGTCATGACCCATATATTTACACCTGTTTTGACATATATTGAGTTATTTTATGTTTGGCTATGACACCTACATAAGAGTGTGAAAACCCACATTTATTCAAATGTCTTTTTTCCCTGTCAAGAAGTTTCCTTTCGTTTGAAAATGTGTTTCTTAAGTCCGTTGTTGTTGTAATGAATTCTTTAAAGTCATGTTTTTTTTCTCATCATATTCTAAATAACTTGTAGAAAATACACTTTATGACACTGTCATGAAGCATTATGACCATCCTGTGCAACTTTACTTGGACTAAGAAAATGCACTTTATGATACTGTCAAGAAGCATTATGACCATCATAATCATATAGGCCTATCACATACATGCCGTTATGTCAGTCATCAGTCAAAAAAAAGGAAGTCTTGTCCTGCTTCTGAAATCTTCTCCGGCATTCATCCCAGTCATCAGCAACAGAGCATTGGGGTCGGTGCATGTCTGACATCAATTTGTGCGCAATTACACAAATAATTGAATATGGTCAAGTTCAGTAAATGTTTCATAACATAAACATCATGTTGAAAAGTCGGCTATGGTGTAAAGGAAGTCGCTCTGGATAAGAGCATCTGCTAAATGACTCAAATGTCAAATGTAAATGGAATGTTTTGTCTTGTGTGGTAGGTTTAGTGAGTTTTGAAACCTTTATGTAGGTGTCATAAGCAGCCATAAAATAACTACCGTGGCAGGTTTTGTGGGTTTTAACACTCTTATGTAGGTGTCATAACCAGCCATGAAACAACGCAATATATGTCACAACAGATTTCAATATATGTGTCCTGACAGTGTTTTGACCATATTATGACAGTTTAGGACTCAGCTGTTATGACATGGTTATGACCGTGTCATAACGTGTTATGAGGCTGGGTTCCACGTTAAGTGTTACCTATTGTTATTTATGTTGTCCTATAGGCTATTACTGTGTTAGTCTGGTGCTATTATAATTGAGTAATCTTTGCAGTGATAAACACTTTACCTTCGTTTTCACCATTGCTTTATCAGTGCCAGAGGGACTATCTTTCTGCACCTCTCCCTTTTTGCAATTGGTTAGTCTGATTCGTGCATTCAAGATGAATTCCTTTCCAATGATGATCTGTAATGGCAAGAACAAGTTCACTGGTTCAGTAACAATCATACAATTAACAACAACATACAGTAGGTTACAGTGATCCCTGACAACCATTGTCATTACAACGTGACCAATGGAAAACACAAACAGCAGAACCTTAGAGAATTTATATAACAATACAACCAAAAGTTGTGTGCTCAGTGTGTGCTCAGAACTTTGTAGAGATACTCCTCATTAGATTTTTGGTTGAATGAGCCCAGAGCAAAGGCCAGCTGGACATTATACCCCAGTACGCATATAGTTGCCAACACTAAACAAAGCAGTACCAATATCTGGTACTTTGGCCGTGCTATGTGTCATTTCTATTCTCAAGTCACCTTTACTTTGTAACTCAAGCAGGGCTGCATACTACTCTGCAATGGAATCTCTGACCTCCGAAATACACTAAAGAGTAATAGAGAATGGGTGTGGGGGCAGGAAGTTTCACCGTTCACTCTCTTAATAAAACATTTTAATCAAACAATGCAATCACGGTCTAATATTTGTACTACTGCGACAGGTGTTGGTTGATATAAATGTTACAATGGCATTTGTGATGCATATGAGAGTGAAAAGTAGCCAAACAATATGACTGAGAGACTTGTCTAGATAGAGTGTGGGAAATAGAAAGATTGCGTGGCCAGCCAGTGTTTTGAGACCAATATACGGGTAATGACTGAAGAAACCTTTCAGAGAGCAAACTCTGTCTTTCCTTGTTCACAAAGCTGAAACTATATTTAGGATATATATTTAGGATATGTTAACTTGGCAAAAAAAGAAACATCCTCTCACTGTCAACTGCGTTTATTTTCAGCAAACATAACATGTGTAAATATTTGTATGAACATAACAAGATTCAACAACTGAGACATAAACTGAACAAGTTCCACAGACATGTGACTAACAGAAATGAAAAAATGTGTCCCTGAACAAAGGGGGGGTCAAAATCAAAAGTAACAGTCAGTATCTGGTGAAGCCACCAGGTGCATTAAGTACTGCAGTGCATCTCCTCCTCATGGACTGCACCAGATTTGCCAGTTCTTGCTGTGAGATGTTACCCCACTCTTCCACCAAGGCACCTGCAAGTTCCCAGACATTTCTAGGGGGAATGGCCGTAGCCCTCACCCTCTGATCCAATAGGTCCAAGACATGCTCAATGGGATTGAGATCCGGGCTCTTCGCGGCCATGGCAGAACACTGACATTCCTGTCTTGCAGGAAATCACTCACAGAATTAACAGTATGGCTGGTGGAATTGTCATGATGGAGGGTCATATCATGATGAGCCTACAGGAAGGGTACCACACGAGTGAGGAAGTTGTCTTCCCTGTAACGCACAGCGTTGAGATTGTCTGCAATGACAACAGGCTCAGTCCGATGATGCTGTGACACACCGCCTCAAACCATGACGGACCCTCCACCTTCATATCGATCCTGCTCCAGAGTAATGCATGGTATAACGCTCATTCCTTTGACGATAAAAGTGAATCCGACCATCAAAAACTTAAACGCGACTCGTCAGTGAAGAGCACTTTTTGCTAGTCCTGTCTGGTCCAGCGACAGTGGGTTTTCCCCATAGGCAACGCTGTTGCCGGTGATGTCTGGTGAGGACCTGCTTTACAACAGGCCTACAAGCCCTCAGTCCAGCCTCTCTCAGTCGGAGCACTGATGGAGGGATTGTGCATTCCTAGTGTAACTCGGGCAGTTGTTGTTGCTATCCTGTACCTGTCCCGCAGGTGTGATGTTTGGATGTACCGATCCTGTGCAGGTGTTGTTACACTGCGAGGACGATCAGCTGTCCGTTCTGTCTCCCTGTAGCGCTGTCTTAGGCGTCTCACTGTACGGACATTTGCAATTTATTTGGCCACATCTGCAGTCCTCATGCCTCCTTACAGCATGCCTAAGGCATGTTCACGCAGATGAGCAGGGACCCTGGGCATCTTTCTTTTGGTGTTTTTCAGAGTCAGTAGAAAGGTCTCTTCAGTGTCCTAAGTTTTCATAACTGTGACCTTAATTGCCTAAGCTGTTAGTGTCTTAACAACCGTTCCACTGGTGAGTGTTCATTAACTGTTTATGGTTTATTGAACAAGCATGGGAAACAGTGTTTAAACCCTTTACAATGAAGATCTGTGAAGTTATTTGGATTTTTACAAATTATCTTTGAAAGACAGGGTCCTGAAAAGGGGACCTTAATTTTTGTGCTGAGTTTATATATATAGAGATATACATATACAGTGGGGCAAAAAAGTATTTAGTCAGCCACAAATTGTGCAAGTTCTCCCACTTAAAAAGATGAGAGAGGCCTGTAATTGTCATCATAGGTACACTTAAATTATGACAGACAAAATGAGAAAAAAGAAATCCAGAAAATCACATTGTAGGATTTTTTATGAATTTATTTGCAAATGGTGGAAAATAAGTATTTGGTCAATAACAAAAGTTTCTCAATACTTTGTAATATACCCTTTGTTGGCAATGACAGAGGTCAAACATTTCTGTAAGTCTTCACAAGGTTTCCACACACTGTTGCTGGTATTTTGGCCCATTCCTCCATGCAGATCATCTCCTCTAGAGCAGTGATGTTTTGGGGCTGTTGCTGGGCAACACGGACTTTCAACTCCCTCCAAAGATTTTCTATGGGGTTGAGATCTGGAGACTGGCTAGGCCACTCCAGGACCTTGAAATGCTTCTTACGAAGCCACTCCATTGCCCGGGCGGTGTGTTTGGGATCATTGTCATGCTGAAAGACCCAGCCACGTTTCATCTTCAATGCCCTTGCTGATGGAAGGAGGTTTTCCCTCAAAATCTCACGATACATGGCCCCATTCACTCTTTCCTTTACACGGATCAGTCGTCCTGGTCCCTTTGCAGAAAAACAGCCCCAAAGCATGATGTTTCCACCCCCATGCTTCACAGTAGGTATAGTGTTCTTTGGATGCAACTCAGCATTCTTTGTCCTCCAAACACGGCGAGTTGAGTTTTTACCAAAAAGTTATATTTTGGTTTGATCTGACCATATGACATTCTCCCAATCTTCTTCTGGATCATCCAAATGCTCTCTAGCAAACTTCAGACGGGCCTGGACATGTATTGGTGTTGTGGTGGGTGATTCTGTTAAGGTTTTCTTTTGTCGAAAGAGAGGAGGACCAAAATGCAGCGTGGTTATTATTAAACATCTTTCATAAAGATGATAACAAACAATACAAACCACTAAACGTACCGTGAAAAACCAAAAACAGCCCTATCTGGCACAAACAAACACAGAGACAGGAACAATCACCCACAAAACACTAAAAGAATATGGCTGCCTAAATATGGTTCCCAATCAGAGACAACGATAAACACCTGCCTCTGATTGAGAACCACTCTAGGCAACCATAGACTTTCCTAGACAACTCCACTAACCACAATCCCATAACCTACAAAAAAAAACCCTAGACAAAACACACCACATAAATACCCATGTCACACCCTGGCCTGACCAAAATAATAAAGAAAACAGAAAATACTAAGGCCAGGGCGTGACAACTGGCTTAAGCAGGGGGACACGTCTGGCACTGCAGGATTTGAGTCCCTGGCGGCGTAGTGTGTTACTGATGGTAGGCTTTATTACTTTGGACCCAGCTCTCTGCAGGTCATTCACTAGGTCCCCCCGTGTGGTTCTGGGATTTTTGCTCACCGTTCTTGTGATCATTTTGACCCCACGGGGTGAGATCTTGCGTGGAGCCCCACAGTTGTCTTGTATGTCTTCCATTTCCTAATAATTGCTCCCACAGTTGATTTCTTCAAACCAAGCTGCTTACCTATTGCAGATTCAGTCTTCCCAACCTGGTGCAGGTCTACAATTTTGTTTCTGGTGTCCTTTGACAGCTCTTTGGTCTTGGCCATAGTGGAGTTTGGAGTGTGACTGTTTGAGGTTGTGGACAGGTGTCTTTTATACTGATAACAAGTTCAAACAGGTGCCATTAATACAGGTAACGAGTGGAGGACAGAGGAGCCTCTTAAAGAAGAAGTTACAGGTCTGTGAGAGCCAGAAATCTTGTTTGTTTGTAGGTGACCAAATACTTATTTTCCACCAAAATTTGCAAATAAATTCCTTAAAAGTCCTACAATGTGATTTTCTGGATTTTTTTTTCTCATTTTGCCTGTCATAGTTGAAGTGTACCTATGATGAACATTACAGGCCTCTCTCATCTTTTTAAGTGGGAGAACTTGCACAATTGGTGGCTGACTAAATACTTTTTTGCCCCACTGTATATATATATATATATATATATATATATATATATATATATATATATATATATATATATATATATATATATATATATATATATATATATATAACATATAGTAACATATACAGTATATATATATATATATATATATATATATATATATATATATATATATACATACAGTGCTTATAGAAAATCTACACCCCCTTGAACAAAAAATAAATAAATGTGAGTTACAAAGTGGGATTGAAATAGATTGAATTGCATCGTTTTTGTCATTGATCTACACAAAATGCTGCAGAATGTCAAAGTGAAAAGAAAATTCTACAAATTAAATAAATAAAATAGAGTCATTGTCTAAGTATTCAACCCATTTGTTTCGGCAAGCCTAAATTATTTCGGAAGTAACACTTGGCTTAACAAATCACACACGTTATATAGACTCACTCTGTGAAATAATAGGGGTGGACATGATTTCTTAATGACTACTCCTTCCTCTGTCCGTCAAATACACAACATCTGTAAGGTCCCTCAGTCAAGTATTGAATTTCAAGCACAGATTCAGCTACAAAGACAAAAGGAGCTTTCGAAAGCCTCATAAAGAAGGGTAGATGGGTAACAATAACAAATCAGACATTGAATATATATTTTTGCATGGTCAAATTAATAATTATGCTGTAGATGATGTATTAAATCAGCCAGACACATCAAATATGCAGTCGTCCTTCTGAACTGAGCTGCAGGACAGGAAGGAAAAAGCTTCACCATTAGACCATTGGTAATTGTAACGTTGATTTCAATGGCTGTGATTGGAGAAACCTAAGGATGGATCAACATTGTAGTGACTCCACAATACTGATTTAACAGAGTGAAAAGAAAAATATGCATATGTATGCAACAAGGCACTAAAGTAATATGCAAAAAAACACAGCAAAGTAATACACTTTTTGGACTAAATGCAAAGCCTTATGTGTACTTCTTCTTCTTTGGTATCTTGGCGTTTGCACATTTTGTTTGTGCATACCGCCACCTACTGTGCGGTACTGTGTGGTCAATCAATTTACATTTTGTGATAAAACTCTAAAAAAGGAAGGGAAAAGGAAAATACTGCACCACCAACTAACCCTACACATACAGTACCAGTCAACCAGCTTCATGAGGTAGTCACCTGGAATTTCAATTAACAGGTGTGCCTAAAAGTAAATGTGTGTTTGAGCCAATCAGTTGTATTGTGACAAGGTAGGGTTGGTAAACAGAAGATAGCCCTATTTAGTAAAAGACCTAGTCCATATTATGGCAAGAATAGCTCAAATAAGGACAGCGAAACGACAGTCCATCATTACTGTAAGACATGAAGGTCAGTCAATCCGGAAAGGTGCAGTTGCAAAAACCATCAAGCGCTATGATGAAACAGGCTCTCATGAGGACCGCCACAGGAAAGGAAGATCCAGAGTTACCTCTGCTGCAGAGGATAAGTTCATTAGAGTTACCAGACTCAGAAATCGACAATTAACTGCACCTCAGATTGCAGCCCAAATAAAATGCTTCACCGGAAGCAGGAAGGGCAGAGTAGGTGAACGGATGATCTCTGCATGTATGGTTCCCACCGTGAAGCATGGAGGAGGAGGTGTGATGGTGTGGGGGTACTTTGATTTATTTAGAATTCAAAGCACACTTAACCAGCATGGTTACCACAGCATTCTGCAGCGATACGCCATCCACACCACCAGGCTGCGAAAGGGCTATTTGACCAAGAAGGAGAGTGATGGAGTGCTGCATCAGATGACCTGGCCTCTACAATGACCCAACCTCAACACAATTGAGATGATTTGGGATGAATTGGACCGCAGAGGGAAGTAAAAGCAGCAAAACAAGAGCTAAGCATATGTGGGAACTCTTTCAAGACTGTTGGAAAAGCAATCCAGGTGACTACCTCATGAAGCTGGTTGAGATTGCCAAGTGTGTGCAAAGATGTAATCAAGGCAAAGGGTTGCTACATCGAATAATCTAAAATATAACATACATTTTGATTTGTTTAACACTTTTTTGGTTACCACATTATTTCATTTGTGTAATTTCATAGTTTTGATATCTACAATGTAGAAAATAGTAAAAAAATAAACAAAAACACTTGAATGAGTAGGTGTGTCCAAACTTTTGACTGGTACTGTATATACCACTATTTAATACAAATCTACATCACCACCCCATTCCACTACTTTGACCCTAACTGATCCTACACCAGGCCAATGGACTGGGAGAAAGGGACTCTTTTGTTCAACACACTTCGTAAAACCTTGTACACCCAAGTACTTCTCTACAGATGCCACCATAACATCTATTTTCTGTGATTTTCCTTCCATTTCTGTGGTACAGCTGATAACCATGGCAATAAACGCTAAGAAGCAAACCTTACTGAAGAACAAATTTGTATCACTCTGTATTGGCCTAGGCCTAGTACTCACCCTTGACCAATCACCCTCTACTCTCTTCACTGTCTCAGTATACAGCACCTTCTGTTCTACTCTGACCCTGGCAACCTCAACCTTTCTCTCTCTCATACCTTTCTCTCTCTCTCTTCTGATCCCCAGCAACATAAGCACCCCCACAATTGACACTCGTTTTTTTCCGCCGATACTACAAATTCCTTCATCCCATGCTCTCCTGCACACTTCTCACATATCCTAATCTCCCTCCTACACACTGCTGCAACATGACCATAAGCTTGGCATCTGAAACATCTTAGTGGGTTCGGCACAAGTTATTTGGACTCACTGGATATCTGACATATCCTAACATGACTTTATCAGGTAAAGGTTCTGTTTCAAAACTCAAAAGGACAGACAATGTCTTCTCAGGTTCACCAAGCTCACCACCTGGTCTGCGTCGCACCAATCGGAGGGTGCCACAGACACAGAGAATTTTCAATTTCAGTTGCTCCACCTCAATGCCACTGCAGTAATCACTCCTTTCAAAGTCTTCCTGCTCCGAATAAGAAAAGCAAGTCACAGGTCTTGTCCCTAGTCGCGTGAAGCAAGACATCTGCTCCTCTGAACAGAAAAACATCACAAGTCCACTTCGAGCTACCTTTTCAGATTTAACAGTTCCCAAATTATTTTCTACCCTGAGACTACAGCCAAAAGGCAGGGATCCACTTTCTCCAATAATGGCCCTCCCACTGTGTCGCTTTACTTGTTACAAAAGGCCACAGAGAATAAATATTAGCTCAAAGTAGGAGAGCTGTAGCTCTGCCCACCAGTGATGTGGAGCAGAGCATGCTGGGCATTCTCCAGTTCTGAGAAGAAGGAAGTAACGAGAGAAAAGTTACAAGTTACAGTCATCTCCTGTGATTTCCTTTAGTTAGCATGCTTTGTTTTAGCCAAGGCCAGTGTGCGTTCTTCAGAAATGTGACTACATCTTTCTTACTTTTCATGTGTTTATGTTGTGGACACACTCAGCTACAATTATTTAGTTTCTCTTTGTTTTACTAATTAGTGTTTTTTCAGCACAATAAGAGCTAAGACGTTAATATTTGTGTAAACTCTACACAGTTGTGTTCTGAGTGCCACTAAGAATGCAGATACCCCATTTCATAGGTGCACAATTCATAGGTTAGGCTGTAGAGAGCAGTATGAATGGTCAATGCACACAATAGACTGGTTGGACTGGCATTTGGATGTAAACTAACGCTGTTGATGTCTGACTCTAGCTAGCTAATGGCGGACTGCAATAGCATCGAATAGTCCCCGCGATATGCAACTGTTCAGGGAAGTCAGGAACCAATACACGCAGTCAGTCAGGAAAGCCAAAGCCAGCTTTTTCAGGTAGAAATTTGCATCCTGTAGCTCTAACTCCAAAAAGTTCTGGGACACTGTAAAGTCCATGGAGAACAAGACCACCTCCTCCCGGCTGCCCACTGCACTGAGGCTAGGTAACACGGTCACCACCGATAAATCCATGATTATCGAAAACTTCAACAAGCATTTCTCAACGGCTGGCCATGCCTTCCTCCTGGCTACTCCAACCTCGGCCAACAACTCCGCCCCCCCGCAGCTACTCGCCCAAGCCTCTCCAGGTTCTCCTTTACCCAAATCCAGATAGCAGATTTTCTGAAAGAGCTGCAAAACCTGGACCCGTACAAATCAGCTGGGCTTGACAATCTGGACCCTCTATTTCTGAAACTATCCGCCGCCATTGTCGCAACCCCTATTACCAGCCTGTTCAACCTCTCTTTCATATCGTCTGAGATCCCCAAGGATTGGAAAGCTGCCGCAGTCATCCCCCTCTTCAAAGGGGGGGACACCCTGGACCCAAACTGTTACAGACCTATATCCATCCTGCCCTGCCTATCTAAGGTCTTCGAAAGCCAAGTCAACAAACAGGTCACTGACCATCTCGAATCCCACCGTACCTTCTCCGCTGTGCAATCTGGTTTCCGAGCCGGTCACGGGTGCACCTCAGCCAAGCTCAAGGTACTAAACGATATCATAACCACCATCGATAAAAGACAGTACTGTGCAGCCGTCTTCATCGACCTGGCCAAGGCTTTCGACTCTGTCAATCACCATATTCTTATCGGCAGACTCAGTAGCCTCGGTTTTTCTAATGACTGCCTTGCCTGGTTCACCAACTACTTTGCAGACAGAGTTCAGTGTGTCAAATCGGAGGGCATGTTGTCCGGTCCTCTGGCAGTCTCTATGGGGGTGCCACAGGGTTCAATTCCCGGGCCGACTCTTTTCTCTGTATATATCAATGATGTTGCTCTTGCTGCGGGCGATTCCCTGATCCACTTCTACGCAGACAACACCATTCTGTATACTTCCGGCCCTTCCTTGGACACTGTGCTATCTAACCTCCAAACGAGCTTCAACACCATACAACACTCCTTCCGTGGCCTCCAACTGCTCTTAAACTCTAGTAAAACCAAATGCATGCTTTTCAATCGTTCGCTGCCTGCACCCGCACGCCCGACTAGCATCACCACCCTGGATGGTTCCGACCTAGAATATGTGGACATCAATAAGTACCTAGGTGTCTGGCTAGACTGTAAACTCTCCTTACAGATTCATATCAAACACATCCAATCTAAAATCAAATCTAGAGTCGGCTTTCTATTCCGCAACAAAGCGTCCTTCACTCACACCGCCAAACTTACCCTAGTAAAACTGACTATCCTACCGATCATCGACTTCGGCGATATCATCTACAAAATAGCTTCCAATACTCTACTCAGCAAACTGGATGCAGTTTATCACATTGCCATCCGTTTTGTTACTAAAGCACCTTATACCACCCACCACTGCGACCTGTATGCTCTAGTCGGCTGGCCCTCGCTACATATTCGTCGCCAGACCCACTGGCTCCAGGTCATCTACAAGTCCATGGTAGGTAAAGCTCCGCCTTATCTCAGTTCACTGGTCACGATGGCAACACCCACCCGTAGCACGCGCTCCAGCAGGTGTATCTCACTGATCATCCCTAAAGCCAACACCTCATTTGGTCGCCTTTCGTTCCAGTTCTCTGCTACCTGTGACTGGAACGAATTGCAAAAATTGCTGAAGTTGGAGACTTTTATCTCCCTCACCAACTTCAAACATCTGCTATCTGAGCAGCTAACCGATCGCTGCAGCGATCCCCATACTGTTTATATTTATTTACTTTTCGGCTCTTTTGCACACCAGTATCTCTACCTGTACATGACCATCTGATCATTTATCACTCCAGTGTTAATCTGCAAAATTGTAATTATTAGCCTACCTCCTCATGCCTTTTGCACACAATGTATATAGACTATTTTTTTCTTTTTTTTCTACTGTGTTATTGACTTGTTAATTGTTTACTCCATGTGTAACTCTGTGTTGTCTGTTCACACTGCTATGCTTTATCTTGGCCAGGTCGCAGTTGTAAATGAGAACTTGTTCTCAACTAGCCTACCTGGTTAAATAAAGGTGAAATAAAAATAAAAATAAAATGTATGTTTTTAAACCTTCCATAAACAAATATAGCTACTACCTTTCTTTGCCTGTTCGTTAGCTGACTGGTGTTAGCTAGCTAGCTACAGAGGTTAGCTGCTGGATTTCAGACAAGCTAGCTAGCTAAAAATATTAACATCAGCTGTGTTGTTGCCGAGCAACCGAGTTACTGACCTGGTTAAATAGAACTCTGAGATTTGGCTGAGTTGATTTGCAAAAAAACTATCAAGCGGTATCTCAATCCTAAAAGAGTTCATCGGCTGTCCCCATAAAATAACCCTTTGAAAAACCCCTTTTGATTCCAGGTAGAAACCTTTCCACAGAGGAGTTTACATAGAACCCTAAAGGGTTCTACCTGGAACCAAAAATAGTTCCACCTGGAACTAAAAATAGTTCTACCTGGAACCAAAATGGTTTCTTCAAAGGGTTCTCCTATTGGGACAGCCAAATAGCCCCTTTGGAACACTAAGAGTGTGGTGTAAGTAGATCCATTTGATATAGCACCACTTCTAATATAATACATTTGTAAAGCAATTATTTTTCAGATGCAAAACCCTTGTGTCCTGATTCAACAGACCTTGGTGAGTCATGTAAAGTTTCTTCCTTTTCTCTCTTGCTCATTCTCCCTGTCGCTCACTCAAACTCACATACGTGCACAGTTGCAGAGAAGAGGAAGAATGATATGTCAGACAACTTTTGAACAATATAATATGTTATTGTCTCTTTATTTCCTCTTTACACAAAGCTAAATGTAAAAATGCACGTTTATTTTTTTAAGACTGCCAAGCTGTCCTCAATTGGGGGAACCTCTGTCAGGGACAATGTCCTCAGGATTATGGAGTGTGTGTTTCTAAAAGGTTGTATAAATATCACAAGATGTATTAGGATTAAGCAAAACTTTACCATTTAAAATGGGTTAAAATTGTCATTATCCAACTTCTTTTTAATGTTGATATCCTCTTTCTTAAACTGTTTCAGATTGATTACTAATATATTAATTTCCCACTTCAATATGATGGGACAAAGGAGCAAACATGCCTTTGCTATACCTTTTTAGTGATTCTGTTAAAAATATTTTACTGTACGTCACTGTTCTGTCATGTTGTCATGACTGTCCTGTGAGGATCACAATGGGTCAGATCAGTTTGACAGAGGGGAGGATGGAACTGGAGTGGGGGTTTGACACCTCAACACCCGGTCGTAAATTAAGCAGGAGAGGACTCTCTCTCCAGTATTGGCTAAAGAAATGTCCCTTTGTCTCCAGAGACCTTTTCCCCACCCAAAACTCTAACGTCCAAAAAGTGGACAATATTTCTAACATAAAGAATGTGGGGAATGGTCAGTGGGGAGATGTAGAAAACTAAAGTCATATTGTTTTTCATTTTGTGATGTCATTAAAAACTGTATGGACGAAATACTGTAACTTGGAAATCTGTCAAGTTTCCATCCAATACGTTGTGTGCATAGGATATGAAAAATGATATGGATGTGATTTTAGGAGTCATAAGAGATAACTTCTAATCCTATTATTTGCACATTAAGTAGCCACGTCCTGTGTGAGGCCAGAAGAGCGTGACAGACGGACGGAGCCGTCCCCTTTGGCTAGAGTGCATAAAAAGCCTTGGTAATGAAATTAACATTAGACCAGAAAAGTGTGGAGCGGTCGCTACACGTCTGAAATGGTTGGAACTTTGAACCTCAAAACGAGGTGAAGAAATGAACTCGCCTTCCTTTAGACCAGAGAGACGAAGAGCTACAGCTCATTGTCCATAGTGGTTTGAATCCTGAACCCTGAATAATCAACACGAGGAGGAAGAGGCGACAAACTCCCCCCTCAGGCAATCACTGGTACAGCTGATTAGCTGTCCTGAGTCAAATATCTCAAACTCTTCAAACCATCCCATCCTACCACGAGTCTCAAATCACTGTAGCACGATACTCTCATCACCCCACTGGAACCATCGACACGGCTGGCTTATCTTCAAATAAGCAGCTTCATGAGCGAATGGAAGAGTGAACTCTGTAGTTCTGTTCAGGACTACACAATGGACAAGGGAACCCACATGCAAACACATTCATGATTTCTTATTCCAAGCGGGCGGCGGTTCGTGCGCAAACTATATGATTAGCGTTACTGTGAGAATAATTCTGAAATGTCTCTCTCTCGCTCGCTGGGTAAAATGCCATATTGTGTCAGTCCGCTAGGAACCTTTGTCTCATGTAGTAAGTGTGTGTATTCTGTGTTGTTATTTAGTTAGCTAGTACATCAATAATTAAACCAATTTGTGTAGTACTGAATAATGCGCAAGGCTGGGGTTTTTACATATGCAAGGAGGTAATGATTAATAAGATGACTGTTTATCGATGTAATAGATATATACCTTTATAGAGTTTAATTCAGGCGATGGTAACTCTTTAACCTCTTCTATGGTGCCCCAAATCCTAATGAGTTAATTGTTACATGATTAATTGAATCGGGTAACAATTAAACATAGTTAGTGGATTAAATAAATAACAGTCATCAGATTACTGAAGGAAAAGTCATGACAATGTCCTGCATGCCCACAGTATGCCAATCATTCATTTTTTATTCTCTTTTTATGATTACAGTAAGTGCCATGAAAAGCCAGAAAACTCAGTAGGTTGATATGTTGCGGGCCCTCTGGAAAGTACTCAAATATGCCCCTGACCACGGGTAAGATGTAAACTACAGTGCCTTGCGAAAGTATTCGGCCCCCTTGAACTTTGCGACCTTTTGCCACATTTCAGGCTTCAAACATAAATATATAAAAAAAATTGTGAAGAATCAACAACAAGTGGGACACAATCATGAAGTGGAATGACATTTATTGGATATTTCAAACTTTTTTAACAAATCAAAAACTGAAAAATTGGGCGTGCAAAATTATTCAGCCCCTTTACTTTCAGTGCAGCAAACTCTCTCCAGAAGTTCAGTGAGGATCTCTGAATGATCCAATGTTGACCTAAATGACTAATGATGATAAATACAATCCACCTGTGTGTAATCAAGTCTCCGTATCAATGCACCTGCACTGTGATAGTCTCAGAGGTCCGTTAAAAGCGCAGAGAGCATCATGAAGAACAAGGAACACACCAGGCAGGTCCGAGATACTGTTGTGAAGAAGTTTAAAGCCGGATTTGGATACAAAAATATTTCCCAAGCTTTAAACATCCCAAGGAGCACTGTGCAAGCGATAATATTGAAATGGAAGGAGTATCAGACAACTGCAAATCTACCAAGGCCTGGCCGTCCCTCTAAACTTTCAGCTCATACAAGGAGAAGACTGATCAGAGATGCAACCAAGAGGCCCATGATCACTCTGGATGAACTGCAGAGATCTACAGCTGAGGTGGGAGACTCTGTCCATAGGACAACAATCAGTCGTATATTGCACAAATCTGGCCTTTATGGAAGAGTGGCAAGAAGAAAGCCATTTCTTAAAGATATCCATAAAAAGTGTCGTTTAAAGTTTGCCACAAGCCACCTGGGAGACACACCAAACATGTGGAAGAAGGTGCTCTGGTCAGATGAAACCAAAATTGAACTTTTTGGCAACAATGCAAAACGTTATGTTTAGCGTAAAAGCAACACAGCTGAACACACCATCCCCACTGTCAAACATGGTGGTGGCAGCATCATGGTTTGGGCCTGCTTTTCTTCAGCAGGGACAGGGAAGATGATTAAAATTGATGGGAAGATGGATGGAGCCAAATACAGGACCATTCTGGAAGAAAACCTGATGGAGTCTGCAAAAGACCTGAGACTGGGACGGAGATTTGTCTTCCAACAAGACAATGATCCAAAACATAAAGCAAAATCTACAATGGAATGGTTCAAAAATAAACATATCCAGGTGTTAGAATGGCCAAGTCAAAGTCCAGACCTGAATCCAATCGAGAATCTGTGGAAAGAACTGAAAACTGCTGTTCACAAATGCTCTCCATCCAACCTCACTGAGCTCGAGCTGTTTTGCAAGGAGGAATGGGAAAAAATGTCAGTCTCTCGATGTGCAAAACTGATAGAGACATACCCCAAGCGACTTACAGCTGTAATCGCAGCAAAAGGTGGCGCTACAAAGTATTAACTTAAGGGGGCTGAATAATTTTACACACCCAATTTTTCAGTTTTTGATTTGTTAAAAAAGTTTGAAATATCCAATAAATGTCGTTCCACTTCATGATTGTGTCCCACTTGTTGTTGATTCTTCACAAAAAAATACAGTTTTATATCTTTATGTTTGAAGCCTGAAATGTGGCAAAAGGTCGCAAAGTTCAAGGGGGCCGAATACTTTCGCAAGGCACTGTATTTATATGAGCAACTTGCTCTTTTTTAAAGACATATCTAAGCTATAACTGCCACAAAATTAGTCAACTAACACCATGGAAATACCTATAGGCAGCTGAGTCCACAAAATTTCTTCAAGAATGTCCTTTTCTAGTTTTCTTTTAAAATACAAAATTGATACAAATGTAATGTGCTGATTCTCTTCACTACAGATCGGACTCATGACACGACTCTTCAAGAGAGCCACTACGCTCCAGATCGCCTTCTGTGCTCAGAGGACCTTGATGAGGCTCTACCCCATCAAACCATGCTTATTAATCATTAATCAAATAATACAATTGGCCTTTATATACTCTGTGTCCCAGTCTTTCTATGCATGTAATGTCTGTGGGTGAATTATAAAACAATTACTGTATGCCGATGTGCGAAAAATTGTGATTTAGATTTGTTTTTGCCATTGCTTGATCTGTTTAAAATGTAAGAATATGTTGCAGATTAACTTTAATTGCTGACAATGGAAACAAATAGAAATGTAATGAACAATGTTTTCAATATCCAACTTTATCCTCAGCAATACATTTTACAGTACACTCTTAAAAAAAAGGTGTTATCTAGAACCGTAAAGGGTTTTTTGGCTGTCCCCATAGGAGAACCCTTTGAAGAACCCTTTTTGATTCCAGGTAGAACCCTTTCCACAGAGGGTTCTACGTGGACAGCTGAAGAACCCTTTTGGAACCTTTTTTTTCTAATTGTGTAGGTAACAAGCTGTAGTCAGGTGGTTGTTACCAGGTTATGATGAGATCTTAACTGTGACCAGTTGGCTGCATAACATAGGACATAATATAGAGGTCACAATTATGACCAACTGCTCGTATGGTGGTCAGAAAAAATACGTCATATTCTGGTCAGTAAAAATATTGTAATGACCTGGCTAGATGGATTGCGTTTACGAATTCCCAGTTTATTAACCACACTCAACACAGGTTACTATTTGGCCATAGGCCACGCCAGATAAATAAAGGAAACCAGTATCAAACAACGGTGACCCATCTCTTGTTAAGACCAGACGTAAAGAAGGAGAATAGCATATGGTCTTAAACTTGCGGTGCTAGTTGAACTACATGTAGTTCACTGCAGGCTATGCTTTGTATTGTAGGCTATTTTTATTTGTATTATACTGTAGGTCTGTCTCATGGGCGGTAGTTTGTACTATCTACTACAGTACGAGAGGTGGCAGCATAGGTAAAAGCTAACTAACAATTTGCACCTATTTTCAAAATAACCGGAAATAGCAGTGAATGCGGAAGACGAAAGATGGAGGCGGCTGTGTTCATTCTATCGCTGGTCGACTGCTGTGCTTTAATTTTTCTGGCTGTGTACTTCGTATCCTTTGCTTGAACGTTAGCTAATACGTTGTGTACTGGATCACTATTGGTATGCTTTGTTATGATCAATACGTTTTTAGCGCTCGTGCTTAGTGGGCACCTGTCTGTGGCAGACCAATCCAATCCGTGCTGCTCTGTCTTGATAAACTGACGTTGGCGAACTAGCCAGCCAGGGCCAGTGAGCCAAAGTCCTGTTCGTCCTTTGCACTTTAAAATGCCGTTCTTCTGGCTGTCAACAGCAGTGTTGACATATTTTAGATGCGGTATCTGCAGCTTGTTTTTTTTCCCTAGCAAAAGTTCAGTGGTTACTGTACGCTTAGACTGTTAGTCCTTGTTTCTCACACATTCCCACGCATTCAATGGCTTCCTCGCTTGAGTTAGCTGACATTCAGAATATAGAGAAACTGTTACTGTATAGCTAGCCTGATGCATCTCTGCCCAGACAGTTTACATACCTTAACTTCATGAATAGATAATTACCCTCTCCGATCTAGAGTGTGACTACATCAATGCACGAGCCTGCTGTTCGAAGTTAAACAGAGTAAGCACAGTTGGCATGGGTCATCTTTCAAATATATATATATTTTTGCATGCACACACAGCTAGCTGGCTCTCGAGAACCCAGGGGGCATAGCCTTCCTTTGGGGCTCTCGGTTAAAGGTGTAGACCACCGCTGGCTCACTGTAAATGATATAATCCCGACACTGTTTTAACGGTTAGAAACATTCAATCTCGTTTGCGATAAGGCTTTGGAAACCTCTGGGATTTAGCTTTCACATTAGCGATAAATAATATTTCAAATACCAAAAGATACACTTGTGAATCGTAAATCGAGCATCACCGGGCCACATTTTGGTGTGCCGGCGTTTTCCAATGATCTTGAATTTGGGATTTCGTTTTAGGTAATTGCTGGCAGAGCACCCAGCTAATAAAGAGAGATATCCCACCTTGTTACCCACTCCACAAATCCGGGAGGCAGCCTGTGGTCAAAACGAATGCAATCATTATTTTTGACCACAGAACGGGTTAACCGGGAGAGCTAAATCGAACTCCCTTCATTGGAACATTAGATTCCGTCTGGAGTATTTAAAAAATAAAATAATTACACAGCAGGGTGTAACTTTGCCAAACTGTGTACTGTAAGTGTATCTTTTGTGTTTTTTCATCGCTGATATGAAAGTTAAAGCTGCAATATGTAACTTTTTGGCCACTGGTTATAGACCTGTCATTCTCATTGAAAGCAAGTCTAAGAAAGAGTAGATCTGTTGTGTGTGCGCATCCTATGCTTCCGTTACATTTAGTTGTCGCGTCTTTACTTTAGGTTTTGTACACCATCTTCATTCAAACAGATGAAAATACAATATTTTTGGTTATGGAAAATATATTTCACAGCAGTTTAGACGCTACAATGATTCTCTACACTATACTGGCTTGTTTTGTGAGAAACTTAAATTACGCTAACGTAGAATTTTAGCAACCAGGAAATGGCGGAGCATTTTTATTAAGTTCCAAACTTTTCCAAAATCCTATTGCAAGCGAAGTGTATTTCGTTTAGACAGACCATTTGGGTAGGGTCAGGACATTTCCAACTGCAAAAAGGGATGTGGAGTGCCATAGAGCCCCATAGTGGAGGTGTCATAATACCCATAAAACCTGGATAACAGGAAAGTGGTTTCAATCGTTTTCAACCATAAATTTTTCCCGTAGGGGATTTTTAGAAACACTTCAAATAAGGGCTGGGTTTCGTGTAGGCTTACCCTGTCGCCATGTTTTGATAACCATGTAAATCTATCTCGGACAAGGTGACTTATATATGATGCTTTATTTACTATTATTTGAAAATGCTAATTAAGATCAAAGTAGACATGCAAAATGACAAATCCCTGCAAGCTCCTGCAGAACATCGCAAGCTGACACCTTTGCTAACAGGTATTGTGTCAATTTAAAACTTGCATAAGGCAGTTCACATAATTGTCCATTTAAATACATTTAGCCAATTTACTCATTACTATATTTACCTAACATTAGATAGTTAATCCAGAGATTCCTACCTTTGCCTTGATTCGGCAGTCCCGTCCAGATTATCATTGCATTTGTAGTTCTTTATGATAGCCACATTAGCAGCTAATTAGCATTTCATTTTTGGTGGGTAAATACAGGTAAATATATTGATGAAAGTCACTTTATCCTAGAGAGATTTACACAGTTATCAAAAAGTCACGCGAGGGTAAGCCTACATGAGCCCCTTATGCATGAGGCATGCATGAGAGCATCAGCTGTTCCGGACGACTGTGATCACGCTCTCCGTAACCGCTGTGAGTAAGATCTTTAAATAGGTTAACAATCACAAGGCCGCGGGGCCACACGGATTACCAGGACGTGTGCTCCGGGCTGACCAACTGGCAAGTGTCTTCACTGACATTTTCAACATGTTCCTGATCCTGATTGAGTCTGTAATACCAACATGTTTCAAGCAGACCACCATAGTTCCTGTGCCCAAGAACACTTAAGGAAACCCATCTAAATGACTACAGACCCATAGCACTCACATCCGTAGCCATGAAGTGCTTCGAAAGGCTGGTAATGGCTTACATCAACACCATTATCCCAGAAACCCTAGACCCACTCAATTTGCATACCACCCAAACAGATCCACAGATGATGCAAACTCTATTGCACTCTACACTGCCCTTTCCCACCTAGACAAAAGGAACACCTACGTGAGAGTGCTATTCATTGACTACAGCTCAGCATTCAACACCATAGTACCCTCAAAGCTCATCACTAAGCTAAGGACCCTGTCACTTTAACCATACCTACATGTGCATACTAGCTCAATTAGCCTGACTAACCGGTGCCTGTATATAGCCTCGCCACTGTTATTTTTCAATGTCTTTTTACTGTTGTTTTAAAAAAAAAAATTTACTTATCTATTGTTCACCTAATACCTATTTTTTACTTAAAATTTGCCCTGTTGGCTAGTAAGCATGTCACTGTAAGGTCTACTACACTTGTTGTATTTGGCGCAAGTGACAAAAAAACATTGCTTTGATTATTTTAAGTGTTTCTGAAATCCCCTATGGGGAAAAAGCAATGGTGGAACATTTATTGGAACTATTTCCCTGTTCGACCGCTTGATTCCATGGGTATTATGACTCATACTGATGTACTCTATAGGACTCATGATAAGTACAAGCTGTGCACCTGAGTGCAGAGCAGACATGAGACAGAACCTCATATTTTGTTAATGTTGGTATAGGTTTAAGGGAGTGAAATATTACAAATAGAAAATCGGACCTCTCTGAAATGAAAATGGCTGGCCCTCCCTACAGTAAAATATATTTGACCTAAACCCTCCCTGAACGCTTAAAAAAATCAGCCCTCCCCTATACCCAAAATACAAACTAACATACACAGTGGATAGCAACTTTGACTCTCCTGAACTGCCACTGTAGTCCTACACAGCACAGCCATTGGTTAGACAGCAAACAAAAACATTTTTGATTAGCAAAAGCAGAGCAGGCCGGGGCTCAGGGTTGGATTATCCATTGCAGTGTGTAATGCAGCCTAGTTTCATTTACACCATCCCAGCAGCTATCTTAGAAATATAACTTTACTATGTGCCTCTCAAGCATGCACTTCATAGCCGATAGGCTATGGATCGTTTGATTGAGACCACGCTAAATAGCCTATATGCTATGGCTCATTTGATTGAGACCACACTAAATAGCCTATAGGCACACTTGATATTGAGTGCCCAGCGGAGAATCAGAGATGAGGGGCGGTATCGGACACACATTGATATATAGCCTAATAAGCAACTACTACTAAATCTCAGAGAAATATTGACATTTCAATCTACACTGCTCAAAAAAATAAAGGGAACACTAAAATAACACATCCTAGATCTGAATGAATGAAATATTCTTATTAAATATTTTTTTCTTTACATAGTTGAATGTGCTGACAACAAAATCACACACAAATTATCAATGGAAATCAAATTTATCAACCCATGGAGGTCTGGATTTGGAGTCACACTCAAAATTAAAGTGGAAAACCACACTACAGGCTGATCCAACTTTGATGTAATGTCCTTAAAACAAGTCAAAATGAGGCTCAGTAGTGTGTGTGGCCTCCACGTGCCTGTATGACCTCCCTACAATGCCTGGGCATGCTCCTGATGAGGTGGCGGATGGTCTCCTTAGGGATCTCCTCCCAGACCTGGACTAAAGCATCCGCCAACTCCTGGACAGTCTGTGGTGCAACGTGGCGTTGGTGGATGGAGCAAGACATGATGTCCCAGATGTGCTCAATTGGATTAAGGTCTGGGGAACAGGCGGGCCAGTCCATAGCATCAATGCCTTCCTCTTGCAGGAACTGCTGACACACTCCAGCCACATGAGGTCTAGCATTGTCTTGCATTAGGAGGAACCCAGGGCCAACCGCACCAACATATGGTCTCACAAGGGGTCTGAGGATCTCATCTCGGTACCTAATGGCAGTCAGGCTACCTCTGGCGAGCACATGGAGGGCCGTGCGGCCCCGCAAAGAAATGCCACCCCACACCATGACTGACCCACCGCCAAACCGGTCATGCTGGAGGATGTTGCAGGCAGCACAACGTTCTCCACGGCGTCTCCAGACTCTGTCACGTCTGTCACATGTGCTCAGTGTGAACCTGCCTTCATCTGTGAAGAGCACAGGGCGCCAGTGGCGAATTTGCCAATCTTGGTGTTCTCTGGCAAATGCCAAACATCCTGCACGGTGTTGGGGTGTAAGCACAACCCCCACCTGTGGACGTTGGGCCTTCATACCACCCTCATGGAGTCTGTTTCTGACTGTTTGAGCAGACACATGCACATTTGTGGCCTGCTGGAGGTCCTTTTGCAGGGCTTTGGCAGTGCTCCTCCTGCTCCTCCTTGCACAAAGGCGGAGGTAGCGGTCCTGCTGCTGGGTTGTTGCCCTCCTACGGCCTCCTCCACATCTCCTGATGTACTGGCCTGTCTCCTGGTAGCGCCTCCATGCTCTGGACACTACACTGACAGACACAGCAAACCTTCTTGCCACATCTCGCATTGATGTGCCATCCTGGGTGAGCTGCACAACCTGAGCCACTTGTGTGTGTTGTAGACTCCGTCTCATGCTACCACTAGGGTGAAAGCACCGCCAGTATTCAAAAGTGACCAAAACATCAGCCAGGAAGCATAGGAACTGAGAAGTGGTCTGTGGTCACCACCTGCAGAACCACTCCTTTATTGGGGGTGTCTTGCTAATTGCCTATAATTTCCACCTGTTGTCTATTCCATTTGCACAACAGCATGTGAAATGTATTGTCAATCAGTGTTGCTTCCTAAGTGGACAGTTTGATTTCACAGAAGTGTGATTGACTTGGAGTTACATTGTGTTGTTTAAGTGTTCCCTTTATTTTTTTGAGCAGTGTATTACAAATGACATAACCCTCCCCTGGACTAGATTAAGAAAATACTAACCCCTCCCCTTGACTAAAATTGATAAAGCATGACCCTCCCCCATTTTCCTTCAGGTAACCATTCTCTAAATGTTAATCCATCCCTAAATCCATTTGAAAGAAATCACTTTTTTGTCAGGATCCCTTTTTGATTTAAACAAAACTTTCCAGACATGTTTGCCCATGGGAAAAGTGGTTAGAAAGTGACTTTTTGGACCTGATTGCCAAAAGGTTCAGGAGATAAAGATGCTAACAGTTTACCAATTTTGCGTACCCCACCATACCATGAGACATCCATGTCTTCTTCACTGGAAAAGATAGTTGGAGTTTAATATAATTTAAAAGCTTAAAAACAGTTTTGTCAAACTATTTTATTTCTTGGAGAGAAAAAAATTGGAATATATTGAAATATATCCTATTTCACATCATCTAAGGTTTCTGTGTTGTGCCCGCCATCGGTTGAGACACAACATGCTCTTGAATACAGGTTGGGTGTCATTTCAATCATAGAAATAGAATTCATAGAATGGAACTATCCCTTCAGGCCACTGCAATTTAGCTGGTACACTATTGCAATTTAAATTTACATTTTAACTTCTAATTACTACCATAAAGATGACCGCCCATCGTCGACTGTCAACGTAAATAGTTATGCCAATTCTATTATCTATATTTCTATGGTTTCCTATGGACGATTGACAGTATAATTTGAAACAACAGGTATACCCATTCCAGTCAACGTTCGCTGGTGTGTGGCCCTCCAACCATCTTTGTGGTACCATTTGAAATTTGACGTTTCAATTTTATTCCCATATTTGTACATCAGCCAAAACATGACACCCGCCCTTTATTCAGGAGCAGGTTGTGTCTTAACCGATGACACAACACAAAAATCCTGTCAAATAGGGTCTAAGCTACAGCATATGTGAATAGCGTTTTTAGATAATTGACAAAGGTAAAAAATAAAAAATATTACAAAAATAAATCTACAAATTATCAAACAATTTGACAACCCTGTTTGTAAGCTTTTAAATTATATAAATCTCACCCGTTTATCTTTTCCAGTGATGACGACGTGGTATGGGGGGGGGGGGGGGTATGCAAAATGGGTTAACTTTGAGCACCTTTATTTCGTGAATGTTTTGGAATTCAGGTCCAAAAAGTCACTTTCTGAGCATTTCTACAATGGTTAAATAGGCCTATGTATGGAAGGTTTCATTCAAATCAAAAGAGGTGCAGTCAAAAAGTTACTGAATTCAAATGGATTTACCCTACATGTAGTTAGTAACTTTCAACTTCCTGACTTATACTTCTGTGGCCCGTTGTCTCCAGTTGTCTTTTTATCTATTGTGTCCTGTATGCTTGTGCTCATATACTTTTCATAATGTGTATCTGCAGTGGGTTGTACCAGAGCTGGTAGGCCAGGCCCTGGCAACAGTGCTGATGCTCGTCTCGCTGCACTGGTTTGTCTTCCTACTCAACCTGCCTGTGGCCGCCTGGAACATGTACAGGTAAATACGCCGTACCTGCTGTTTGAGATGACAACTGAATGTTACAGTTTTTTTCGATTGCTAAACGACAGTGGGTACAACTGGAGTCACATGTGCAAAACTCTAACTACAGTCTGCACTACCAACAGTCACCTGAGCTAAACAGTTCACATCACCTGCAAAACTCATTCCAAGCAACACAACTCTTAACACATGGCTCAAAACACGCTCAGTACAGCCAAACACTAGGCACAACCCTCACTGAGATAACACACACTGTCACTCAGAACACACTGAGAGTAAAAACACTAGCATCAAACACCAATACAGAAAATACAAACTTTTCATCTTTACAGTTTGAACAATTTCAGTGACTTCATACAAAGTAATATTGTCTTCAAAGAAAAGAGTGACATTCTTTCACATGATTTATTAAACTTTTTAGAACATAACAATTCTTTAAGGTAAATGAAAATTAGCAGTTTGCTTCAATAGTCTGTAGTAATTTACGGAATTACAGTAATGAGAAAAAAAAGGTAGAAACTAAAAGTACATACTGTAATTCAAACAAATAATTGAGGGGCTAATCCTGCCTCTCTAGCATCAGGCCACAGGTTTTCTTCAACATCACATCTAATGTTTTCTCTTGCCATGCACCTGGGGAAGAACCTTCTGGAGTGCCTTATCCATCCCTGGCAGTCCTCTGGAATCGTGTCCTCACATCCGGCACGCATGGCTTCCAAAAGAGACATTTGGTCATGTGGGTGGTGACCAAACACTTTCCACCTCCAGGCAGAGAAAAACTCCTCTATTGGGTTGAGGAAGGGTGAATATGCAGGCAGGTACAAAACCATAAATCTGTGATGTGCTGCAAACCAATCTGTGACAGCTGCAGAGTGGTGAAAAGCAACGTTATCGCAAACTATGACAAAAACTTGGGGGTTTCTTACTGGCTCCCCCTGTTCTGCTGGTACTAGCTGAGCATAGAGCTGTTCTAGGAAAGCTATAAGCCTTTCTGTGTTGTATGGGCCAATGAGTGGTGTGTTGAGAAGCAAACCATCATTGGCCATTGCAGCACACATGGTGATATTTCCCCCCCTTTGGCCTGGAACCTCCACAGTGGCCCTTTGACCTATAACATTCCTTCCTCTGCGCCGTGTTTTGGCAAGGTTAAATCCAGCTTCATCGATAAATACAAATGAATGTGGTCTTTCCAGTGCTTCCACCTCCATTACGCTCTGAAAAACAGTAAGTGCACAGTTTTACTGTAGAAATGCTAGTGTTTTTTTTTACTGTAAATATTTTGTATAGCTGTGTACGTAACCTCAGACGTCTTACCTGGACATATTGGTATCTTTGCTCTTTTACCCGTTCACTGTTTCTCTCGAACGGTACAGTGTATAACTGTTTCATTGTAACTTGGTGTTTCTTTAGGACTCGAGCAATAGTTGTTGTGCTGACAGAATTAACATTTTCAAATATATCATTATCAGCCAGCACTCTATCTTGAATCTCCCGCAGTTTTATTGCATTGTTGACAACAACCATGTCAACAATAGCATTTTCCTGCGCATCTGAAAATATTTTTCCTCTTCCCCCTGTTGGGGGCAGCCTTTGGGTCCTGTTGTAAAAATATATTTTACAGTCAAACTTACTGTAATATATATCTGTGTAAATATTCTATAATTGCAATACAAAATAGATTCCTGTAATGTTTTCATTTACTGTAAGGATGTAACTCTCACCTGTTTGCATGATGGAACATTCGCATTACAGATGCCACTGTGGATCTTTGCAGATTGGGTTGCACCCTCAACCCTGCCTCTCTCAATGAGAGACCATGGTTCACGACATGGTCTATAAGTGTAGCCCTTATTTCATCTGAAATAACAGCTCTTTGTCATCTTTGTCTTCCTCCACGCATCCGCCCTCTCCCTGCCACCCTTCTCCCTCCACGAATCCATCTTCCTTGTTCCATTTCCAAAATGAGTCTTTCTGAGCTCTACCTATATATACTGTAATATGTGTGTGTGTTCACTAACAAGTTTAAAACAAGACAGCCTTTCAGCTGAAATTGCAATCAGCAGTGTTTGAAAGGCACAAGGCTGAAATCTATTCCGTTTTGAATGTGTGGTTCACAGTTTTGACAGCAGTGTGTTAGCATTTGAACAAGGTGCTGTAAATCCACAGTGTTGTGCAGGTTGTGGTTAAAGTCATGGGATAAGTGTGTAGAGTTTTGAAAACTGTGTTCAAGCAATGAAAAACGAACTAGAGTTTGGTCCACATGAATTGCTGCTGTGCAGACTGTAGTTAGAGTTTTGCACATGTGACTCCAGTTGTGTCCACTGTCGTTTAGCAATCGAAAACAACTGTAATGATCAACAGCAACTTATTTTCTTATGTGAACAGTAAAGACACTTTTGTGTATGAGGAGTGAGGGGGTCCACGCAGAGATGTCATCAGTGGATGTGTGTAAACCTTACGATACACTTTATTTTTTAATTTACATTAAAATTAATTTTGTGACGTCAGCATACAAACACAACACAAATTACATGCAGTACTGAAAACTGGAAAGTTAGTATACAAATCACACATTTCCATGTTCACATATTCTACTGTCTGACCGTGTATTGGGCCTGCGTCTGTCCTATGTCCTACTGTTTACCAGGCTGGTGGCTAATGGAAGGAAACTTGCCTTCCTCCTATTCTTACTGAACAGTGAGACCCTTAATCGCCTTCTGGAGGGCAGCAGCTCAAATCATTAGGCAAGATTGTGTGTGGGTTCCTCTATGATGCTCTTGGCCTTGTCCCTTGCCTGTTTATCATAGTGGCTCGGAAGCCCCCTGCATTGCAGCCCGCAGAGCTTGAACCCCAGGTTCACAGTCCGCCTGAGGACACCCTTATTAGCCACTGACTGCCCACCGTACCAGGCCAGGAAACAGAAAGCCAGCACACTCTCTATATGGCAGGTGTATGATGTTCTGAGTGTTGGCATTAACAGAGGGTGTGCTGTCCATGATGGTTCCCAGGTACCTACAACTCCACATTCTCTATCTCTTCACCAATCCGGACTAGGTGGCTTACTGTGTCTGCCTTCCCCCAGAAATCAGTGATGTTATTGAACTTCCCCCAGGAAGTGACGTTATTGAACTTGACATCCTGCTCAGCAGGAAGTCCAGCACCCACAAGTAATACTATAACTACCCTAGCCCATGTAAGCCCTTTTCAAACTCCCCAACTCTTAGAGATATATGCCAACCCCAAGCAGTTGTTCTTTTGTCTCAAGTGTTGTTAGTTTTCCTCTACCTATTGTTTATCCGACAGGGTTTGGAAGGTGCCCATGGGAAACATGGGGGTGTTTGACCCCACTGAGATCCACAACCGGGGACAACTAAAGTCTCACATGAAAGAGTCCATGATCAAACTCGGCTTCCACCTGCTCTGCTTCTTCATCTACCTGTACAGGTAAGAGACTGGCCCTTCCTGTCTGGTATTCTATATGCTAGCCGCTGTCATATGTTACAGTACTAACGTAGCTAATCTTACTGCTTCTTCATTTATTGCTTAGTACAGGATAACTTTGACGTTTAGCCTGAGCTTAAGTTTAGTTTTATAGTCACTTCAGCACTTGTCACACCCTTCCTTTCTCCTCCACAGCATGATCCTGGCACTGATCAACGATTGAGATCCCCATGGCTGTTTTAATCCAATTGGCCAAATCACAAACTAATCAGTATGTGGTGTTCAATATGTCCTGGTCCTCAGTCCTCTGCTCAGCTGGAGTCACATGACCTTACCCCCCCCCCCCCCCTTCTGTGTTCTCATAACTGCCCTGGAATAGTGTGCGCGCTCGCTTGTGCACGTGGGTATGTGTGTGTTCTTTCGTTCAGCCTGTATCCAACAATGCTGTCCATGCACTGCTTCTCTGGGCAGATGGAAAACATGACAATCGTACAGGTGCCTACGATTTAGCATTTACAGCCAAGAGCCAATCACAACAGCTAGAACATCCTCTTGCAGCATGGCGAATGCCATATTTGATTGTCAATTTTTTTTGTTTGTTTCTCTTGTCAACATGCTGGAAAATCCTTGAATTGAATATCCTTTGCAGAATACTAACCTGCGTTTTGGCGATCTATTTCTATTATATTTTCTTGCAGTTTCTCTTAACATCAATAAGTTATAGATCTGACATCCCCTGACTGCTGAAAGGTGCACATTTGATTGGTATTATAAAACAAAAAGTGTTCTCAGGGGAATACATGCAGCTGGATTGGAAAATGGTTTTATCACTCTGACTGTGTATCAATGGGCAATATAACCTTGGGCTCGATTCAATCCATAGCGCTGAAGCGCAATTTCATTTAAGGCCATTTCCAATTGAGCTGACATGCAGCATTTATCACAAATGCGGGAACATTGCCTTTTACATTTGTATCGCGCTTCAGATTGAATCAAAGCCCTCGTCTGTATGATAGTTGTATTACATGTCACTATGTATGACAGAAGCACATTTATTGCACATCACTATGTATGTCAATGTGAACACTTTATTTGTACAGTTTCCAGCCAAATGTACTCCATGGGGGAGGGCGCGTGTTTCCGATTGTTTAACTCAAACTAAAATGACTGTCAAGTTTCATTTTTGCTTTTGAAAATAATTTGTGGGGTTTCTTAAATAAATAAACTTGAAAGAGAACACTTGGGTGTCTTTTTCTTGTGAGATTGTATCAACCCGTATTGAGGTAGGGCTAATACAAAGTGAAACCTGGGGAGATTTACGCATGTTCTGAGAATATAATCATTTCTGTGGCTGTGTTTCGTAAGCTGCTAATCATTAACGTCACTCACGGTCTTAAAACCCTGAATGCTTTATTGAAAATATACATACATATCTTCTACACGACATTACATAACAGTACAACCACTTTTTGTAATAACACATTTAAATGCAAAATGGATTCTTCCGAACCTGGCCGCTAACAAACAAACCTAACGATGGCTTCTCACCTCGCCAAGCGTTTACAGCAAGGAGTGGGAAATAAGCCCCAAAATAAGGTAAGTCTCAAAAGAACAAAAACTTGCATAAGCTGAACCTAGAACACCACATCTGTGATTGTTTTACTGTTTGATCTGTACTGAGGTGTGTGGCGTGTGTCTACATATTATTTTATATCTATCGGTCTTCTGTAACAGAACAAGCTGGTGGTGGCTGTAATGACCTGTGGGCTGGGGAGATCTGTGTCGCGGAAAAATGCTGAGCCTATATGCTGTTCTTGCACTATCTCATTATACATGCCATAACATATACAGATATAAAGCGCATACTATATCAGAAAAGCTTATTTTGCTTGACTGTCCAAAAGGAACAATTTGTACATGTTCATAATTATCTGATACGCTTGTGTACAAATGCATTACACATACATGATTAATTGTGGTCAAATAAATTAACTTATAGAAAATGAAATGGTTGAAGAGGCCAATGATAGTACAGGGAATATGAGATGAAGTGATACATGAAACAGAAAACGATAGTAACAAAATTCACAAAAGCCATAAAGAATGTTTTTTATGTCAGCCTGTAATGAACACATAACAAATCAGGACAATGAAAAACAAACCAAGCAGCAAATAAATGGTAATTTCACCACAAAAAGTGGATACGCCAAAAACGTAAGCGCTAAAGACGAGGGATAGGAGAGAAGGGAACAAGTGAGAGGCAAGGAGAGAAGAGGGAAATGGAGGTAAAATGAAAACAGCACAATGGTGGACACATAAATGAGATCAAAGTCAAGGAAAACCCAGTCAACCCCATTGCTGATACAACCCAGTTCAAACAGCAAGTTTAAGCAAGTCCTTCCCCCACTACCTAACCTCTCCACAACTATAACCTCCTAAACGTTCCCATTAGAAAGTTAGCCTCAGCACGTGCTTCACTAGGTCTAGCAAGGAGACTGAAGAGTAAGAGTATAGCCACCATATAATAAAATGCTATTTAGCTGTGAACCACAGGTGGTCAAAATGGTTTCTTCTGGCAGCAGTGAGGCCTAAGCAACATGCACATCAATCTCACCATCCCACCAATTCGGAGAAAAAAAGCTACATCCAATTTAAAATGATATTTTACTGTGTTAAAAAAACACTAAACAAACGTAATCATACAAGCACCTCCAAGATTCACTTAGATTTGTGGATTTTATATCCATCCGATTCAGTTAAAATGCCTGTAGTCCTATCATTTAAAAATTGCTAAAAGTTTGAGGTAAAAAAAAAAAAAAACGTAAATATTTCCAGCGTGTGAAAACCACAATCTCATATACGTTGAGACGTTTATTAGAGGCAGCAATGAATAAACCAAAAAAAAATGACTTTCCTGTTGGAAGAACAACATAGATATACAGTGCTGTGAAAAGTATTTGCCCCCTTTTGGATTTTTGTATATTTTTGATAGTGAATGTTATCAAATCTTCAACCAAAACCTAATATTAGATGAAGGGAACCCGAGTTTACAAGAAAACTCAATTTACAAAGTATTCCCCTGTGTTAAAAAGCAATTGCCCCTTACACTCCATAACTGGTTGTGCCACCTTTAGCTGCAATGACTGCACCCAAATGCTTCCTGTAGTTGTTGATCAGTCTCACATCGCTGTGGAGGAGTTTTCACCCACTCTTGTTCGCAGAACATTTTGGGGGGTTTCAAGCATGAACTGCTCGTGTCATCTCAATTGGGATTAAGTCTGGACTTTGACTAATCCATTCCAAAACGTCAAATTTGTTACTTTTTAACCATTTTCATGTAGACTTGATTGTGTGTTTCGGATCATTGCCTTGCTGCATGACCCAGCTGCTCTTCAGCTTCAGCTCACAGACCAATGGCTGATATTCTCCAGTAGAATTATCTGATAGAGCAGAATTCATGGTTCCTTCTATTAAGGGAAGTCGTCTAGATCCTGAGGCAGCAAAGCATCCCCAACCCATCACACTACCACCACCATGCTTGACCGTTGGTATGAGTTTCTTACTGTGGAATGCAGTGTTTGGTTTCGCAGGACATAATGGGACCCTTCTCATCCAAAAAGTTGACTCAAGTTTGCCAACAAAGTACCTTGATTATCCTCAAGACTCTAGGAAGAATGTTCTATGGACAGACTTTTCAAAAGTATAACTTTTATGAAGACATGGGTCCAATAACACCTGACGAAACACTGCATTCCACAATTAAAAACCTTAAGCATGATGGTGGTAGTGTGATGGTTTGGGGATGCTTTGCTGCCTCAGGACCTGTGTGACTTGCCTTAATAGAACAAACAGTGAATTCCGCTCTGTATCAGAATTCTACAGGAGAATGTCAGGCTATCCCTCCGTGAGCTGAAGCGGAAACCCAGCTGGGCCATGCAGCAAGACATGATCCAAAACACACAATCAAGCCTACATGAAAATGGCTAAAAAGCAACAAATTTGAAGTTTTGGAATGGCCTAGTCAAAGTCCAGACCTAATCCCAATTGAGATGTTGTGGCAGGATTTGAAACTAAGCATTTCATGCTTGAAAACCCACAAATTTCACTGAGTTAAAGCAGTTCTGCATGGAAGAGTGGGCCAAAATTACTCCACAGTGACATGAGACTAATTAACAACGACAGGAAACGTTTGGTTCGAGTCATTCTAGGTCAAGGTGGCACAACCAGCTACTGAGTGTAAGTGGGCAATTACTTTTTCAAACAGGGGTGTTGCACAACTTTGTTTATGAAAATAAATATGTAACGGTTGTGTTATTTATTCACTCAGGTTCCCTTGATCTAATATTCAGTTTTGGTTGAAGATCTGATAGCATTCAGTATCAAAAATAAGCAAAAGGAGACAATTAGAAAGGGAGCAAATAGTTTCACAGCACTATATATACCCTTATCACTCTCCACCACTACAGCCCGCTCTATATATATCAACGTACTAATCATGACAATAAATTATATTATCAATAATAAATAATAAACTCTCAACGAGGCAGGTGAAAGGTGGCAGTCCTGGGGTTAGCTCCGAGACAAAAGAGGATGGGGCCTGGCTGAACACAGGAGGTGCAGACATCAGACACTGTGAGCCACACAGGTAAGAGGTGGGAGACAGGTAAGAGGAGGTGGGATGTCACAGTCAAGGTGGCTGCTGGGTAATCGGTTAATTTCTGTGATTTGTCTGACAGCTCCGTGTGTGTGTGACGTTATCACCTGCCGCCGGAGCACAGCCCCAGGGCCAAACCTCCAGAAAGCAGCTGTCAAAATGCAATAGTTTCTCTGCTTCATTTGTTAGAGTCTAGTGTTGTTCTCCTGGATTCGAGAAGTAGTGTCTTCTGCTCCAAGGTCACCATCAGCTGTCCATGCTACAAGATTCTTTCATGGAGAGAGAGAAACAGAAGAGCATTTTCATTTATTGTTTATTTTTCAAACATTTATTTATGCCCATCCCCTTCTTCGGACTACAAAAATAAACTTTGTTTTTACAGTTTTTTTTATTTTGTTGTTACATGCAGTCTACACACATTTTACATACACTTTTTACAAACATATATATATATTTTTACAGTAGTTACATGGCAAGAATAAAATAATTTGATATTTTTTATATACATTACATCTATATAGAATAGTACTTATACCTTGCGTTGTCAGTCATAACTATTATAGAACATGAGCTTTTAAAACCACACCTCAGCTACTCAGTCCATCCCACCTATCGCCGTAAACCGCCCTCGTGATTTCTGTGCTGCTCACAAAAAATCTGAACCCGTCTAATCCTATAGGATCTACATATTGTAAGTTAAACATAAATATATTTTTTACATTGTTGATTGATTGACTATTGGCTTTCTAAATCTCCCAACAATGCTATACGTAGAGTTCATTATAGCAGAGCATTTGCATATATATTACTTTTTCTTCTTGGTCCACCCCCACACAATAGACTTAAAAACCTACAAATGGTCTTTTACACCACATTTTGTCTCATAATTACAGTGTAGAGGCTATGGTAATAATATACACTGAACCTAAAAACATAGGGTGGTTAGAGTGTTGGACTAGTAATCGAAAGGTTGCAAGTTCAAATCCCCGAGGTACAAATCTGTCGTTCTGCCCCTGAACAGGCAGTTAACCCACTGTTCCTAGGCCGTCATTGAAAATAAGAATTTGTTCTTAACTGACTTGCCTAGTTAAATAAAGGTAAAATAAAAATGGCAGATATAAAGAGGGCTCTAGACCACTAGTTAAAGTATGATGACCAGTCAAATAACTCTGTACCGTTTAGCCCCTCAGCGTCCTGGACATCAAGGAAAGGGGCGGGCCCCCAGATTCGAACGGTGCCGTCGTCTGAGGCGCTGGCCAGGAGACCGGGCACTACAGGATTCCAGCTCACACAGTTCACTGTACGTGTATGACCTGTCAACTCTGCGATGGGCAGCTCACTGCGCCTGTGCCAGATGTACACTTTGTGATCTGTAGATGGACACACAGCATAAACCAGACCATGCGAGTGTTACATATTCTCCTCTACCTTTTCCTGGGCCATGTTCATTAGGCAACAAATGGAAGAAAACGTTCATTTTCCTTTGCAAACGTTTTCCGTTGCATGAGCTAATAAACTGCCCTGACGTGTGAGTGAGTTAGTGTTGTTATACTGACAGGTTTATAAATAGTACTGAAAGTAATGTCAAAGCATAATTTGGACTCAGATGAGATCGACTAGAAGGGGACGTGGCCTTACCCTCACTCCCACTGGCGATGAAGTCTTCGTTGTGTCCTCCAAAGCAGGAGTGGATGGTGTAGAAGCCCTGTGTCACGCCCTGATACTTCCTCACCAGCACCCGGTCATGTAGGTCCCACAGGTGCACACCCTACAAGACAGACAGAATATTGACCGGTGCACTCTCTGACAGCTCGACATAATCCGAACCCCCCCCCCCCCCCCCCCCCAAACCACTCACCTGAGTAGCCACATTCAGCAGAGCTAACCTCCCGTTCTTTGAAACTGTGAAAGACATGATTGGATGGTCCTCCTGGACTCTGTGGAAGGGCAGCACAAACAGACAAATTAAAATGACAGAACTTGCATAAGCACAGGATGGGCCTGGTGATTCGATATGACAATGGAATGGACTAACTTACATGTTTCTGTCCGTAAGGTCCTCAAAGTTGTAACCACGGATACGCTGGTGTGTGTCTGATGCCAGGACGGTCCGAGTGTCACCCAGGCACCACAGGCACTGAACTCTTACTCCTTCCCACGAGTCCAGCAGGTTACCATCCAGATCCTGGGGATAAGGTTATATCAACCTCAATGCACTGATTAGTCCAACACACACAATAGCTCAATCTGCCCTTATGCTTGGACAGACAGGTCATACCCTGATGGAAGACACTCACACACTGGTAGAACTGGCCCCTCTGGCCTCCGGTGACGAAGCGCTTGCCGTCTGGATTCCAGGCCACACTGGTCAGACTGTCCTCGTGTGATTGGCTCATCTTTGTCCGCAACTCACCCGCCTGGCCAATGACAAGAGACATGGGTGAGTGAGAAGGGAGGACTTTTAAAAAACTACCTTTAACCTTTTTTTTTTATGCCTAGTAATAACATGACAATAACAACTACCATTTCCATCCTGGTGAGAGTAAGATGTGGGTAAATTAGAGATGACTTCCACAACACAATCATTGAGGAATAGGACTTTGTAGAGGACTTTTGATCTTCCAACAACAAGCATTCTGGATAAAAAAAAGTAAATCCAACATTACCTGTACGTTCCACAGCCACAGCTCTGAGCAGTCATCGGGGCCACAGGCAATCAAGTAAGTGTCATCAGGGCTCCAGGCCAGGTATGAGACACCGTAGGCGTGGCCCTCAAGAGTCTTCATCAGTTTCAACTGGTGACTCTCCTGTCAATCAGCAGCACAGTTATCACCTCAGCTAATAATTTCCCCCAAAGTTCACATCTTCCCGCCTCCGCCACCCCTTTGAAACCCCCCTCTCTTATGCCCTGTTTACTAAAACCTGATACACTTATCAGCATGATCATGGTTCGTCTGTAATGAGAAAGGCTCCTACTGTGTTGACATGCCACACGATGACTGTGGTGTCTTTGGATCCCGTGGCGAGTTTGGTGCCGTCATTGGAGAACTTGCAGAACCACACTTCATTGCAGTGTTCGGTGAGGATCTGCTGGGTGTAACAAGGGAACTGTTTCCTGTAGATAACAACACTCAGGCGTCATGGAGAGAGGACATATAGGAGATAATAAGGTTTTTGTTAATTCCAGGAATAGACCTTATCACCCTGAACGTTCTACCCAGCTAGCGTGGGTAGCTAATAAACATTTTTTAATCCAGGGCAGATAGTGGCAATGCGCTAAGGTTTTTGCATCGGTTTAAATGAAGCACTTCACTTCCATTAGGAAATGTGAACGTTAGTTAATGGCGTGTGAATCCATACAATCGTCACATAAAATCTTGTGACATAACAACCACAATAGAAGCAAGACAAACTATTACTGGGAAGTAAGACCATGACAACTACAGCTGAGGTCCAAGGCAAGGCAATTTTGACAGCCAAATTAAGGGAATGAACACAGGAAGGACAGACAACTACAGACAGAGTATAGAATGAAGAGCCTTACCGGCTGCAGGCGTGGTCCAGGAGGAGGGACACAGAGTCCAGGCCACTGTCCAGCTTGGTGTTGTGGTAGAGGCAGCGCTCTCTCTGCAGCTCCACAGCCTGCCTCAGCAGGGTCTGCAGCCGGCGCGGAGGCAGCATCACAGAGGGAGGCAGGTACGCTGCAGGACAGGAGACGGGAGGAAATGAGGCACAGTGTGATAAGATTGGAATGAGGGGAACAAAGAGAGAGGGAGAAAGATAAATTGTTTAAAAGAGATTCTATCCTTAAAATGTCACTCGGAAAAGAAGAGGAACAAAATATCTGTGTTTAAAGACACGCAATTCTGTGTCAAAGCTGGAGTTTTAGGTTCCACATGAACCTATGAAAACTCACGGACGCTTAATAAAGCTGAAACCAAGTTTATTCACCCATTGGGCCGATACAGCTGCATAAGACAAAAGACAGATTCACACAAGCACTGATATTTAACCTTTTCTCCTAGGCTGAGTCTCCTCCTACACACCTGACCAGCCAATGCATCTCTGTTGCTAGACAGAACCGTAGTGATATCTGTTCTTCCTCACTTCATTCGACCTGACCTCTATCCCAAAGTGCTCACTCACTCACGGGTGTCATTTCAACTCATACCAGACTGTCTTTTCTCCTCCCATAGGATCCCTGATGGCTAACAATAACATATCCGGACAGAATGTATACGTTATACATTTCCCTCTCTCCCTCAGTGACATGAATAAGTATATTTCATATTCTCAGAACCCAACAAGAGGAACTCATTTGATAATAAAGGTGTACTCATCTTAAACAAAACTGGGGGGTAGGCTGAATGTGAGGATGTGGTATGTGTGTGTGTGTGAGATGTGTATGTGTGGGTGTGTATATGTGGGTGTGTATGTGTGGGTGTGTGTGTGAGAGACGTGTGTGGGTGGGATGTGTGTGTGAGATGTGTATGTGTGGGATGTGTGTGTGAGATGTGTATGTGTGGGATGTGTGTGTGAGATGTGTATGTGTGGGTGTGTGCGTGTAAGATGGCACTCACTCTGTAACTTGTCCAGGAGTTTAGTGCGGGAGGCAGTGCCTTTACCCTCCCAGTCTGCCTTTGCTCTCAGGTCCTCTGCATGGCTGCACATCAGGTACCTTGGAAATAGATGTCATCAGCATTAGGCTGCCCTGCAGGACTCACCCCCAGCACCGCGAAGACAGACAGGGAATCCCATTATTCAGTCAAAATCAGCTAAAATTCAAAGGGGAGTGAAAAATGTGTCTATAATCAAATCCCATACCATCGACCATACTGAACGAGGATTGGCTGTACTCCAACACAAACACTCCTCACTGATGGAATAGTTAGTTGTCACACATTGCAATGGACATGGATCAATGCCGTTTTAAAAGGAACTACAAGTGACAGCGGTTTCAATTTTAAAAGGGGCTTAGCTCTGTGATCTAGGCTATTCCTTTAGGGTGGGGTAGGGCATTAGGACTGTGATCAGAGGTAGCTACCCGCTCAGGATGTGGATACGCTCTGTGTTGTACTTGAGGGGAGTGAGCTCAGCTCTCAGGACCTGTAGCGCCTCCAGGACCTTGGCATCCTCCAGATACTCCAGGTACTTCTGCTGCAGGAGCAGGAACTTCATCCGCTATAGAGGAAAAAATAAGACGGGCAGGGGAGGAAAGGACATGTACAAATATGAGTGCATTATGAGTTAAGCACATACATCTTAAAACATATCAAAACGATTGTCTGTGAGGAAAATGTAGCCTACACATCCTACTCTTTTACTCTTGTCCGCATTCAACTGTAGCTAGTGCTGAGTGATTAACCGAAATGTTGGTCATTTTTTGCTTTTTAAACAACTAATTGAAAGATGTCAGTTCAATTATTTGAATTCAGGTTTTTTCTGTGAGCGCAATGCGCAGTTTCTCTAGAGATAAATCAGATCAAGCCCAACTGCGCAATGTAGTAGGGACAATATTCTACATAGTTTTGTGCAGAACACATGGTAATTACCTACAATGACAAACGAGAGAGAGAACGTGCAATCAAGAGGGATAGAGAGCAGTTGCTTCGTGAGGTATCGATACCTGAAAATACATCATCTAAGATTGGTAGTTGGTATTCAGCAGTCATAAAAGTATGCCTTATTTACTGCGAAGAACCACTAAAATAGTGATTTTGTCAGACAGCATAAGCATCAGCTCTACAGAGATGACGTTGAATTAAATTATTGCCATCAAATAGGCCTAAAACAAATGTAACATACAGAAAAACTGAAATATTTTATTAAATGTGAATAGATTATGGTTAATAAGTGATAAGCAGTAATGGGCAGTCCTTACCATCATGGGACTTTTTTAAATGATTTTTTATTATTCTCTGTGTTGTTACAGCATTCAACCCACATAATGCATAGTGCATTTAATGTTAAAAACAATAATTGAAAACAGTGATTATTTTATTTTATATATAATCGAACCGAAACCGACCTCAAAACACACCAATCACTCAGCACTAACTGTAACACTGTTGGACTTACCACAATAGCACTTGGAGAATGCATCAATGCTTTCAGCTCACTCAGGTCACTTTCAGCCTATATTCAAACCCAAAAAATAGACACTGGTTATTTTCTGTTTTCTAACTACTGTACATTTCAACTTAATAAGCGAAATTGTTGTTTAAAACATTTGAGGAATGAAAAAAATAAGTCAACATGCAGAATAGATGTTTTGTGTACCTCTAAAGTTAGATGACTTAAAAAATAAAAACATCTCAAATGGTTTCATCACCTTGTCCCACTCTCCTTCCACCACATGGTTGCAGAACTTCGTGGCCGAGGAATGCTCCAGTCTGCAGCCAGACTCCTGCATCAACAGGTCCACTGTCTGACTGTAGATGAGAGGGAAAGGGGAAGCATGTGCAAAGGAAAAATACAAAGTATTTTCAAATGTCAAATAGCATTATTTTATGTAGAGGAATTCAACAATAAAGAAATAATTCATTTGAATCATGTCTACTAACTTATTACTTGGTCAAGTACAATGCCTGATAGGGTGATCATTGTATCTTCATCAATGACTTGCCAAAGTCCTAAACAATTAGACTTGTGCTGTATCAAATATGTAGACATATCTTTAAAGTTGGAGGCAAATATGATGACCGTTCAATTTTCAAAACTCTTCATGAAAACAGATTGATTTCACGTGATCTTGTGGCTTGACTGACATGCAAATACTATCAAGAAACCAAACATTCTCAATGTATTCTGGACAAGATTTTCCAGTTTCCATGGTCTTAACAACTCGCAAGAGTAATGTTATTGTAAGCATATTTTGAAATACACTTAAAAAATGTATATATATATATATATATATATATATATATATATATATATATATTAGATGTCGACCGATTAACTGGAATGAGTGATTAATTAGGGCCGATTTCAAGTTTTCATAACAATCCGTAATCTGCATTTTTGGACGCCGATTATGGCCGATTATATTGCAATCCACGAGGAGACTGCGTGACAGGCTGACCACCTGTTACGCGAGTGCAGGCAGCAAGGAGCCATGGTAAATTGCTAGCTAGCATTAAACTTATCTGATAAAAAACAATCAATCGAAACATAATCACTAGTTAACTACACATGGTTGATGATATTACCAGTTTAACTAGCTTGTCCTGCATTGCATATAATCAATGCGGTGCCTGAAATTGTGTCACTTCTCTTGCGTTCAGTGTAAGCAGAGTCGGTATATGCAGCAGTTGGGTCGCCTGGCTCGTTGCAAACTGTGTGAAGACCATTTCTTCCCAACAAAGACCATAATTAATTTGCCAGAACTTTACATAATTATGACCTAACATTGAAGGTTGTGCAATGTAACAGCAATATTTAGACTTGGGGTTGCCACCCGTTCGATAAAATACAGAACCGTTCCATATTTCACTGAAAGAATAAACATTTTGTTTTCGAAATGATAGTCTCCGGATTTGACCATATTAATGACCTAAGGCTCGTATTTCTGTGTGTTTATTATATTAGAATTAAGTCTATGATTTGATATTTGATAGAGCAGTCTGACTGGGCAGTGGTAGGCAGCAGCAGGCTCATAAGCATTCATTCAAACTGCACTTTCCTGCATTTGCCAGCAGCTCTTCGCAATGCTTGAATCACAGCACTGTTTATGACTTCAAGCCTATCAACTCCCGAGATTAGGCTGGCAATACTATAGTGTCTATAAGAACATCCAATAGTCAAAGTTTTATGAAATACAAATGGTATAGAGAGAAATAGTCCTATAATAACTACAACCTAAATCATCTTAACTGGGAATATTGAATACTCATGTTAAAAGAAACCAGCAGCTTTCATATGTTCTCATGTTCTGAGCAAGGAACTTAGACGCTAGCTTTTTACATGGCACATATTGCACTTTTACTTTCTTCTCCAACACAGTTTTTGCATAATTTAAACCAACTTTAACATGTTTAATTTTTTATTGGAGACTAAATTGATTTTATTTGTGTATTATATTAAGTTAAAATAAGTGTTCATTGCTCATTCAGTATTGTTGTAATTGTCATTATTACATACATACATACATACATACATACATACATACAGACATATATATATATATACATAAATCGGCCGATTAATCGGTATTGGCTTTTTTTGGTCCTATATACTGTATAAATATATAAAAAGTCTGCATATGGCTGATGATGAGGGAAGTGTTAGGCTACGTAACGAGAAAACTCCCATGTTCTTGTTATTTCATGAAGTCCCATTTCTGGACCCCAAAGTAACAGTTAACGGTAGACCAGTTAAACTGTGCAATAGTGGGCCATCTTTCTCCCTTCATCAATTTTCTAAAGGACCCGTGCTGTATTCAATGTGACCTCTACAAAACTCTGTTTATCTCACCGAACTAGTCGCTGTCAACATGACTTGCTTTATTCGCGCTTATTATGAAGGACACGATTTAGCATCAGCTGACAGCTAGCTAGGAAGTTAGCGAACGTTACTTACTTAAGTCCTAAATCGTGTAAATGTTGCCCTATAAGTCTAATGACATCTTCCTCTGACTGAGAGAGACGCTTCTTCTTTTTCACGGAGTTTGCATCCGAAGACACGGCGTTGTTGGATGCTGCTGGGGCTGGGATACCGACGTTGTTACTGACAGAGTTCCCATTGTTTGTTGTGGATAGTCCATTAACGTTAGTGTGAGCTCCCCCGGCGGAGGACGGCTCTCCGTTTTGCGCACTGTTGTTTAGGCAGGACAGCTCCGAATCTTGACCCTGTCCTGCCCCGTTGGCCTGCATGTTATTAATGTAGATGTGGGCTACACTGTGCGGATTTAATCGAATGACAGGAGCAACGGGTGAATTGGGAAAAGTTAAAATCCCCACAACTGTAGACAGGGCCGCTGACCCAATTGCAGCCCCAAGCTCCCCTGCTCCCTCCACCACCGAAGCTCGGTATTTCTTCCGCGGTGGCGGCGACACTCCGCCGGTTTCCGAGTCGGAGGAAGCGGAGGCCAGAGTTAATTCGCCAAGGGCGTTGGTGACAGAATGCTGGCAAAAGTGTCAGAGACGAGACAATAACTCGTTTTTATCGCGGAGCTTCTCTTGTTATTGTTGCTCTCCAGTCAGCTGCAGATTCATTATGGATATTGAGACGCAATGACGTCACCGGAAATTCCGACACTACCTTGTGTCCGGGTAGTCCATTTTTGGCCCACTTGAAGTTCATACTGAACTTTGTTTGTTTCACAAGTTAATATACCTTTTTATATTTTGATTAATTTTCTATTGGGAAAATGACAACTTGTTTACGATAAAAGGGTGAATCTGCAGTTCTAACAATAACAGTGACTGCTGTAACCAAATGCAACCACTCTCAAATTCATAGACAAGAGCTATGGATGCATGACGTCAACATTATAGAATGAACTAAGTTGAGGCTATACAGCATTTGTTTCAAATTACATTGTTTAGAGTTTATATTTTCAGTTTGTGTGGGGTACGACAATTGACCTAAGGTCATGAGACTTCTATTCAATAATCAATGGGTATGTATATATATATATATTTTTTAAAATCTATTTTATATATCATTCATTTAAAAGTCTAAAACTGGAAGTTGCAATTGCAGGTTTCCCCTTTAAGTTTTTTTTCAAGCTACATCAAAAAGGGGGATCTCTTCTCAACAAGCAAAATTGGTTGAAACGTATTTTCAACATATTGTGTTCATTAGGTTCTGCAACTTCTGCATGAAATGGATTGGAAGTCACACTCTCAACATATACAACAACTTTATGCTATCCAAAGAGGAGACAACAGGCCTACTCAAAACACACTAAATAAAGAAAGTATTAGGGACCATGGTTTAATTTCGTTTTTTTTATCAATACACTTGAAAATGACAAATAATTTAAACAAAATACATTAATAACTTATCTTTCAACTCAAACACAGATAGTTTACAGACCATTCAAAGTGCCATTTTATTCCCAAGCCTGAGGTTCTTTAAAATACAAATCGAGAAACAGCAAAGACCTGCATTTTGGCCACATGTACAGGGACCAAAGCCATTCCTTCAACATTGGCACTTTTACATTGGTTTAAAAAAAGGAAATCTGTCCCTGACAACTGCAATAAATTAAATTAATGAACAGTAAACTGTATGTACAACTTAGAGACTCATTAGTCCTTTATCCCTTCACTGTAAATAGAATCTCAGCATGAATTAAACTTAGTTATAAAAATATTAAAAGGGCCAGGAATGTTTTAATTTGTGTTAGGGGCAAGCGAGGACAGAGGGTTGTAGAAGAATAAACTATTGCACTTCCATCCAATTTCAGAGAAAAGACACTGACGGGGACACAATACGAGCAAAAGAAACTCAGCCGCACCTGCAATACTGTCCACATATCCACCTTACATACACACAAACAAACAAACAAACATTGCTGTGGAAAAGGAATTTGCCCCCTTAATTCTCTACTTTAAAAAAAAAAAATGTAATACTGAATATTATCAGATCTTCAACCAAAATCTAATATTAGATAATGGGGACCTGAGTGAACAAATAACACAACAATTACATACCTATTTAATTGATTTCAGAAACATAGTTATGCAACACCCAATGCTCATGTGAAAAAAGTAATTTCCCCTTACACTCAATAACTGTTTGTGGCACCTTTACCTCCAATGACTCCAATCAAACGCTTTAGTTGTTGCTCAGTCTCTCACGTTGCTGTGGAGGAATTTTGGCCCACTCTTCTATGCAGAGCTGCTTTAACTCAGCGACATTTGTGGGTTTTCAAGCATGAACTGCTCATTTCAAGTCCTGCCACAACATCTCAATTGGGATTAGGTCTGGACTTTGTCTAGGCCATTCCAAAACTTCAAATTTGTTGCTTTTCAGCCATTGATTGTGTTTTTGGATTATTGTCTTGCTGCATGACCCAGCTGCGCTTCAGCTCACAGAAAGCCTGACATTCTCCTCTAGAATTCACTGATACAGCAAGCATTTTGCTACACCCACAATAACATCTGCTAAATATGTGTATGTGACCAATAACCTTTTGTTTGATACAGAGCATGATTTATGGTTCCTTCTATTAAGGCAAGTCATCCAGGTCCTGAGGCAGCAAAGCATCCCCAAACCATCAGACTACCACCACCATGCTTGACTAATGGTACAAGGTTCTTACCGTGGAATGCAGTGTTTGGTTTTTCGTCAGGCATAACGGGACCCATGTCTTCCAAAAAGTTATACACTTGACTCATCTGTTCATAGAACATTCTTCCAAAGAGCCTTGATGATCTTCCAGGTGTTTTTTGGCAAACGTAAGTCAACTTTAATCCAAAAGTCAAGTCTACTTTAAAATGACTAAAAAGCAACAAAATTGAAGTTTTGGAATGGCCTAGTCAAAGTCCAGACCTAATCCCAATTGAGATGTTGTGGCAGGACATGAAAGGAGCAGTTCATGCTTGAAAACCCACATATGTCACTGAGTTAAAGAAGTTCTGCATGCAAGAGTGGGCCAAAATTCTTCCACAGCGACGTGAGAGACTGATCCACAACTACAGGAAGCATTTGGTTGCAGACATTGCAGCTAAAGGTGGCACAACCAGTTATTGAGTGTAAGGGGTCAATACCTTTTTCACACAGGGGAATTGGGTGTTGCATAACGTTGTTAATTAAATAAATAATATATATATTTTTTTTTTGTAAACTCAGGTTCCCTTTATCTAATATAAGGTTTTAGTTGAAGATCTGCTAATTCAGTATCAAAAACATGTAAAAACAGAGAAAATCCTAAAGGGGGCAAATACTTTTTTCAGGGCACTGCATTTCGATCTACCGGAATACCCATGACCACAGGTGTCAGCTACTCACAAAAACCTGGTGACCACAAACTCTAAAATACCATGAATCACTCTTGCTTGTCAACGTGCATGCGCACACCTGCAATGCCTCCAAAAAAACACAAAAACATTCAACCTGTCGCCAATTTCACACCTGAGGACTCACACCTGGGTTCTGTGCCCACTGTCAGCATAGACTCAGATGCCGTAAAGAAGTGATGTATGCCAATGTAAACAAAGGGGGGGTGGGGGGGGGGGGGTGGAGAACATAGAAGGCATGTGTTCCAAATTCATAGCTAACAGAAAAAGGGCATGTCATGTTACTTGATTCCGGATCAGAAAAAAGTGAGAAAGAATACTTTCACTGCAGGCTTATTCAGCACACACACACACACCTCTACCATCTTATCTCAAGTCATCGCCATCTCCAAGCAGTTTGGAGATACTGTAACAAACACAATGAAATCCATTCTTTTCCAAATATAAAGTATTTTGTAAAAGGGGGAAAGTATTCAAAATGAGGCATTTAGTCCAACAGCCATGATGCATCTGGCTTGAGCGGCGTCGTAAGGATGGCATTGCAGTGAGTACATGAATGTGTATTTGTCAGACTGTGTTTCTGAATAAGAGTGTTTGTCTAAGACTGTGTGTAACTATGTGTGACTATACAGTAGTGTGATATGTGTTCATAAGTCTGTAGTGCAAATAGCTGAGCACTATTTTGAAAAGCTTTGTAGTTTGCAAAAAAAGTATTTGAACAGGCAGGGTGGGGGAGGGGGAGACGGGACAAATCTTCTTTCTTTGCAAGATGTCCATATCCTCTGACATACTTTGCAATTCTGAAAGAGTGTTGGTATAAAGCATAAATTCAGATCTCACTTATACATTACAATGTATATTTCTGATTATGCGTGTGTGTTTCTGTGAGCATTGACACGCAGGTCAGGAGTTGTCCACCACTTGGTGTGGCAGGGTGACCGAGGAGCCGTTGATGAAGGAGCCCTGTTTTTCTCTACCCTTCAGAAAGTAGGTAAGCAGCTCTCCTTTCCCCTTCACAAAGATAGGTCCCCTCCTCACAAAACGGAATCCGTACTCCTTCAAGATGTGGTAGCAATCTTCCACCACCTGGGGGCAGTAGAATCACATCAAATTGTAGGTGATGAATCCATCCAACATGTGTTTTCTACCCAGATTTGGTAATCCACTTAAAACTATTCCCTGATGTCAAACCCCAAGATCTAAATAGTAATCAAACAAAGTAGTATTATTCTTGTGTTATTATAGCCATCTGGAAAACAACAATTCCAGGCCGACTACATTGCAGTCAACCAATGGTTGCATGCCACATCATCGACTGCGCAGTCAGGTATCAGATTGCTCTATGTGGTTTTGCGACTGCAATGTATCAATCATTGTAGGGTATCAAGTGCTCCTGCTCAGTCCTCACCAGAAATCAGGTACATCAACGACCTTACGGGCCAATGCGCTACAGCTATAACTGATTGTTTGGTTGTCACCTCAATACTTATTCCATCCTGCATCTCGTCGCACCCTGTTATGGAGAGGCCTTACCTGGATGTTACCCATGACCCCTGTGGACTCCATGCGACTGGCCACATTCACAGTGTTTCCCCAGATGTCATAGTGAGGCTTCCGGGCACCAATCACTCCTGCCAGAACCCCCCCTTTATTCAAACCTGAGGAGAGGAGGAAGTATGGGATTCATGATATGCATGCTGTACAAAACTAGGACACACTCTCCATTCTTCTCTCACCTTAAAATATATGGCTGAAAAGTTACCTATGCGTAGCATAAAGTTGTTGAAGGACTGGTAGTTGATGTTCATGAGCGAGACCTTCATGGCCAGAGCAAAGTCAGCCAGATCTGCCAAATGCTGCCAGCGCTCTCTGTCAGTCAGCTCCTCTTTCTGCACAACAGAGCCCTCTACCATAACCATCTTCATCATCAAGTTTCAAGTGAATTAATTTGATCATCACCACCACTACGATCATCATCACCCATAAAATTAACATATCCTCTGTAAAAGATCAGTCCAAAAGCTCTTGATCACATTTCTGACCTGCTACCACAAACAGTATAAGATGCCCAAGACTGAGTTCATCAGGAATTCTGCTGTTTAGCTATAGGAGTTCACATGATTATGTCATACATGATATAGTTTACACGGCTAGCTTAAGCCTCTGACCCAGACCCAGTGGCTGATGACCATGGTAATGAGCTAACCTTCAGACAGGCGTAGCCGTTGCTGACGTCGGGAGTGACTCCTGACGCTGCCATGTAGGTGCTGCCAATGGTTTTGATTTTGGTGATGCAGCGGAACTGAGACTCGTCCAGGAGCTGTCAGAGGTTAAAGGTCACGGGTTGAAAGGTCAAGTCTCAAAGTATTAGGCAGCATCTTTAATTCCTATACATGCCTCGGGAATAGGGAGCAATAACATACAGTACTTCCATTGTCATAGCAAGCTAGTTTCAACATTTGCATGACTGTTACAAGTCACAAGTAGAAATGATGCATTCATGCGCTTCTTACGCTGTCAAAATCGGAGATGATTTCGTTGAGGAACCTGAGGCACTCAATCCCCCCATTGTTGATGCTCTCCTCTGTGTAGAAGTCCGAGAAGTTGGGGATGGAGGCGAACATCACCCCAATCTCATCATATGACTGGCTGTACAGCTCCTGGAAGGGATATATATATATAGAGCGAGAAAGAGAGATATTTCAGATTAACAGATGTACAGACATAGATAAGTCAAGAGCATAACTCCAGGTGTAAACTTTGCAACAGCTGAATAAACCTTACCACTGTGATAACATGGTAACATCACCGCACACAGTGACCATGGCTGATACCTCTTTCTCAACTATACATGTATTGGTCCCACTTCACATTGACTGCCTTAAAACATATGTATTTACTAGGGCTGGCACAATTACCATATAAACGATGGTTATGGATGAAGACCGTCATGACAATTAAAGAACTGTCATATCCGTAAAAAAAATATATATATATATACACTACCATTCAAAAGTTTGGGTCACTTAGAAATGTCCTTGTTTTTGAAAGAAAAGCAATCTTTTTGTCCACTAAAATAACATCAAATTGATCAGAAATCAGTGTAGACATTATTAATGTTGTAAATTACTATTGTAGCTGGAAACGGCAGATTTTTTATCATCTACATAGGCCCATTATCAGCAACCATCACTCCTGTGTTCCAATGGCATGTTGTGTTAGCTAATCCAAGTTTATAATTTTAAAAGCTTAATTTATCATTAGAAAACCCTTTTGCAATTATGTTAGCACAGCTGCAAACTGTTGTCCTGATGAAAGAAGCAATAAAACTGGCCTTCGTTAGGGTAGTTGAGTATCTGGAGCATCAGCATTTGTGGGTTTGATTACAGGCTCAAAATGTCCAGAAACAAATAACTTTCTTCTGAAACTCGTCAGTCTATTCAGTCTAGGCAGAGTTGCAAAGAAAAAGCCATATCTCAGACTGGCCAATAAAAAAGAAAAGATTAAGATGGGCAGAAGAACACATACACTGGACAGAGGAACTCTAGAAGGCCAGCATCCCGGAGTCACCTCTTTACTGTTGACGTTGAGACTGGTGTTTTGCGGGTACTATTTAATGAAGCTACCAGTTGAGGACTTCTGAGGCATCGGTTTCTCAAACTAGCCCAAATAAATGTAACAGACACATCTCAACATCAACTGTTCAGAGGAGACTGTGTGAATCAGGCCTCCATGGTACAATTGCTGCAAAGAAACTATTACTAAAAGACAACAATAATAAAATGAGATTTGCTTGGGCCAAGAAACACGAGAAATGGGCATTTAGACCGGTGCAAATCTGTCCTTTGGTCTGATGACTCCAAATTAGATTTTTGACTCCAGCCGCCGTGTCTTTGTGAGATGCAGACTAGGTGAACGGATTTTTTTATTTATTTTATTTCACCTTTATTTAACCAGGTAGGCTAGTTGAGAACAAGTTCTCATTTGCAACTGCGACCTGGCCAAGATAAAGCATAGCAGTATGAGCAGACAACACAGAGTTACACATGGAGTAAACAATTAACAAGTCAATAACACAGTAGAAAACAAAGGGGGAGTCTATATACAATGTGTGCAAAAGGCATGAGGTAGGCGAATAATTACAATTTTGCAGATTAACACTGGAGTGATAAATGATCAGATGGTCATGTACAGGTAGAGATATTGGTGTGCAAAAGAGCAGAAAAGTAAATAAATAAAAACAGTATGGGGATGAGGTAGGTGAAAATGGGTGGGCTATTTACCAATAGACTATGTACAGCTGCAGCGATCGGTTAGCTGCTCAGATAGCTGATGTTTGAAGTTGGTGAGGGAGATAAAAGTCTCCAACGATCCAACGATGATCTGCTCATGTGTGGTTCCCACCTTGAGGCATGGAAGAGGAGGTGCTTTTCTGGTGACACTGTCAGTGATTTATTTAGAATTCAAGGCACACTTAACCAGCATGGCTACCCCAGAATTCTGCAGCGGTACGTCATCCCATCTGGGTTGCGCTTAGTGGTACTATCACTTGTTTTTCAACAGGACAATGACCCAACACACCCAGGCTGTGTAAGGGCTATTTGACCAAGAAGGAGAGTGATAGAGTGCTGCATCAGATGACCTGGCTTCCACAATCACCCGACCTCAACCCAATTGAGATGGTTTGGGGTGAACTCCTTCAAGACTGTTGGAAAAGCATTCCAGGTGAAGCAGGTTGAGAGAATTCCAAGAGTGTGAAAGCTGTCATCAAGGCAATGGTTGGCTACTTTGACGAATCTCAAATATAAATTATATACATTTTTGCTTACTACATGATTCCATGTGTTATTTCATAGTTTTGACGTCTTCACTATTATTCTACAATGTAGAAAATATTAAAAATAAAGAAAAACCCTTGGTACTGTATATGATCAACCAGCTGACTGAAGACGGGATGGCCGGCCATTAGCGCAATTGAGTCCGTTTCTGCTGCAACATGGACTCTGCAACGTGATGAAACTTTGTTTCTCCAAGCTGAAACATGCAAGGTGTTGTAGCAAACGAGGCTTCGGTTGCCTAGGCAACACCCCACTCCCTGCAGCAACAGCACATGCAGAAGACAGGAGAAAATGTGCATCTTAAAAAATATATTCACTGAGTGTACAAAACATTAGGGACACCTGCTCTTTCCATGACAGACTGACCAGGTGAATCCAGATGAAAGCTATGATCCATTATTGATGTCTCCAGCACGAGACAGGTTAAATAAGGATTTTTAAGCCTTGAGACATGGATTGTGTATGTGTGCCATTCAGAGGGTGAACGGGCAAGACAAAATATTTAAAGTGCCTTTGAACAGGGTATTTGTAGTAGGTGCCAGGCTCACCGGTTTGAGTATGTCAAGAACTGCAACACTGCTGGGTTTTTTCCACACTCAACAGTGTGAAATCAAGAATAGTGCAAAACCCAAAGGACATCCAGCCAACTTCACACAACTGTGGGAAGCATTGGAGTCAACTTGGGCCAGCATCTGTGGAACACTTTCGACACCTTGTAGAGTCCAGGCTGTTCTGAGGCAAAAAGGGGGTGCAACTCAATATTAGGAAGGGGTTCCTAATGTTTTGTACACTCAGTGTAGACTCATGTTTTGTACATGTATTCTAATTGTTTTGCTATTAGAACAGTTAGAACAGTGAACATGTCTATTTGGCTGACTAATAACTTTCATCCAAAATTCCGTTACTGTCACAGCTCTCGTATTTACATTGTAGCTACATGGTAGCTACGGTCAGGGCTATAAAGTGTGACAATTTTGGTCGCATATACTCCTAAATGCATTTACAGGTTACCATATTAGTTTCAAGGGCACAACATGTGCTTCAGAAGTAGCTAGCATACTTCAAGGCCCAACATACAGTAGGCTATATTTCAATCGATTAAAAAATATATTTTCAGTGCCACCAATGAAAATGTTCAATTTTGAGCCCTGGGTTTTTCTATATTTTTGCATATTCTTTATACTGAATGTTATCAGATCTTCAACCAAAACCTAATGTTAGATTAAGGAAACCTGAGTTTACAAATAACAAAACAAATTGGATACGTCCCCAAACCATCACACTACCACCACCATGCTTGACCGTTGGTATGAGGTTCTTACTGTGGAATGCAGTGCTTGGTTTTTGCCAGACATAATGGGGCCCATGTCGTCCAAAAAGTTGACTAAAGTTTGCCAAAACATACCTGCAAGATCATCAAGACTCTTGGAAGAATGTTCTATGGACAGATGACTGAAAAGTATAACTTTTTGGATGACATGAAGGGGGAACCAGGTACTGTATGTACAGTAGTGAAGTTGTCTCACCTCATCCCTTTTCTTGGAGCCCAGGAAGTGGCGTGCTACGTGCTCTGGCAGCATGTTAGTGACCAGCGCCTCGTTCCAGCGCCTCATCTCATACACCTTCTCCTTCTGCTCATGGACCTCAATCTTCCACAAGAACAGAGTACGTGCTAGCTTCTCCACCTACAGTCAGGAACATGGTGGCAGGAGACAGGAAAGAGGTTCAAATAGAGATGGAGAGGTCAACAAGAAACATGTGGAGAATAGAGAAGGTGGTGACGACTTGGAAGGTATATAACTAGTTGACTTCTGCCGTGGTAACTTACATGTCGAGAAAAGTAGTAGAAGCTGATCATCATGATGAAGATCATGATAGTCATGGCATATTTGGAGGGAACCAGGTAAGACCTAAAAAACAGAGCACAGAGATCATCAGAAATCACAAGCATGCTCACATTGTTTACGGAACAACAATAATCACACTAAACATGACACTCAAGAGTTGCAGTCAATTTCATTTCAATTCAGTCAACTGAAATTCCAATTCCAGTTTTACTAATTGAAACGAAATGATGACCACACATCCATAAACTGATGACCACCCCCCACACCTGTTCTACAGCCTATAACACCACAACCACATCCACCTGTAGTCCTGGAAGCGGGCCATATCGTAGCGGTCAAATATGTCCCTCCAGCTGTAGATGTTGACGATGCCCGTCGCTATGGTGATGAGGAGCATGAGTGTGACCTTGACCATGTGGCTGACCTGTACCAGCATGGTGGTCGCCATGAGTGCCAGCACGGCGATGTAGCTGTAGTACTTAGGGTTGTCCAGACAGCCCTCTGCCCCGGATTGGACAACAGAGGAAGGAGGAGCCATTGTGGCGTTTCCAGAGGGACGGGGACAGCTCAGCTACACGGCGTGGACAGAGAGGGGATAGAGGCCAAATGTCAAAGCAAGATCGATTTCCAGTGCTTTCTCCAAGCTTACATGGACCCCTTGGTTTCACTCCCATCTTGTTGCTTTATTATGAATGTAAAACATTTAACTGCAACGCGTGCTGTTGCATATGGACGGTATGCGTGCAAGTCAATACCAAAGATAGAACCTTAAGTCAAACCCAGCTTTATGAGAAGGCTTGTGTGTTGGCATGCTACTGCATCATTCCAACACCAGAAAGCCAGTGTTGTGATTTCTTCTACTGGACTAGCGATTTCTCACCATGTCCACAATGTCGGCCATGGTGAGGATGAAGATTGCTGCCATGGCCCATGTGTTCCGTGCCCAGCGGGTGTGGTCGATCCATGTGGAGAAAGACACCAGCCTCTTAGGGAAAACCTAGGTGGGAAAATAACATGTTGGCCATCAACAGTAATATCATTAACCAGTCACGTGAACTTACCAGTAATATCTATCCATCTATCATCGTTGAATTGATGTGGTTCTGAGTAATGTTATACAACACTCTTACACCCTTGGTATGTGTGGGGCAATGGTGGAACATTAAAAACGTTTTAAACTATGATTGATGGTGACGGTCGTCTTTGCTCGCTATAACCAACAAAGTAATGCAATTGTAATCGTCATCGTAATCATGTTCAGTTTTCAAACGCATCGTCAGACGGAAACCATAGTAGCGGTCAGGGTATTTCTCCTAGTGAGTTTGTACAGATGAAGGATATTCATTTGCACCAGTTTGCTACAGCAGGAAAATAATCCTGCAGCAACAGGAAGTGTGAATTATGTGGATTATGATTACTGGACATTTTTGTAGGGGCTGATACATTTCTCATAAGGGAAATTCAAATCTGAAATGTCAAAGTGGTAAACTCCAGAAGCCTTTCTAAACCTCAAACACACTACAAGTTGTACATTTCCTGCATGGCAGGAAAGTTGTCCTGCAACAGTAGGCCGTCATTGTAAATAAGAATTTGTTATTAACTGACTAGTTAAATAAATAAAAAACTTGAGTGTTTAAATTAAGATCCTACGTCTGTACTATAGTGACTTTCATGTTAGTGGCAGAACAGTATACGACTACCCAGTGCTGTATCTGTCAACGGTCATTTCAGATGAGCTGGGACAAACTGAGGACGAGACATATTGGTTTTCCTCATTGAACCATCAATCATGCCATTAGGAGTCATGCATCAGTCCAACCAGAGGGCTTCTCTATGAACATCTCTCTATATGATGAGGAGGGATTGATTTTCCATAGATAAAGAATAGTCACTGGATTGGAACTACCGTCACGCGAGGGGACTCAGATCTCCAATGGTTAAATCTGATCTCATTGGGTACAGTACATTCTCTACGGCAGCTGAACAATAATCTGGCCCATACAGCCTCAAGTAAAAGCATTTCTTATGTAGCACTAAAAGCTCTTGCTTATACGCTCTGGGGTAAAGTGTGTGTGTGTGTGATTTCTGGTGTTCGTGTGGTTGACATTGTACTGGGACAGGCTCAGACATGTTGACATGGACATGCATTTCACCCTTGATATAATAGTTGTTCATCTGTTTGTTTATGTGTGTACGGTGCATTCGGGAAGTATTCAGACCCCTTCCCTTTTTACACATTGTTACCTTACAGCCCTATTCTAAAATTTATAAAATTATATTTTTTTCCTCATCAATCTACTCCAAACCCTCTCCTAGGCCAGACGATGCTGGGCCAATTGTGAGTCGCCCTATGGGACTCTCGATCATGGCCGGTTGTGATACAGCCCGGGATCGAACACCTCTAGCACTGAGATGCAGTGCCTTAAACCGCTGCGTCACTCAGGAGCTAATTTACATAAATATTCAGACCTTTTGCTATGAGATACAAAATTGAGCTCAGGTGCATCCTGTTTCCATTGATCATCCTTGATATGTTTCTACAACTTGATTGAATTCCACCTGTGGTAAATTCAATTGATTGGACATGATTTTGAAAGGCAAACACCTGTCTATATAAGGTCGCCAGTGCATGTTGGAACAAAAAGCAAGCCGTGAGGTTGAAGAAATTGTCCGTAGAGCTTCGAAACAGGATTGTATCGAGGCACAGATCTGGGGAAGGGTACCAAAACAATGTCTACAGCATTGAAGGTCCCCAAGAACACAGTGGCCTCCATCATTCTTAAATGGAAGAAATTTGGAACCACCAAGACTCTTTCTTGAGCTGACCTCCCGGCCAAACTGAGCAATCGGGGGAGAAGGGCCTTGGTCAGGGAGATGACCAAGAACCCGATTGTCACTCTGACAGAGCTCCAGAGTTCTTCCAGAAGAACAATTATCTCTGCAGCACTCCACCAATCAGTAAAAAGGCACGACAGCCCGCTTGTAGTTTCCTAAAAGGTAACTAAAAGACTCAGATCATGAGAAACAAGATTCTCTGGTCTGATGAAACCAAAATTGAACTCTTTGGCCTGAATGCCAAGCGTCACATCTGGAGGAAACCTGGCACCATCCCTACGGTGAAGCATGGTGGTGGCAGCATCATGCTGTGGGGATGTTTTTCAATGGCAGGGACTGGGAGACTAGTCAGGATCGAGGGAAAGATGAATGGAGCAAAGTAGAGAGAGATCCTTGATGAAAACCTGCTCCAGAGTGTTCACAACATTAGACTGGGGGTAAAAGTTCCCCTCCCAACAGGGCAAGGACCCTAAGCACACAGCCAAGACAATGCAGGAGTGGCTTCGGGACAAGTCTCTGAACCTGTTTTTGCTTTAACATTATGGGGTGTCGTGTGTAGACTGATGAGAGGGGAAAAACTATTTAATATATTTTAGAATAAGGCTGTAACGTAACAAAATGTGGAAAAAGTCTGAATACTTTCCGAATGCTCTGTATGCGTGTGTGTGTGACTGTGTGTCTGCATTGCACACGGTGCACAGATAGAGTGCACCGTGCACCAGGTTCAAAACCCTTGTGGGCAGTGTGGGGATGGGGGAGGAGTGTTGCTGTTAGGGTGATAGGAGCAGTCGATAGTGGTAGCTACATAACTGTCTGTAGAAGTCAATAAATTTGACTTTCCATGACCTGGCTCATGAGGTTAGATCAAAAGTGCTGATGCGTGACAAAAGAACGAACGTATAGGTTGCTGATTATACACATTCTTTACCACATTCAGCTTACGTAACATTGGGAGTGTCTGTACACATCAAATGCACAGCATCATGAGATGCTTAGCACATTTAAAAAGTTATTTAACTACGGTATGCTGATCCACTATCACAACTACGTTATTTTTTTACTCAAGAGTATACCACAACAAATATCTTCATATCTACAGATTTCTTATGTTGTGGCAAATGTTCTATGATAAATTCGGATTTGGCTGTGGGTTAACTGTTGCTCGCTCTGAAAGGCTAGCTGCTCTCTGGTTGGATGTCGAGCAAAGTGTGATAGTGGAGCTGGGGGAAGGGGCACTCACTCGAGGGAAGATGGCCGCCAGAGAGCAGACAGTTAGGACGAGCAGCAGGACCTCTCCCACAGCTAGGGTCACGTAGTTTGCTATCATCCTGTCAACCGCAAGAACACACAGAACATAAGGAAGGAAGAAAGAGAGAAAGAGAGAAAGAGAGAGAGAGAAAGAGAGAGAGAGAGAGAGAGAGAGAGAGAAAGAGAGAAAGAGAGAGAGAGAGAGAGAGAGGAGAGATTAGGTGAACTCACAGAGGGTCTATGAGGACCTCCATGGCTGCAGTGAACAGGAGCACTACACAGGAGCAGCTGAAGGCAGCTCCGCTCTGCTTCTCCTTTTCTACGGAGTACCGGGTCTCCAACTCAGGGTCCACAAAGCGCAGGGACAGACGGTTGGTGCGTTTCCCCTTCAGACTGACAGGGTAGAGAGGGAGGGTTCACACAGTCTGTCTGCTCACATAACAGAGGATTCATATCTGGCTGCACAAGGCTCACTCACACACCCTCTGCAACCCTCACTCACACACATTCATAGATATACAAAGGCTGGCAAAATTAAGGGAATTTTAAATAAATGCCCGTTTGGGGGATTCCCGAAATCAGGAGGGAATAAGCATGAAATCCAGAATCCTCCAACCAGGATTTCAGGAAAACCAGGGAATTTATTTAAAGTTCCTGGAATTTTGCAACCCCACACACACCCTCCCTCTCGGTCTACTCACGCTTGTACGGTCTCTCTCTCCAGCAGTGCCTCATTGAGCAGTTTGTTGAGCTCCTGTTCGTTCTCTTGGGCATCAATCACCCTCTCGGCCAGGTCCCGCAGTCTTAGCCTCCGCCGAGGGTTGGGGAACGAAGGGTTCACCACCTGGGGTCACAAGAAGGTGGCATTCCTGGTCTGTCATTACACCACTCACTGGATGCACCCCGATTCTCCACACTTCTTCTAAAAAGTGCACGTGCACACTCCCTCTCATGGATTGAACAATGGTCGAAGCTCTCTCCAGCCAATACTTACACCAATTCAATGCTTTTAGATCCATGATGGGGAGTGTGCAAATGCACACTTAATGAGAAGGGTGGAGAATCTGGGTGGAGCCACTCTTCATTCTGGTTTGAAGTAGAGAAGGTAGCACACTTTGGAGCAACTCCTGTCTTGGAGACAGCCAAAGCATTTGGAGGTTTTTGTACTAGCCCAGCGCTATAACACCCCTGAATAAACAGATCGAGGTCTAAATATAAGACAATGATTAGCTAATCATTTGAATAGGTGTACTAATCCTGGAACAAAAGGCCTGCACACACACTGTGCACTTGTAGCACATTGAGTTGCAATCCTGTGTGTTAGGGGTTACCGTAAAGGTCATACGTTACCCGTGTGTCCAGCTCCTCTGGGTCGTCTGGTGTGGTGCAGGCTGTGTGGACACTCCCATTACACTCAGTGGTGTTGATCAACAATGGAGAGTTCCCATTGGACGACATCACAGACAACTTCTGATAGGAAACGAAGAGACAGGAAGGAGGAGAGAGAGAGGGAGAGAAGAGAGAGAATGCGAGGTGTGTTACAGTGACTGTGGTGTGTTGACAGGAGGAATCTGGAGAAAAACATATATTGACATTTTGTTACGCTTTCTTTTACAGCCTGTTGTAAACTGTTACTTACCTGGTATTTTTATGGTATTAACTAGGAAACTATGCTTGGTAATTACCTCAAAGAATTCAACAAAATTGGAGACTGGTATCAAAGTTAAAGACAAAAGTAATTTCTTAGTAAGTACTACCTGGTTGTAAAATACAGTTTTACTGAGGTTTTATCTCAGTAAGACGAACCTGTAAGAATAAAGGTTGAATAAAACTAGGTGCTGGGGCAATACTCACCACCCCGTTGATGCCGTTCTTTCCCAGGGGGCCCTTGGGCACCACCACCAGGTAGGAGTCGATGCCCCTCTCCTTCAGGTATTCACAGCGGTCGCCCCCGTTCCCCGGCTCCATATCAAACTCCCCGTGCAGACACTCCATGGTGGCCTGGGAGATGTGCACACGCCTGCCGCAAAGGTCAAGGGTTATAGGCTAGAGGTCAGAGAGCCTGGTCTATCAATGGCAGAACGGGTGGGGGCTGACCCTATGCCCTCCCTATTGCAAACTTTGAATAATTCCTGCTGTCACCCACTTAATTGATATTCAGTACATCAACATTTCCTTACCGACTTCATAATTCATGACTTATTGCTAGCAATAGGTATAGAGTGTTTGTATTGGGCACAAACACATTTGACAAATATGAGTGCATGAGGCAGGTCAATCTTGCCTGCGCATCATCTAAAGTTATAGTAAATATCTGTAAATAGAGTTAGGGAAATGTAATAACTTAGAGGGGTTTAAACCAGTTCCTTCTTACCCTGGTATTCCTCCCGCCTCCATCTTATTGGCCACGGTGACGTCAGTGGACCAGACGTCATACTGCCACCGCTTCTGTCCCAGGACGCCCCCCAGGACAGTGCCAGTGTGTACCCCCACACGCATGTCCACATCTGTCCCGGTCTTCTCACGAACATACCTACAGGACAACACAGTCACCGTGACACAGAGCCAAGAAGAACCACCCTAGCCAGTCTTTCCCCTACCATTCGTTTTGCCTCCAGCACATCACATTATTCCTACACTATGTGCAAATCTCAAATGACACCCTATTCACCACAAGTACAGAATGACCTCAGATGTGAACACGTCTGAAACGGAGGTAATTCGGAAAACTGAAAGGTTTGGACTTAAAAGCTCATCAAACCTTGGTAGAAAATATTAAATTGCGTATTATTTTCTCACTATTTATCCAGATACTGTAGATGTCAGACCTGTTTTTTAGCACCTGAAAGTAATAGGTTCTACAGTAGTATACTATCTTTGACCCTAAGTGAGTGAACAGGATTCCCTTTGACATGCAGCCCTATACCACAAACCACTCTACAGTTTCTACAGTCCACATTGCCATTGGGTGGTACTCACGAAATGGCCTCCACCATGGCCAGGCCCATCATGATGGAGCAGGCAGCGTGGTCCTCTCTGTAGTCTGGCAGGCCACAGATGCAGTAGTAACAGTCGCCCAGGATCTTTATTCTCAACTGGTGGTATTTCTACACAGAAACACACACACACACAGTGAGGTAGTTAGTGGAGGGCCTGGAACATTCAAAGGGATTTCATCTATATGTGAAATGATGTGACTACTCATGTAAATTTACTTTAATCTATAAATAAATATGTTTAAAAGATTAGTATAAATACATGCCAACCAATCTACTTTTTGTTGTTGTCAGTAAGTCATATATTTGTCTGTGGGTGTGTGTGTGTGTGACTCACGGCAGCCAGCTTGTCAAAGCGGGCAAACAGTTCATTGAGGAGCTTGACCAGCTCATGGGCACTGCATGATGATGACAGCTGAGTGAATCCCACAATGTCTGCAAACAAAATACTGCAGGAGAAAGGGGATACATGCGGTCATCACGTCATCCTATTAGATATCCTGACTCTTTATTATAGAACACAGTGTACTCTATAAGTTATGCTCTCCTAGCCATAGGTCTATAGATTGCACATAGAGAGTCTGGCCACTGTGTCGTACCTGACGTTTTCGTGGCGATACATGTACATGGTGTTGAACTGCTGCATCTCCTTCTGTCCAGTCTGACTGGCTTCTTTCTTCTTCATGTCCTGCAACATCTCGTCTGCTATATGCTTGGGCAGGATGGACAGCAAGAGACGCTCCTGTGGAGGACAGGGAGAGTGGTGGTGTTTCAGTGGATATGAGGAGACTCCAAAGAGCCTCAATAGACGCACGCACGGCTTACAATAAAGGCACTTACATGTTGTGTGATTGGCAGCAGAATCAATCAATGCTCAATCAGAATCAATAAAAAAAGATTCAGTGACCTAATTAAACCACCTTCTGTAGCAAAGGAAGCTGTCCGTTGCCATCCCAAAGCATTCACTTTCAAATTATATCTACTTTGATCAACCTTCAACCAATAGATCTTGGAAAAATAAATACCATAACGAAATAAACATGGATGACTGACTGCATTTGGAGACAGGATTGTCTCGAAGCACAGGTCTGGGGAAGAGTACCAAAACATTTCTGCAGCATTGACTGTCCCCAAGAACACAGTGACCTCCATCATTCTTAAATGGAAGAAGTTTGGAACCACCAAGACCTCCTTGAGCTGGCCCCCCAGCCAAACTGAACAATCAGGGGAGAAGAGCCTTGGTCAGAGAGGTAACCAAGAACCCGATTGTCACTCTGACAGAGCTCCTCTGTGGTGATGTGAGAACCTTCCAGAAGGACAACCATCTCTGCAGCACTCCACCAATCAGGCCTTTATGGTAGAGTGGCCAGACAGAAGCCACTCCTCAGTAAAAGGCACATGACAGCCCACTTGGGAGATTGCCAAAAGGCAGCTAAAAGACTCTCAGACCATGAGAAACAAGATTATCTGGTCTGATAAAACCAAGATTGAACTATTTGGTGCTGCCACCAATCGTCACGTCTGGAGGAAACCTGGCACCATCCCTACGGTGAAGCATGGTGGTGGCAGCATCATGCTGTGGGGATGTTTAAAAGCGTCAGGGACTGGGAGACAAGTTAGGATCAAGAGAAAGATGAACGGAGCAAAGTACAGAGAGATCCTTGATGAAAAGCTGCTCCAGAGCAGTCAGGACCTCAGACTGGGGCGAAGGTTCACTTCCAACAGGACAACGACCCTAAGCACACAGCCAAGACAATGCAGGAGTGGCTTAAGGACAAGTCTCTGAATGTCCTTGAGTGGCCCTGCCAGAGCCCGATCTTGAACCCGATCGAACATCTCTGGAGAGACTAGGGATGTGGCGGTCCCAAAATTTCATCAGCCGCTGATTGTCAAGCAAATAACTGTCAGTTTCAGGGTAATTGACCGCTAATTAACAAACACATTTAGCATCTCCTGGCTTACACATATAGCCTGCAAGCCACTGATGTAGACCTTTGGAACATCTACATTTTAAAAAGTTGATGTAATATAGCCTACACCATCACAATAAATCCATGATCTATTTTAGACAGAAGCATAATATAAAGACAATGTAGTCAATTTCAGAAGAACAGAATAGCATACCCTGAGTTGTCCTTATGTTAGGTCATGATTTGGCTATGCCAAATGGCTGTGGGCTACACTAGTTCATTTAGCAGACAAGATTTGCTTAGAAGTCCATGGCTGGAATAATACATTATAGCCTTTCTCTTGCATTTCAAAGATGGTACAAAAAAAATACAAAAAAAGTCATGTTTTTTTTCTTTGTATTATCTTTTACCAGATATAATGTTTTATATTCTCCCAGTGTTCCCTTTCAAATGGTATCAAGAATATGCATATCCTTGCTTCAGGTCCTGAGCTACAGGCAGTGAGATTTGAGTATGTCATTTTAGGTGAAATTTTTTAAAAAGGGGCGGATCCTTAAGAGGATTTATTAGCAAAAGAATTAGGTATTCCTATATGTTTAATTTTCAGTTATTATTGTAACTGTAGTTGTTCTACAAACATCGGACTATATGTTTTGATTGTTAATACATTGTAAGGCTGCATGATGCGACTCTAAAAATGATTTGAAAAAGGTTGCTTGAAAGTCATGAGCCCTGCTTTGTTTTTTGCTCAGGCTGTACACACTACATCAGTCACTCATTCACAATTTGACAAGCACTTGATAATGCCCAGAATTTCACGGCGCCATCCACTTTGTGTGGCTGTAATGCACCCTAAAAAATCCATGCCTTTTGCGGACAGTCGCCATTGTGCGCTTCTCCTTGAGTGCAGCGCGCTCTATCACATGATCGGTCTTTCTCACAGGCTACAAGTGAAGACAGACACGTCGGGGATACAACTGCACACATCCTTATCCAATTTCGAGGTGCCTATTGAAGATATTGTAAGAACTGTCCACATTTACTTTTAGTTAGCCAACAAGATGAGTAGACACAACGAACAGCAAAAGCACTAGCCTATGTCAATCTACTATCCCCCATAGTACAAAAGTCGAAGCAATGAGACTGATGCAACCGATCAGAACGTTTAGCTTAAAATGCTGATAAACTATTAGAATATTTCTTCACATTATAAGTGCAGCATTGCGCACATGGTAGTAGGCTACAAGTGTGAACGTTCCATTAGTGGAAAACACCATTATCAAAAGTGACCACAAATGCAATTATGCATGTAATGCTTTTATTATAAGATGCATTTTTATGGTGAATATTATCTTTCCCAAATGTGAAACTCACATGCTGCTTATGTATGCCAGTTAGGCTCTACACCCCTTGTAAAGCGGATTAATGTGCTTCATTTTAAGAAGTTATTTGGCCACTTTAGTTGCAATGCAAAAATTATTAAAACATATAAACCCATGGGTTAGGCTACATGAGGTGTGCGACTATGATTTCAAAAGGTCGCAAAAAAAAGGCTTTGTTTCTTATGTTTCTCATGAGACTATTCTTGATTTAATCTTGTCTTTACATGTACTAAATAATATATATGTGTGAATTTTGTTTGGATTTAGAATGGACCATTATCATGCACCCGTTTCAAAACAGGGGCAGCAGTAAAAATTATATGTCATCTATGCACTTAAATAGCAAATGGAGGATGCTTTACCCTGTTGTTTATTTTCATGCCAGCCAGGTAGGCTATATTCCTGTTGTAAATATAAGCAATGTGTGTAATATTAAGAAAGTTGAGACATAAATAAATATAGTAGGCCCAGCCTATAGAAAGCTAATGAGATACTCCTCTTTTTAGTAGAGGCCATCACTCTGTTTTAGATAGTGAAGAATGCAGTATACAGTATATACAGTTGAAGTCAGAAGTTTACATACACTTGGTTGGAGTCATTAAAACTTGTTTTTCAACCACTCCACATTTTTTTTGTTAGCAAACTATAGTTTTGGCAAGTCGGTTAGGACATCTACTGTGTGCATGACACAAGTAATTCTTACAACAATTGTTCACAGACAGGTTATTTCACTTATAATTCACTGTATCACAATCCCAGTGGATCAAAAGTGGATGTCATTCACTAAGTTGACTGTGCCTTAAACAGCTTGGAAAATTCCAGAAACTTATGTCATGGCGTTAGAAGCTTCTGACAGGCTAATTGATATCATTTGAGTCAATTGGAGGTGTACCTGTGGATGTATTTCAAGGCCTACCTTCAAACTCCGTGCCTTTTTTCTTGACATGATGGGAAAATTTTAAAAAATCAGCCAAGACCTCAGAAAAACCATTGTAGACCTCCACAAGTCTGGTTCATCATTGGGAGCAATTTCCAAACACCTGAAGGTACCACATTCATTTGTACAAACAATAGTACACAAGTATAAACACCATGGGACCACACAGACGTCATACCGCTCAGGAAGGAGTTCTGTCTCCTAGAGATGAACGTACTTTGGTGCAAAAAGTGCAAATCAATCCCAGAACAACGGCAAAGGACCTTGTGAAGATGCTGGAAGAAACAGGTACAAAAGTATCTATATCCACAGTAAAACGAGTCCTATATCAACATAACCTGAAAGGCTGCTCAGCAATAAAGAAGCCACTACTCCAAAACCGCCATAATGTCACACCCTGACCATAGTAAGCTGTTTATTCTCTGTGTTGGTTGGGGCGTGATAGTGACTTGGGTGGGTCATCTAGGTGAATTGTATTTCTATAGTGGCCTGATATGGTTCCCAATCAGAGGCAGCTGTTTATCATTGTCTCTGATTGGGGATCATATTTAGGTAGCCATTTCCCCATTGTTATTCGTGGGATCTTGTCTATAGATAGTTGCATGTCAGCACTATTATTTAGCTTCACGCTTCGTTTGGTATTTTTGTTCGGTGTTCATTTAATAAAGGAAAATGTACACCCACCACGCTGCACCTTGGTCCATTCCTTTCAACGAACGTGACACATAAAAAAGCCAGACTACGGTTTGCAACTGCACATTGATACAAAGATCGTACTATTTGGGAAAATGTAATCTGGTCTGATGAAACAAAAATAGAACTGTTTGGCCATAATGACCATTGTTATGTTTGGAGGAAATAGGGGGAGACTTGCAAGCCGAAGAACACCATCCCAACCGTGAAGCACGGGGGTGGCAGCGTCATGTTGTGGGGGTGCTTTGCTGCAGGGGGGACTGATGCACTTCACAAAATAGATGGCATCATGAGGAATGAAAATTATGCAGATATATTGAAGCAACATCACAAGACATCAGTCGGGAAGTTAAGGCTTGGTCGCAAATGTGTCTTCCAAGTGGACAATGACCCCAAGCATACTTCCAAAGTTGTGGCAAAATGGCTTAAGGACAACAAAGTCAAGGAATTGGAGTGTCCATCACAAAGCCTTGACCTCAATCCTATAGAAAATTTGTGGGCAGAACTGAAAAGGCATGTGCGAGCAAGGATGCCTACAAACCTGACTCAGTTACACAGGCTCTGTCAGGAGGAATGGTCCAAAATTCACCCAACTTATTTTGGGAAGCTTGTGGAAGGCTACCTGAAACATTTGACCCAAGTTAAACAATTTAAAGGCAATGCTACCAAATACTAATTGAGTGTATGTAAACTTGCGAAACAGATGTACTCTCGATTAAGAAAGCTAAATCAAGCTACCTTTTAAGCTCTATATCCGACAGCTGGTGATCCTTCAAAATTTTGAAAAACAATAAATTCACTGAAGCGTACAAATTCCTCTTCCCTTCCTAAGCAACTTCTATCTGACTCTGGCATCATAACTGAGAAGAATGGGATAAGTGATGCTTTTAATCATAATTTTATATTAGCAGGCCTTTTATTTGCAAGAAATTGTGGTTTAATTGACCTTGGTATGTCAATCATCTGCTCTTCCTGTCAGCCTCTAGCTGACTTGATGGTTAATCAATCAACTTCTCGTGAATCTTTGTTTTAAAAAATCCACTGGGGCTGATATGCTTGATCCATTGTTGCTGCAGCTCTCTGCCCCCCTGATTACTGAATCATTAACCCATATTTTTTACCTGATGATTATATCTGGTACTATCCCCAAGGTTTGGAAGGTGGCCCATGTACTCCCCCCTTCACAAACGTGCGGACCCTTGTGAACAAATCATTCAAAATCACCCTATTTCTAAACTTTCTTGCCTAGCTAAAAATATTCCTTGATTCATTCTCAGCTAAGATTTTTCTTGTCTTTGAAATGTATTCTAAATGTACATTAGCTGGGTTCTAGACCAGGTCATAGCACTATCTCTGCTGCACCCTTAAGTTATAAATTATGTGGTTAACTGTATGGATAAAAGGCAACATTGTGCTGCCCTCTTCATTGACCTGTCAAAGGCTTTCGATACTTTTGATCACTGATGGCTAATTCAGAGGCTTTCCTCAATTGACCTAGACCAGATTGCATGTAACTGGTTTAAAAATTACTTGACAGATATACACATTGAGATTTATCTACTGATGGTGTCAAATCAGGTTTCCTGGATATTACGAAAGCTGTCCTACAGGGGTCGATTCTGGCCCTGTGCTTTTAACATGAACAATATCGACTCCTTAAAAAAAACTGCACTTATATGCCGATGATACTGGTGATACTGGTGTGCATGCTATTGCCCCCACGGTTGACCAGGCTCTGTCTGAACTACAGTCTGCCTTCATTGTATTACAGAAAGACTTTATTGACCTGGAATTAGTATTGCATTCAGGTAAAAGCAAGTATATGTTGTTCTCCAGAGCACAACAAAATAACTCTGATTTTAGCATGTCATTTGGATGGTGTCAATATTGTTTGGGTCCCTGCTTACAAATATCTGGATAGATTTAAAGCTGCCTTTTAAAAAAGCATATTGATGACTTAAGAAGCTGAGAATAAAAATTGGCTCCTTCTATGGAAATGGGTCCTGCCTCTCGCTAAATAGTGGAACACAGATTATTCAGTCGACGTTCCTATCGGTCCTAGACTACGGCGACATCATCTATGTGAAGTCAGCTGCCACTTCAATGAAGCTGTTAGATGCAGTTTATCATAGCGCACTGCGCTTTATTACAGGCTAAAATATTTGTACTCATCAATGCATTCATTTGATTTATTAGGATCCCCATTAGCGACAGCTAGTCTTCTTGGGGTCCGACAGACAGTTGGTTGGACCTCTGAAGTCACGTATCAAATCAAAACAAATTTGATTTGTCACATACACATGGTTAGCAGATGTTAATGCGAGTGTAGTGAAATGCTTGTGCTCCTAGTTCCGACAATGCAGTAATAACCAACGAGTAATCTAACAATTTCACCTCAACTACCTTACAAGTGTAACGGGATGAAGAATATGTACATAAAAATATATGAATGAGTGATGGTACAGAACGGCATAGGCAAGATGCAGTAGATGGTATCGAGTACAGTATATACATATGAGATGAGTAATGTAGGGTATGTAAACATATAAAAGTGGCATTGTTTAAAGTGGCTAGTGATACTAGCTGCGCCTTCTTCACCACGCTGTCTGTGTGGGTGGACCAATTCAGTTTGCCCGTGATGTGTACGCCAAGGAACTTAACTTACTACCCTCTCCACTACTGTCCCGTCGATTGAGGTTGGTTGATACGTTGCTATGTTTTTATTTAGAAAGCCCTTTTTAAAAAAGTCTCACTGTACCTAACTTCTTTACTAGACATGCGAGTTACCACACCCGGTCTCAGGGATGACTAGCTCAGGAAATTCCTTTGGCTGCTACCGAGTTAGGTAAATCAGCTTTTAGTTTCCTTGCACTTTATCTGTGGAATAATCTTCAAAATGTTCTTAGATTTGATATTTGGGTGCCTCTAGGGGAATTCAGAAAGCTGATTGAGAATAATGTTATTTTTTTTACCTTACAAAGGCTTATGACTGATGAATGTGTTGTTTTTTTTTACCATGTTTTTCTTTCTGCTTGCATTTTGATGCGTGTATTTTCTGTCATTTAAGGCTCATCTGTAAAAGAGACCTTGATCGCAGTATGACTCGCTGATAAAATAATAAACGTCCAACATACAAACATATATATAATCACATATTACATAGTACATAGACATGGTACAATGGTCAGCCAAAATACAGGCCTATAACTTTTCTCCCTGTTAAAAGCACTGTACCTGTACACAAATCTGATTGGCCTAAAACTATATCACTCATCATCATAAGTCCATCTGAACAGATTCCACCCTTGATGATCCAAGACTAGAAACATAAAACATTGGAAAACACAAATGCATCAGGCAAACAAAAGCCTTGAGTTCACACACACACACACACACACACACACACACACACGGAGGGAGGAAAACAAATAATGTGGCAGCGTTTTTCTACGTTCTTATCAAAACCTGACCGAGAGAGACAAAAAAATGGGCAAGAGAGTCAGCAGAGTGATTACTGCGGACATCGTCTCAGGAGGCAGGTCGCCATGGTAACCTGCAGCGACCGGATGCTCCTTGATTGGCTGGCGGTCCTTGTCTCCCAGCAGCCCATGCTTCTCCATTAGTATTCTGGGAGTTTCTCCTCTCATGGTCTTATCAGCCCTTCACACACACGCACACACACCTTTGCACCCTCCTTCCTTTCCTCCCTCCTTCCTTCCTTTCCTCCATAATCACCCCTTTCCTCTCAGCTCTCTATAGCAGTGACCCTCTGGTCCATAAATAGTAGCAATCAAGAATGCCCAATGGCCACAGCTGTGAGACAGGGGAGGGAGGGGAAATGACTGCTGACACAGCGCTAACTCAAACAGACAAAGTGTACACACACACACACACACACACACACACACACACACACACACATTTAACTAGCTTAGTGTAGTGTAACAGTAGATCAAATTGAACTGTAGATACTAAGAATTGTGTTTAAATTCAATTTGGCTTCAAACATAAAGACAACTGGTCTGAATCAGAATCACATACATTCAAACCAGGGCACTACTCTGGCACTGCCACACACACACACACACACATGCTCACACACATTTAACTAGCTTAGTGTAGTGTAACAGTAGATCAAATTGAACTGTAGATACTAAGAATTGTGTTTAAATTCAATTTGGCTTCAAACATAGACAACTGGTCTGAATCAGAACCACATACATTCAAACCAGGGCACTACTCTGGCACTGCCACACACTCCTTATTGCCCCCCCCATTCTCTAACCTACCACTCAAACCTACTAACCTCTCACTTTTCTCTCTCTTAATATTTTGTTTTTGCCCCTCTGTCCTCCCGCCATGTGTTTTTGCCAACACTTCCTCCCTGTCTCAGTCTGTCAGTCTCACCTGTTGCTGGCTCTGTTCCTCCAGATTGAGTTTGACCTCCAGGGACTGCCGTGCTTCTAGGAAGGCCTTGCGGTGTTTCCGGTCTGCCATGTAGTAGGACATGACGCCCACAGTGATCGCACACACATAGATCACTATGTTGGCCAGCAGCTGGAGAACGCAACAGAGTCATTAGACAGACACACACACACACTTACACACAACACATGCACTATAAAATAAAATAAACACACAAACAGGCACGCACAGCAAGCCTTTAACTGTTAGTTAACCTGTTGTTTACGAAGCATGTGACAAATACAAATTTGATTTGACATACGGACGCATGCACACACACTCTGAACCCTGTGGGGAGGACCCTTGTGTAGACTTATCACGACCTAGGCTAGTGGTATCTTACGGACTTTCTGCATTCATGAATGTGGCAGACAGGCAAAAAGAAACCAGCACTCTCTCAGCACACTCTTTATTATTCGACCATGCTGGTCATTTATGAACATTTGAACATCTTGACCATGTTTTGTTATAATCTCCACCCGGCACAGCCAGAAGAGGACTGGCCACCCCACATAGCCTGGTTCCTCTCTAGGTTTCTTCCTAGGGAGTTTTTCCTAGCCACCGTGCTTCTACACCTGCATTGCTTGCTGTTTGGGGTTTTAGGCTGGGTTTCTGTACAGCACTTTGAGATATCAGCTGATGTACGAAGGGCTATATACATAAATTTGATTTGATTTGATTTTAAACTATTACCAAACTCGTAGAGGTTGCAGTGAGGTGGCTGCTGATGAGTTACAGTTCAAACAAAGTTTGGATACTGCACTGTTTTGTCATTGAATAACATTTTGATTCGCTGAGACTGAAGCTCCGATAGGGGGGTTGGCCTTTTATTGGGCTGCCTGCCTCTCATTGGATTACTGTGAGATTATGATTAAAGAAGACGTGAGCATACTGAGAACCAAAAACTGTGGACCTTTTGAGAACAGTATCGACAAATGACGAAACCACAGAGGCTTTTTTTTTGCCATTGATAATTCTACCTCAGACTCTTTTAATTGTTAGGAGACACTCAAACCTCAGTCTATTCTCAGCCTCTGCTCTGTCACCGAAACATTTGATACATTGAGCCTGTTTGTAGACACACCAGTAATGCCTATTCATTGTAGATGCTGTAAGACAATTACGGGGCATAACGTGACATAAATAGTACATAGACTGGAGGCTAATCTTCTGCGTGATGAAATTATTCAACACATCATTTGATGTGATCAGGAAAGCTAGCATGACTTACCTGCACTGTCATTTGAACTATATCAGCCTCTTATTAAATCTACTGTATATAGCCTAGTAATTGCTCATCGTTCCTTGTGTTGCAAGTATGGCATGTTGCACTGTTCCTAGATATTTTCTTTTATGAGCTACTTCACAAGATCTGTTCACCTCTCTCTACCTGCCACCCTACCCCCCCCCCCCCCCCCACCGCCTGTCTCCAACTCCATCCAACTCGCGTCCACCCACCCCAGGTGTTTCCTGAACCACTCTCACCCGTCTCACTCTCCACCTGCAACTTCAATCCCCATCACCCCTCACCCACTGCAACTCATCCCCCACCCAAGGTGTGTCATCAGCCCCATCCCCACTCTCACCTGTCTCCCGAGGGCAGCCCCCTGGATATCCTCCTGCTGCTGCTGTGCAATGGTGACCCCCAGCACCAGGGTGTGGACCCCGCACGACACGGATGTGATCAGCACAATGGGCGTGAGCCGCAAGGGCAGTGTCAGGAAGAAGGAGAAGCTAAAGAAGGCCTGCCAGCCCACTGTGTCACTGGCCTGGTGGAAGCGGGCATAGTTCAGGCCCAGGTAGCAGAAGATCTGGGCCGCTATGAGCACCCACAGGGCGTAGGGCACCACACGTCGTGAGATGCGGTCGGGTAGCAGGCCGTAGCAGCACAACACATAGAGTAGGATGTCTGATGCCAGGCCCAGTGATGCCACCACCACAGAGGCCAGCTTTTCACCCGTGTAGACCACAGCGCACATGACAATGATGTAGCTGTCAAACAGGGCAGCAAACACAACCAGAACCAGCAGGGTTTCGTGTCGCTGCCGGCGGAAATAGGTCTGATAGAGGTTCTCCAGAGACTCGGGTGCAAAGGTGAGACGCATGAAGCGTGGTAGGCAGAGGCAGCACCCTTGGCTGCGAACCGTTACCTCGTGCGTGCGCCCCACGGCCTGGCCCGGGTCCGATGGTAGGGTCACAGAGCAGTCCGCCGAATACTCTGCTGAGTACTCCGGCTCTGAGAAGGCCCGGTTGCGAGGCATCGTGAATGCTGACTAAGTTTCGTATTCTTCCTGTGACCTCGTCGTAAAAAAAAGTGGGAATCTGTTTGTAGCTCTGCAGGTGTAAAATTCCTCAAGGTACTGTTGTAAGGTTCAAACGCAGGCCTACATTGTGCTCTCTCATCGGGTTCCCTTTTATTCTCCTGTGTGTAAACTGAACCCTTTGCCCTGAGGTGTCACAAATGTCCTTTAAATCACACGTAGTGTCTTGATTGTCAGGCCCTGCACTTTGGAATAGCTTTCCTCACATATTCGTTAGGTACACGTCTCAGATAGTGTCAGTTGATTCTATCAGTGGATTCACCAATCCAATGTCCTCCAAATGTAGACATAAGACAAAAGGAGATTTGAAGGGTCTCCTGGACCATGTTAATTTTCCTTACGTGAGCCCATGGAAAACTCACTAGGGCTAACTCAAGTGAGGGCGATAATGTAGCTTTGTTTCTTTTCAAATGCAAAACTTTGTTTACATTGACACCCTTCTCTTTTATATTCATTGTATCAAGGTCATCACCATTGTTCACATGGGGTTTCCATGGTGAAAACTCAAAAGAAGTGAAGAATATGGGATGCCGTTTGATGAATTGTGGGGGACCTGAGATGTCACCTGACTAGCAATCCACGTTGGGAAAAAAAGGGATTTTTAAGAAAGTTACTGGGAAATATGGACAGCCTGTGCAAGTTGTGCAAAAGAGGCCTAGGTTCGTTTTTTCTTTGCAGTTGACAGACTGATACTGAGAGCAATGTCTGTCGTTCCCTACCAATATTTATCTTGAGAAAACTGCGCCTCTGTCCTCAGTTGAGAATATCACCGGAGAACTATGCGTGACTTCTGATTTTACAGCGCACACAGGAAATAGGCTACATGTTGCGCTCTATCAAAGAGAGAAAAAAGATAGAACTTGTAAAATGGATGTCCAAAATGACACCATCGTGGCTATCCATTTAAAATACTTAACAGTCTTTTTGCCCTATTATTAAGCAACGCGGTTTTCCAGCCTAAAGTACAGGGACATCATATTTCTTGCCCTCATTACACATATTGATGAGTTTGTTGTCTGTGATTTCAGGGTTAAATCGTTTGGCTATATTTCTATTTTGAAAAGGTGCTATAGAGGACCGCTATTGTCATACCCATATAAATGATCGAATGACTGAAAACAATAAGCGTCATTATTTACCCATTCTGTATCCATTTAACATGTGTCGATGGCCAAAGATGAACGTGATCTTTCAATGTAGGTTTTCATTCTCCAGTGACTCGACGTTTGGCATCTCCTGTCTATCTATCCTTTGATGCCGCCTGTGAACAGAGATTTTGTACCAGATGATGTAAAAACCATCCGCATATTGTTGCATCCGTTTACCCAGCCATGGGGGGAAAAAAATACACTTTCGATCTCCTATAGGTGGTGCTCGCTCTTGTAAGGATTAGATGTCACTTGTAATCAAAACAGTGCATGTTGGGTGTTTGTTATAAGAATAACCTGAACATGTCCCTCTCGACGAGTACTAGACTACAATGGACTCTCGCATTCAGCAGAAAACACGGAACAGCTCTGCTTTTTCGCCCTCGATCTTCACTTTCTACCCCCGATAAGCCCGTCCCCCTCTTTAGATCACCCACTCCCCTTGCTTCCCATGTACAAAGTCAGAAATAGGGACAGACAATTCCAAATAGGATAACTACATGTAAATAGCCTATGGTTATTCATTATGACTGGTCGAGCATGCTCTAATATGACACTTGATTTAATTTGATTGATTAATTGCCACTAAAGTTCGCATAGTGTTTTTCTGCCTCCTGGCCATAGCACCACAACGTCTGAGCACACTAATTGACTCTGACCATTGTCACATCAAATTATCTACTTCTATAGTTTAAAAAATTTAAAGAACGAAAAAAAAAAGGTTGGAAGCCTGGGCCTACCCCTAGATCCAACAAGCACCATGAAATAAATATGCATGTCACTTGAACCAGTCTTTGAGAGGGAACAATTTATAGCTACTTATCGACAGCTGTTCCCCCATCGGCTTGAACAATCCAAACAAGAGCAGCAGCCCACTACACAACATCAGTTTATTTTAGACACACACAACGCCCACCCTGTTTCAAACCAAAGGTTGCTTACACAATTTAGCTAATCTTACAGCGGGTGAAGCGAAACGCTCCTAACGATGCAGTAAAATGCCAAACGATGTGTGTGTGGAGCAGGAACTGAGTCTAGTCCAGGGCTGTTATCCAGGGCTGTTCATGCACCATATGGCATCGTTCTTGTATTATTATTTTTGGATGATGAGATGTGTTCAGGTTGTTGTGTCTGGTCATTTGTTTGTGTCCCAGAAACGCTACTGGCTGTGCAGAACCTGCCCGAGACCGGCTTCTTTCGTTGACACCGCCATGAGACCTGTATCGATTATTCCACTGAAACCCTGTATTGAACGTGTGATCAATACCCAGACCATTGACCTTTTTTACTGGAAAAAAACTAATCAACAACATCTCCCTGCCTCTCAGGCCCAAATTGAACAATCATACCTGTATTCATCCCTCTATAGCTTGGGGTGTGTGATACCCAATATCACAGGGCCCACTGTCCTCTCCCTTGTTACTATGCCCCCCCCCATAAACACCCCCTTGAGTTTCCTTTGCCTCATTTAAAAAAAAAAGTACATGATGTATCAATTTGGATTTTGTCAAGGAAGCAGAGGTTATAGGCCACGAGAACACGTGTAAACATATTTTTGAAGCTGTGCTAATCATGGAGAATTAACCCACCGCTAGCTATATGTGCCTAGAGTGATGCAGCCAATTGAGAATAGATGAGGCTTGTAGGTAAACCTCTCTGTAAAAGTGATTCATTAATTGCTGGATTCCAAGACTGATGTTGCCTTGGAGAGACAGATTTCCCCAGAGAACAGCCAACAATAATTATTAAACGAGTGCTCTTTAGCGCCAGCAAAGGCTGAGGTAGGACAGATGGCGATGGTGTGCAAAATTAGACACAGGTTATGGGAGGCAACGGATTAGGGCACATCCTTTAACAGTTGACAGATGATTATGTAATGTCATGATTTTATTCGGAGGCATAACAATTGATTGCTTTGCTAAAGCCGATTTTACAAGTCCGGTTTTCAGAATAATCTCTTCCATGTAACAAATGGGCAAGGGAAGGGAGTGACAAATGGAGCCTGTTTATTGTGTTTAACCATGTCTCTCATCATGTTTTCTCTAGATTCATAAATAAACATTGTCCTATGACAATATCACAATCATTCTCTCAGTATCACTGTGAATGCATGATTGTTTTAGAGAGAGACCATATTTTTCATCATCCCTCTCATGGTATTAAGCCGATACACTGTAACTCTTTGAATGACCCTGTTGGGCAAAATCAGAATAGGACATCAGATGTGCATATTGTTTCCCATGGCATTGGCCACAGAGGACAAAGAAGAAACCCATTATTTGCACAAGGAAAGTGTTATTATCAATACATTGTTTGGCCAATATAGGCCTGTGCAAATATTTTCTGCTGTCCCATGATCTGCAGAAGGTTTTAGATCTATGTAGAATAGAATACATCTATGTAAAACATGTGTTGCAAATATTTGGATCTTGTTTTGCAATGCTATTAAAATGTTTATTGTATTTAGCAAAAACAACAACGATACACTTCAATCAATACAGTGTCACAGAACAATGAGACAGACGTTTCACCGGATATATCAATCTGAAGCATCCGGTTAGGATTTCCACTCACCACCAAATATGGTTATTAGAGGAAGCCCAGTGGCTAACAGTGGGAGAAGATGGAAGTGAGATGGATTTTGGCCAATGTTCTGCAAATTTTCTCATCGATTAAACATTTAATCTTAACACGGTTTTCTGTTCCCCAAACTAGAATCTGTTACGAACAGAGAGGATCAAGTTTTGTAGACTTCACCCTATGCCAAAGTTTAAAAAATAAATGTATAAAAATGCGCTGTTTAGTAGAGTAATGGCGAATTGAGTTATTGAGCACGCGCACTTCACAGAGTAGGCGTTCCCTAACGGTAATATGCAAATAATGCTAGAACGCACCAATAGGATCTCGCTAGGTCGTGCTTAGCTCTGCCCACCATGATTACTTTTCTTTATTTGGAAACGACAAGGTGTGGTCTATCTAGCGAGATAGTTCAAAAAAAAGAAGAAAATTGACAGCGTACGTACAGGGGCGTCTTTAATGACGTGATCGCTCAGGTTGCACGCTGCTGACGTGTTTGTAGGGAAGTAGCAAGCTGGCTACCTAGCTAGCAACTTGAGCGTTATTTTCATTAGACGTGTGCAGCCAGTGACAGCTCATCATGGGAATAATAGCCAACGAATTGAAATAATTGGCGTCAGGAGAGTAATCGGAGTAGAGTACACAGGTGGAGTTTGCAAGACCTCAAATATATTGGCATCCACTACACCATTCATGCTCGAGTAGCTAATGGTTGGAGGGCATGCTAAAAGCTTAGATGGCGAGTTAGCTAGCTAGATAAACGGTATTGTACAGATGTATTGTGCAGTGACTATTGCTGAGATTTCAAGATTATGTAGCTAGCTAACAAGACTTTCGCGATGGGATGTTTAGCGAACTAACATTAAAAGAACAAAACCTGTTCCAGTTAGTTAGTAAACGATGTAGCAAGCGCGTTAGGCTTGCCAGGCAGAAGATACCATCCCTACCGTTACTCTTGTTTACACCTGAGATCATATGTCATGATATTATTCTTATTATTTTATTACCTCATTGCAGGAATGGGATATGCCACTGTACTCCAAATGTTACCTTTATCCACACTGCTCCACCGAGAAGAATGAAATACTGCCAGTTTCCAGAAAACGTCACTTCTCATCTTCAGCTAGCCGAAAAGAGCAGTTTCCCAGGAAAACTAGCAGTATTTCAATCTTCTCAATGGTGCAGTATGGATAAAGGTACAATCTGGAGTACAGTGGCGTATCCCATCCCTGCATTGAGGTATGTTTTCCGACCCATATCTCCGCCCCGGCTCCATAGTGTCTTAATGTAACCGTTATTGTGTTCCGCCCTCAGTGTAAACACGTGTAATGGTAGGGTCAGTATCTTCTAAAACAGGGAAAATATGTGTACTGTCATAATACACAATTGTCCACCACCATTTTCGGACAATTTAGGATGTTGCAAACCGCGTTCAGCCAAGGGTGTGCAACATCCTAAGTTGTCTGAAATTTGTATTTAACTTCTGGCTTCCCATGGACTGTTTTGTGCAACCAAATACAATTGAAAGCAACGCTAGTGTATGTAAGTACGCCAGCATTGCTAAAAGCAAGGATCTAGCTACTATTGTGTAATTATGTGTTTTTGATTTGTATTTTGAGTTCTCATGCATCTGTTTCTACAGACAAGGAATTTGCCGTGAAGTGGATTGATTCCTTCAAGGGCCATGGGCAAATGGAGGATGCCAGACCTGTATAGGGCCCCCTTCCCCCTCTACACAATCAAAGTCGACCCCAAAACAGGATGGGTGATCACTGCAGGAGGGGGAGGTGCTTCCAAAACGGGCATAAAGAATGCAGTGGTAAGCTACTGAATGTTTAGGTGATCATGTAATGGTTCTGCTCTATGGGCACAATCTCTCAATTTCTAGTCTTTTCACACCTTTTTACATTGCATGTATTCTGTAAGTGTGAAAATGCAGAAACATTGTAGATGTGTGATTCAGCATTTATTTTGATCTAATTAAATCTGAGGAATGTTGGACCGTATTTGTTAAGTTGGGACTGTCTTTTTCAGCACTTCCTGGGTTTGGAGTTGGTAGGAGACCAGCACTGTGCCACCCTGGTGCACTCTCATGACACAGACACGCGTGCCACCATGAACCTGGCAATAGGCGGGGATGTGATCGCCGCAGGGCAGGACGGCAGATGCAGCCTCATGCGCTTCAGACAACGCCAGACCAGGGGCAAGGCCGCAGCCAAGGACGGTAAGGAAGGAACACCCCCAAAAACCTGCCATTCACTTTTATAAACCTCTTTATATACAAAGTTCAAATTATCTTTGCAGATACATTTACTGTAACGTCATTCCAATCTTACATTTCGTCTATTACATCTGTGTTTCTCAATCCTTGTCCCAAAGGTCTGCACATTATTATTTTTGCCCTATCCCTAACACACTTAATTAATCTATTCAACTCATCATGAAGCCTTTGATTATTTAAATCACGTCTGTTTGTGGTAGGGGGGGGGTAATTCAAATGTGCACCCCTTTGGGTCCCAAAGAGAATGATTGGGCAACACTGCCTAACATGAACACATCACTACGCCCCTTATTTTCCAGCAGGGGGTGGCAGTGAGCAGGGCGCAGCAAGGAGACGAGCTGGGAAAGGGGGTAAGGGTAGTGAGGGAGCTGCTGCTGCTAGGGGCAATGTGTCCGAGATGAAGGATAACACCACCCAGATCTCTGTTGACACGTTTGGGGAGGTGCAGTCGGACCTCAACCCCCAGGACCCCCTCCAGAAGTGTGTGAGGTTCAGTCCCGATCTCAGCCTCCTACTGACTGGCGGAACAGACGGACACATCAGAGTGTGGGAAGTGAGTTTAAGTTATGCCAAAATGGCTGCCATGTTGAGACTTCTCCCCAATTGTTACTGTGCAGGTTTTGAGCTTGACTGTAATGCCTAAGCTCTTTCACCAGTACCCCTCCTTAAAAGAGAAGTTGGACTTCAAAGCCCATGAGGGGGAAATTGAAGACTTGGACATCAGTCCGAATAACAAGGTACTAACCAGCTAATAAGTATATGATCTCGATGTCTGTCTGTGGAATCACAGTAATAAAGAGGTTATAAACATCATGTGCAAGCGTAACTGGTAAGGGTTTTCTGACCTGTGTGTTATTTTGTGTTTCCGTATAGCACCTTGTGACGGTGGGCCGGGACTTTGCCTGCAGTATATGGAGTGGCAACCAGCTGGCCATGAGCCTCTGTTGGCATGAGAAGATGCCTCAGATAGCAGCAAAGTCATACCGTTATATGGCTTGCAGGCAAGCACAATACCCCATTCTCCTACGAATATTCACATACCCTGTAACATCACTGACATATGGCTCTGGTCCCACTAGCATACCACATAAACTCAGCAAAAAAAGAAACGTCCTCTCACTGTCAACTGCATTTATTTTCAGCAAACATAACAAGGTGTAAATATTTGTATGACCATAACAACATTGAACAACTGAGACATAAACTGAACAAGTTCCACAGACATGTGACTAACAGAAATTGAATAATGTGTCCCTGAACAAAGGGGGGTCAAAATCAAAAGTAACAGTCAATATCTGGTGTGGCCACCAGCTGCATTAAGTACTGCAGTGCATCTCCTCATGGACTGCACCATGGCAGAACACTGACATTCCTGTCTTGCAGGAAATCACACACAGAACGTTCAGTATGGCTGGTGGCTTTGTCATGCATCCTTTCTAATCGACCTGGCCGGGGTATCCTGGAAGGATATTGATCTCATCCCGTCAGTAGAGGATGCCTGGATATGTTTTAAAAATGCCTTCCTAACCATCTTAAATAAACATGCCCCATTCAGGAAATTTAGAACCAGGAACAGATATAGCCCTTGGTTCTCCCCAGACCTGACTGCCCTTAACCAACACAAAAACATCCTATGGCGTTCTGCATTAGCATCGAACAGCCCCTGTGATATGCAGCTGTTCAGGGAAGCTAGAAACCATTATACACAGGCAGTTAGAAAAGCCAAGGCTAGCTTTTTCAAGCAGAAATTTGCTTCCTGCAACACTAACTCAAAAAAGTTCTGGGACACTGTAAAGTCCATGGGGAATAAGAACACCTCCTCCCAGCTGCCCACTGCACTGAAGATAGGAAACACTGTCACCACTGATAAATCCACCATAATTGAGAATTTCAATAAGCATTTTTCTACAGCTGGCCATGCTTTCCACCTGGCTACTCCTACCCCGGTCAACAGCACTGCACCCCCCACAGCAACTTTACCCAAGCCTTCCCCATTTCTCCTTCTCGCAAAATCCGTTCAGCTGATGTTCTGAAAGAGCTGCAAAATCTGGACCCCTACAATTCAGCCGGGCTAGACAATCTGGACCCTTTCTTTCTAAAATTATCTGCCGAAATTGTTGCCACCCCCATTACTAGCCTGTTCAACCTCTCTTTCGTGTCGTCTGAGATTCCCAAAGATTGGAAAGCAGCTGCGGTCATCCCCCTCTTCAAAGGGAGGGACACTCTTGACCCAAACTGCTACAGACCTATATCTATCCTACCATGCCTTTCTAAGGTCTTCGAAAGCCAAGTCAACAAACAGATTACCGACCATTTCGAATCTCACCATAACTTCTCTGCTATGCAATCTGGTTTCAGAGCTGGTCATGGGTGCACCTCAGCCACGCTCAAGGTCCTAAACGATATCTTAACGGCCATCGATAAGAAACATTACTGTGCAGCCGTATTCATTGATCTGGCCAAGGCTTTCGACTCTGTCAATCACCACATCCTCATCGGCAGACTCGACAGTCTATCACAGTGCAATCCGTTTTGTCACCAAAGCCCCATATACTACCCACCATTGCGACCTGTATGCTCTCGTTGGCTGGCCCTCGCTTCATACTCGTCGCCAAACCCACTGGCTCCATGTCATCTACAAGACCCTGCTAGGTAAAGTCCCCCCTTATCTCAGCTCGCTGGTCACCATAGCATCTCCCACCTGTAGCACACGCTCCAGCAGGTATATCTCTCTAGTCACCCCCAAAACCAATTCTTTCTTTGGCCGCCTCTCCTTCCAGTTCTCTGCTGCCAATGACTGGAACGAACTACAAAAGTCTCTGAAACTGGAAACACTTATCTCCCTCACTAGCTTTAAGCACCAACTGTCAGAGCAGCTCACAGATTACTGCACCTGTACATAGCCCACCAATAATTTAGCCCAAACAACTACCTCTTTCCCTACTGTATTTAATTAATTAATTTATTTTGCTCCTTTGCACCCCATTATTTTTATTTCTACTTTGCACATTCTTCCATTGCAAATCTACCATTCCAGTGTTTTACTTGCTATATTGAATTTACTTTGCCACCATGGCCTTTTTGCCTTTACCTCCCTTATCTCACCTCATTTGCTCACATCGTATATAGACTTGTTTATACTGTATTATTGACTGTATGTTTGTTTTACTCCATGTGTGTCGTTGTATGTGTCGAACTGCTTTGCTTTATCTTGGCCAGGTCGCAATTGTAAATGAGAACTTGTTCTCAACTTGCCTACCTGGTTAAATAAAGGTGAAATAAAATAAATAAAAAAATGCTGGAGGGTCATGCCAGGATGAGCCTGCAGGAAGTGTACCACATGAGGGAGGAGGATGTCTTCCCCTGTGCGCTGCGGTTGCCTGCAATGACAACAAGCTCAGTCTGATGATGCTGTGACACACCGCCCCACACCATGACGGACCCTCCACCTCCAAATCGATCCCACTCCAGAGTACAGGCCTCGGTGTGCCGCTAATTGCTTCGACGATAAATGCGAATCCGACCATCACCCCTGGTGAGACAAACTGTGACTCGTCAGTGAAGAGCACTTTTTGCCAGTCCTGTCTGGTCCAGCGACGTTGTTGCTGGTGATGTCTGGTGAGGACCTGCCTTACAACAGGCCTACAAGCCCTCAGTCCAGCCCCTCCCAGCCTATTGCGGACAGTTTGAGCACTGATGGAGGGATTGTGCGTTCCTGGTGTAACTCGTGCAGTTGTTGTTGCCATCCTGCATCTGTCCCGCAGGTGTGATGTTTGGATATTCCGATCCTGTGCAGGTGTTGTTACATGTGGTCTGCCACTGCGAGGATGATCAGCTGTCCGTTCTGTTTCCCTGTAGCGCTGTCTTAGGCGTCTCACATTAGGGATATTGCAATTTATTGCCCTGGCCACATCTGCAGTCCTCATGCCTCCTTGCTGCATGCCTAAGGCACGTTCATGCAGATGAGCAGGGACCCTGGACATCTTTCTTTTGGTGTTTTTCAGAGTCAGTAGAAAGGCCTCTCTAGTGTCCTAAGTTTTCATAACTGTGACCTTAATTACCTACCATCTGTAAGCTGTTAGTTTCTTAACGACCGTTCCACAGGTGCATGTTCATTAATTGTTTATGGTTCATTGAACAAGCATGGGAAACGGTGTTTAAACCCTCTACAATGAAGATCTGTGAAGTTATTTGGATTTTTACTAATTATTTTTGAAAGACAGAGGTCCTGAAAACGGGACGTTTCTTTTTTTGTTGAGTTTGTTTTTTTGCTCTCCCGTGTAGGTTTGGAAAAGTCGAGGACCAGAAAGACACCCTGAGGCTCTACACCGTCCAGATCCCCCACAAACGAGACAGAAAACCTCCACAATGCTACCTCTCTAAATGGGACGGCCAGAACTTCCTACCCATGCTGACGAACCCCTGCGGCACTGAGGTCATCTCCACCCTGGCTGTCAGGTGAGGAAGGATGGAGAGGATACCTAGGATTCAATTAATCTTTCCTTGATTATCTGCATCCTATTTTCTTGCCCCCTTCTGAACCGTCTTCGAGAATGTCCCTCCCCTCAGACCTTCTTTTCCAATGCATTTTGAGAAGGCAAGGAGGAAAATAATAAAGGATGCGAAGAATTGAGCAAAGATGAATTGAGAAAGAGCCTTATTTGTTAATCTCTGATAAGGTCGCTTAACTGCTCATTGCAGGTATTTCTCTGACGTTACTGTATTATAAATGTAGGGCTGGGCGATATGGCCAAAATATAATTTCACAATATTTTTCACATTTATGTTATTTTATGTTTTTGAATGTTAACATTTCTAAATTTGCACATACACATAAAGTTATTTTCAAAGGGGCTTTCTCTAGTCTGTGCAATCAAACAAACCAAAAGTTGATCTATTTTTACATAATTTCCACAATGCCATGCGCACAATATGTGCAAAAAAAACCAAGGCCTTGTGTATATATATCTAAATATCTAAATATTGCAATTGTGATTTGACGTTTGAAGTTTACGTACACTTAGGTTGGAGTCATTAAAAAAAAAAAATTCTACCACTCCACACATTTCTTGTTAACAAACTATAGTTTTGGCAAGTCGGTTAGGACATATACTTTAATGACACAAGTCATTTTTCCAACAATTGTTTACAGACAGATTAATTCACTTATAATTCACTGTATCACAATTCCTGTCAGACGTTTACATACACTAAGTTGACTGTGCTTTTAATAAAAAAATGTAAGACCTCCACAAGTCTGGTTCATCCTTTGGAGCAATTTCCAAATGCCTGAAGGTACCACGTGTACAATTTTTTTGTACAGATGAACAAGTATAAACACCATGGGACCACGCAGCTGTCATACTGCTCAGGAAAGAGACGTGTTCTGTCTCCTAGAGATTAACGTACTTTTGTGCGAAAAGTGCAACTCAATCTCAGAACAACAGCAAAGGACCTTGTGAAGATGCTGGAGGAAACAGGTACAAAAGGATCTACAGTGCCTTGCGAAAGTATTCGGCCCCCTTGAACTTTGCGACCTTTTGCCACATTTCAGGCTTCAAACATAAAGATATAAAACTGTATTTTTTTTGTGAAGAATCAACAACAAGTGGGACACAATCATGAAGTAGAACGAAATTTATTGGATATTTCAAACTTTTTTAACAAATCAAAAACTGAAAAATTGGGCGTGCAAAATTATTCAGCCTCTTTACTTTCAGTGCAGCAAACTCTCTCCAGAAGTTCAGTGAGGATCTCTGAATTATCCAATGTTGACCTAAATGACTAATGATGATAAATACAATCCACCTGTGTGTAATCAAGTCTCCGTATAAATGCACCTGCACTGTGATAGTCTCAGAGGTCCGTTAAAAGCGCAGAGAGCATCATGAAGAACAAGGAACACACCAGGCAGGTCCGAGATACTGTTGTGAAGAAGTTTAAAGCCGGATTTGGATACAATAATATTTCCCAAGCTTTAAACATCCCAAGGAGCACTGTGCAAGCGATAATATTGAAATGGAAGGAGTATCAGACCACTGCAAATCTACCAAGACCTGGCCGTCCCTCTAAACTTTCAGCTCATACAAGGAGAAGACTGATCAGAGATGCAGCCAAGAGGCCCATGATCACTCTGGATGAACTGCAGAGATCTACAGCTGAGGTAGGAGACTCTGTCCATAGGACAACAATCAGTCGTATATTGCACAAATCTGGCCTTTATGGAAGAGTGGCAAGAAGAAAGCCATTTCTTAAAGATATCCATAAAAAGTGTTGTTTACAGTTTGCCACAAGCCACCTGGGAGACACACCAAACATGTGGAAGAAGGTGCTCTGGTCAGATGGCAACAATGCAAAATGTTATGTTTGGCGTAAAAGCAACACAGCTGAACACACCATCCCCACTGTCAAACATGGTGGTGGCAGCATCATGGTTTGGGCCTGCTTTTCTTCAGCAGGGACAGGGAAGATGGTTAAAATTGATGGGAAGATGGATGGAGCCAAATACAGGACCATTCTGGAAGAAAACCTGATGGAGTCTGCAAAAGACCTGAGACTGGGACGGAGATTTGTCTTCCGACAATGATTCAAAACAAAGCAAAATCTACAATGGAATGGTTCGAAAATAAACATATCCAGGTGTTAGAATGACCAAGTCAAAGTCCAGACCTGAATCCAATCGAGAATCTGTGGAAAGAACTGAAAACTGCTGTTCACAAATGCTCTCCATCCAACCTCACTGAGCTCGAGCTGTTTTGCAAGGACGAATGGGAAAAAATGTCAGTCTCTCGATGTGCAAAACTGATAGAGACATACCCCAAGCGACTTACAGCTGTAATCGCAGCAAAAGGTGGCGCTACAAAGTATTAACTTAAGGGGGCTGAATAATTTTGCACACCCAATTTTTCAGTTTTTGATTTGTTAAAAAAGTTTGAAATATCCAATAAATGTCGTTCCACTTCATGATTGTGTCCCACTTGTTGATTCTTCACAAAAAAATACAGTTTTATATCTTTATGTTTGAAGCCTGAAATGTGGCAAAAGGTCGCAAAGTTCAAGGGGGCCGAATACTTTCGCAAGGCACTGTATATCCACAGTAAAATGAGTCCTATATCGACATAACCTGAAAGGCCGCTCAGCAAGGAAGCCACTGCTCCAAAACCGCCATAAAAAAGCCAGACTACGGTTTGCAACTGCACATGGGGACAAAAATCGTACTTTTTGGAGAAATGTCCTCTGGTCTGATGAAACAAAAATAGAACTGTTTGGCCAGAAGGACCATCATAATGTTTGGAGGAACAAGGGGGAGGCTTGCAATCCAAAGAACACCATCCCAACCATGAAGCACGGGGGTGGCAGCATCATGTTGTGGGGGTGCTTTGCTGCAGGAGTGGCTGGTGCACTTCACAAAATAGATGGTTTCATGAGGAATGAAAATTATGTGGATATGTTGAAGCAACATTTCAAGACATAAGTCAGGAAGTTGAGGCTTGGTAGCAAATGGGTTTTCCAAATGGACAATGACCCAAAGCATACTTCCAAAGTTGTGGCAAAATGGCTTAAGGACAACAAAGTCAAGGTATTGGAGTGGCTATCACAAAGCCTTGACCTCAAACCTATAGAAAATATGTGGGCAGAACTGAAAAGGCGTGTGCGAGCAAGGAGGCCTACAAACCTGACTTCAGTTACACCAGCTCTGTCAGGAGGAATGGGCCAAAATTCACCCAACTTATTGTGAGAAGCTTGTGGAAGGCTACCTGAAACGTTTGACCCAAGTTAATCAGTTTAAAGGCAATGATACATTCAATTAGTATTTGGTATGTAAACTTCTGGCCCACTGGGAATGTGATGAAATAAATAAAAGCTGAAATAAACAATTCTCTGTACTATTATTCTGACTTTTCACATTCTTAAAATAAAGTGGTGATCCTAACTGACCTAAAACTGGGAACTTTTACTAGGATTAAATGTCAGGAATTGTGAAAAACTGTGTTTAAATGTATTTGGCTAAAGTTTATGTAAACTTCCGACTTCAACTGTAAGTTACTTTTGTAGCTTGGTTTATCGTCGGTGCCAGGTACGCCGGATCCAGTGTCTCAAACGTCCGCCCTCCTGGGCTTTTCACGCACGATATTGTCTAGGGTTTACCGAGAATGGATGTTGGTTGCACCAGTCAGCAACAGTCCTGTGAAACGGCTCGTTGATGATAAAGGTCGAAGGAAAATGGCAAGAATCTCGCACTCTTAACAAATAACGGTGCAGTACAACAGTGGTGTGCAATGGCAACTGAACGCACAACTCGTCAAGCCTTCTCATGGATGGGCTATTGCACCAGACGACCACACCGGGTTCCACTCCTATCAGCTAAAAACAAGAAGAAGCGGCCACGCAATCGCCAACATGGGACAATTGAGGAGTGGAAAAACATTGCCTGGTCTAACGAATGTTGTTGCGTCATGCTGATGGCAGAGTCCGGATTTGATGTATGGACTCGTCCTGCCTGGTGTCAACGGTACAGGCGTTGGTGGTGGTGTACTGGTGTGGGGATTTTTTGTTGTTATCAAACATTAGGTCCCTTGATAACAACATGCTGATTTAGGCCTACACCATCACTGGTGTCAGGCTATATTTGCTCTAACTCAGTACATTTATTAGCTATCCAGCTAATTAGTGATTACCATTAGCGGCGAACACAATTTCCCCCCCCCACATCTTTCTAAGAAAATAAACTGGCTGTTTGCAGACATTAAGATGCACAAACGAATAGTGTATTTCTAGAATGCTTATATTAACAGGCAATGTGGAAAGCAGTGTCACTGTCATCAACAATATGTTGCATCTGCTGCATTGACCATGCAGACCGAAGAGAGAATCGGGGCGGCAGGTAGCCTAGTGGTTAGAGCGTTGGACTAGTAACCAAAAGGTTGCAAGATCGAATCCCCGAGTTGACAGGGTAAACATATGTTGTTCTTCCCCTGAAGGCAGTGTTCCTAGGCCATCATTGAAAATAAGAATTTATTTTTAACTGACTTGCCTAGTTAAATAAAGGTTAAAAAAAATAAACAAAATAAACGGTCGGCAAATGATCTCGTGGTCTAACATCAACTGAGCTCCTTCAGTGACGGGGCAGAGCTTGGGGAGAGAGACGACTCAAGTAGCGGAGTAAACTATAAAAACGAGGTGGTGTATCACATTTAATGAACCAAACATTGAAATACCGTTACAGAAGGATAAGTAAAAACTCAAACTGGTCTGTGCATCAATACTGATATATATTAAAATAGGGTATACCACCTAGCCCTGAATAAATGTGTTTGTATTAGATATTTGTTCTTCCCTGTTAACCGGAGTCAGTGGCTCCTTTTTGTTCTCGCTGTGTTCCACAGTGACTCTGGAACCTTTCTTGGCCTTGGGACAGTGACGGGATCAGTAGCAATCTATATCGCCTTTTCACTACAGGTAGACACACACACACACACACACACACAATTAGCTGCCTTAGCATATCCCTGTGTAACTCCCTATTTATCTTGTCTCTGTAGAAGTTGTACTATGTGCAGGAGTCCCACGGCATTGTGGTGACGGATCTGGCCTTCCTGCCCGACACTCCCAAAGGCCAGAGCCTCAAAGGGAACAACGAGGCAGCCATGTTGAGTGTGGCTGTGGACTGCCGCTGTCAGATGCACACTGTGCGCAACCGAAGTAAGTGGTTTGAATTGGTAGCATTGATTTTAGCATTGTGAGTAGTATTGTCTTTTCCCTCACCCTCCTTCGTTCTCCCTCTCTGCATCTCCACCATCCCAGGATCCTTCCCTATCTGGCTGGTGCTGTTCTTCTGTGGCCTCATGGTGGTGGGAGCTGTCCTGCTCCTGCAGCACCTCTTCCCAGGATTCATTTAGACATTGACAGGGAGTTAAGGAGAAGGAAAGAATCAGACTGCCCTACAACCACTACTAGCCCTACAATCTTCAACAACAACCTCAGAGGAACCCACCCTGACACCACTCAATCCTGGAACACGCATCAATCTCCTACCTATAGCCATCGTACCACACTTAACCAAACCGTGGAACATTTTAACCACACTTGCCCAACCCTGGACTACATTTACTATAGCCATTTACTCCCTCTTAACCCAGCAAGATTCCCTGCATCAATTACTATACCCGTAACCAATATTTGTATCCCCCATCCTTCCCTGTCACCCCTTGTCCTGATTCAGGACTACCCCCCAGTGAACCATCTGTGCTCCTTCCACCCCCAATTCTTTGAGACACAAGATTTCTTTTTTTCTTGATCTGTATCAATCTTCTTTTTGCTTTTATACCATGGTGGGGAGTTAAGGGCTCAACTTCAGATCTATATCATCAAATCAAATCAAATTTTATTTATCATCATGAATGTGCAAGGGGTTGGGCCTTTGTTATCGTAGCTATTTAAGAAATAATTTAAAATTATAAATATACTTAAATCATTGCTCTTCTGTCAGTTTCCATCTGTCCTGTGCATACATAAACACACATACCAGTTTCCAGTGAGGCCTGTGTTTCCTGCTTTGTCCACTAGTTGGCATCATTGACCAAATGTCTATCTAATGTTGTTCATCCCAGACTGGGAAGCAGGCCAGGCAACAGGGCATCATGACCTTCAGGAAAAACTAAATCAATTAGGTTGGTGGACTCCCCTTTAGCTCCATTTCCAATGTTGAAAGACCTGCCGTTTTTGAGTTCTGCTCTGAAGGCACCTGTATAGGATCTCTAATCGTCTCCTTTCAGGCCTATTTCGACATTAAACCAGATTGACAGATGGAAGGGTGGTCTTTTTTTCTGCTCCACACAGCTCCGTAGATGTGTTTGTGTACAACCATTCAGTCTGGGCCCAGGGCTTGCTCTGATTCGTCAGAGCTGGACCGACTGATTCATGTTAATGGTCTAGTCACTCACGTGACATTTTAACACAAGTTAGCTAAGATAGAAGAACGAGATAATGATCCTAAATAAAATATGAGGCAGGCTATGATCCAGTGTATGTGATGGTTTTCTGTGTCTTGCAGAGTATACATACTGTATATCAGCATTGTATGGTCTTTTGTAGCATGGAATTCAAGATTCTTGCACGTTCTCGACCAAAGCACCATGGAGAGTGCTTGGTTTGTTTCAAATGGCCGACTAACACTATCATCAAGCTGTATAGTTCATCTGTGTTTGTTTCAACCAATTAAACACTTTATTGGAATCTCTTTTGTCGAGGCTTAATGGCCTTCAACTAAAGAGCTTTAATGACTTTCTCTTCCGCTTTCTTCACACTCTTTAAAATAATGCCACCAGCCCGTTTGGGTACCTGACTATGTAACAGCTTGGTTCTGGCCCCTAGTCTCACCACCATTCCTCTACATGCTTGGCCTAAGCACTTGCGTTGTTGCAGAGATGGAAAGGTTGCTGTGATACACTGGGACGTGCTCATTAAGCACCGACTGGAACACAACGGACTAAAACAGGGAGGGTCTACATGGACTTATCCAATAAGAAAGTTGAATTTTAGTTTCCCATTGCAATACCTTTTTTTTTTTTAAATGATTACCCTTCTTGAACACGAGCCCCGGGGCATAATAGTAGGGTACAAGGTTGAAAACATTGGATATACAAATTAGAGGTATAGAATGGACATTATCTTCCGTGAACTTTGCAATCTGGGACATTTTAAATGTTTGGTCCCACCAGTTCACATCATAACCTTTATAGGTGCTTTGCCAGTGACAACAAAGACTTCTTGAGGGAACAAGAAACCTTGAGAGGCATGCATTGCTGGCATGTTGGCTGCAATATTGTTTGGCTTTGGCATACACGGAACACTGGATGGGGTTTTAGCCTTAAACCAGCCAGCAGTTGGACTACAATTTGTTTGATCAGAATTGACTTGCCAATTTTCCTCCCTCAACATCAAGGCCTCTGATGGGTAGAATGTCAAGGAGTGTGGGCTCTCTACCTCTTCAATTTCTGTTGCAGCAGTGTGTCATTTGTACACTCTCTCTTATTAAAAACAAACAGGCAGAATATACCCTTTATTAAAGGTCAAATGCAGCCGGTTTTATTTCAATATCAAATCATTTCTGGGTAACAATTAAGTACCTTACAGGGATTGTTTTCAATTAAAATGATCAAAAATAAACAAAAATGGCTTTAAGCAAAGAGAAATTTCTCAAGCAAGAATTTTGTTAGAACTGTCTGGGAGTGGTCTGATTGGGGAAGGGAAAACTGAAAACGAGCTGTTCTTGGCAGAAAGGTTTGGAACTCTTTCTTATTGTTCTATTAACCAGGCAGGCCAAAACTCCATCCCACCAAAACAGTCAGAAATTCTAGGCAATCTTTTCAAACAGCTCTTACAGGTAGCCTAGTGGTTAGAGCATTGGGCCAGTATCAAAAGGTTGCTAGATCAAATCCCTGAGCTGTCAAGGTAAAAATCTGTCGTTCTGCCACTGAACAAGGCAGTTGACCCACTGTTCCTAGGCTGCCATTCTAAATAAGCATTTGTTCATAACTGACTTGTCTAGTTAAATAAAGGTTAAATAAAAAGGGTATTATCATAATTTTCACAATATTATAGTATATACAGTATAAAACACAGGAATATCACATTTTTGATTGCACTGGGCATTTAAAGACATTCTCTGGTACTTTTGTATACTTTTTAGCCAGTAGTTCTGAAAGTAGTCCCCGAAAAATGTGTACTATGTTGCCTATGTGCAGATACAGTGCCTTGCGAAAGTATTCGGCCCCCTTGAACTTTGCGACCTTTTGCCACATTTCAGGCTTCAAACATAAAGATATAAAACTGTATTTTTTTGTGAAGAATCAACAACAAGTGGGACACAAAAATTATTCAGCCCCCTTAAGTTAATACTTTGTAGCGCCACCTTTTGCTGCGATTACAGCTGTAAGTCGCTTGGGGTATGTCTCTATCAGTTTTGCACATTGAGAGACTGAAATGTTTTCCCATTCCTCCTTGCAAAACAGCTCGAGCTCAGTGAGGTTGGATGGAGAGCATTTGTGAACAGCAGTTTTCAGTTCTTTCCACAGATTCTCGATTGGATTCAGGTCTGGAATTTGACTTGGCCATTCTAACACCTGGATATGTTTATTTTCGAACCATTCCATTGTAGATTTTGCTTTATGTTTTGGATCATTGTCTTGTTGGGAGACAAATCTCCGTCCCAGTCTCAGGTCTTTTGCAAACTCCATCAGGTTTTCTTCCAGAATGGTCCTGTATTTGGCTCCATCCATCTTCCCATCAATTTTAACCATCTTCCCTGTCCCTGCTGAAGAAAAGCAGGCCCAAACCATGATGCTGCCACCACCATGTTTGACAGTGGGATGGTGTGTTCAGCTGTGTTGCTTTTACGCCAAACATAACGTTTTGCATTGTTGCCAAAAAGTTCAATTTTGGATTCATCTGACCAGAGCACCTTCTTCCACATGTTTGGTGTGTCTCCCAGGTGGCTTGTGGCAAACTGTAAACAACACTTTTTATGGATATCTTTAAGAAATGGCTTTCTTCTTGCCACTCTTCCATAAAGGCCAGATTTGTGCAATATACGACTGATTGTTGTCCTATGGACAGAGTCTCCTACCTCAGCTGTAGATCTCTGCAGTTCATCCAGAGTGATCATGGGCCTCTTGGCTGCATCTCTGATCAGTCTTCTCCTTGTATGAGCTGAAAGTTTAGAGGGACGGCCAGGTCTTGGTAGATTTGCAGTGGTCTGATACTCCTTCCATTTCAATATTATCGCTTGCACAGTGCTCCTTGGGATGTTTAAAGCTTGGGAAATATTTTTGTATCCAAATCCGGCTTTAAACTTCTTCACAACAGTATCTCGGACCTGCCTGGTGTGTTCCTTGTTCTTCATGATGCTCTCTGCGCTTTTAACGGACCTCTGAGACTATCACAGGGCAGGTGCATTTATACGGAGACTTGATTACACACAGGTGGATTGTATTTATCATCATTAGTCATTTAGGTCAACATTGGATCATTCAGAGATCCTCACTGAACTTCTGGAAAGAGTTTGCTGCACTGAAAGTAAAGGGGCTGAATAATTTTGCACGCCCAATTTTTCAGTTTTTGATTTGTTAAAAAAGTTTGAAATATCCAATAAATGTCGTTCCACTTCATGATTGTGTCCCACTTGTTGTTGATTCTTCACAAAAAAAATACAGTTTTATATCTTTATGTTTGAAGCCTGAAATGTGGCAAAAGGTCGCAAAGTTCAAGGGGGCCGAATACTTTCGCAAGGCACTGTATGTGCACCACCTCATTGCTCTCTCTCTAATGTACACTGAGTCGTTGGGCCCTTCCTGCAACCTCATTTGATAATGCTGGGCAGGCCTCCTGCTAGCTGTCACTCAAATGCAAGGGGCTGAAGCTCATTGGCTAGAACACAAATTGCTAGGGGGCTGTCCCATATGGGGGAAATGTAGGGAAAATGACACGGGACAACTTCAAGAAAACAGTTTTGTGGCTAATTGAGGTAAGACAGTCATTCTGCAAGTTGATTATGAATGTGTAACAAGGTTGGTTACGTTTCCACTTGACACTGCATAAATATGTATTGGATGTTTATTTATTTTATTTTTTATTTCACCTTTATTTAACCAGGTAAGCTAGTTGAGAACAAGTTCTCATTCACAACTGCGACCTGGCCAAGATAAAGCAAAGCCGTGCGACTCAAACAACAACAAAGAGTTACACATGGAATAAACAAGCGTACAGTCAATTACACAATAGAAAAAAATCTGTCTATATACAGTATTCATTTTGGTTGGTTGATGAGGTGTTATGCCATTGGTCATGCTTGCAGATAGGGGGAGATCGCAAATTTAAATTCTTCCCACTCTGATATTGACATTCAAGTGGTAGGTCACGTTCTGAAATACTGTATTCTATTTTCATATTTATATGTGTACGAGTTCACTATGCACATGTCCTGATGTGTATATACAGTATATATGTGTATGGTACCTGTTAGATATTGGGGGCACATCTAATGTGCTTCCTTGTGTCTATTGTCAGATACTTACATTTATTGTATTTTGTACTATTTTTGTCATTGTTATGTTTGATTTCAATATACCCAGACTAATATTGACATGCAAGTGACAAATCAAGAAATCTACTTCCATAAACATATTGTTGTCCTGCACTTCTAATGCGCTTCCTTGTGTCTATTGTCAGAATAAACACAAATCAAATGGCATCGCAGGCTGGACAGTCACAAAGTATGATCTCATCTGTTACACTACTGGTGCCGAGACCAGTCATCTTGTCTTCGCTGGACAGCTGCTACAAATGTATGAACTACACCCAATCAAATCAAATTTGATTTGTTGCATACATATATTCAGCAGATATTATTGCGTGTGTAGCGAAATGCTTGTGTTCCTACCTCCTGCAGCTTCAGCAGTATGAACTAGACATTGACACATCCAGCCCAAAGAGAGAGGTTTAAAGATTACTTCCTTAGTCGCTAAAGTACCGGAACATGTCTTTAAGGCTTTCACTGAAAACAAATGTGTGCATGTGTGCACTCACTCACAGTGTGTTTGGCCAACAGGTGGCACTGTGTGTCTGGCAAATTCTTGCTGTATAGTGGTGGAAGTCCCCATGTTGTTGATCTAACCTACATTCTGATTCAGTTGAAGCAGCACAACCTTCCCACACATCCGAGCCAGTTATCACAGATAGGGGGGAAAGTCTCAGACCTCTCAGACTCAGAGGTCTATGGTTTCTCCAGTAAAGTCCAAGGCCACTTCACAATGGCAGTATGTGTTTCATTGTGAAGCTCTCTAAATGCTGTCTGTCCAGCCAGCCATCCCTGGTTTATTTGTCTATATGAGAGAGCGAAGGGGCAAGTATCAGTCATCATTGTGCTGAAAATGCTGAGCTCCATCAGTGAGACAAAATGACGCCCTAAAAGGTCAGCAGCCATGTTTGCGCAACCCATTCGCCCCTCCGAAACGTCATTCTTCTCACCAAATTGTGAAGCCGATTCAGACATTTCCCCAAATACACCCCCGCCCTCCAGCCAGCCTCCTCCACCCCACGGCCCACCCCTACATCAGCACAAGGCAGGAAACCCAACTCCCACCTCTCACCTACATCGCAGCCCAGCCCAGCAGGAAATGAATTCCCCAGACAGGCCCGTGTCTCAAACTCCATGAAGAGGAACAAACACCATCTCTTTCTCTTTTTTTCACCTCCTGTCCTCCCGACAACGCACATACCCTGTGGGTATGCCCCTTGCCAGACCAGTAAAATGGTTTCAATTTGTCTGAGGAGTTGACTGGTGGCATGGGGCAAAATGGCTAGACAGTGAGGGGGAAGTTTGTCTTTCTCCATAGTGGTGACTAAGCCAGTGACCATGATTATCTGTCCCATCGTGGTGATTGTTTTGGCGTACCTTGATAATACAGTAATAATGCAGACCAGGGTCATGTGTCTCAGCGGGTGGGTTTTGTTGGCTGGCCAGTCAGCCTGGTCTGCACAGAGCATTGGGGACTCCTGTTCAAATGAGACTACTAAAACAATATGAATGGATATGTGAGTTCATGGATCAAACCTTGTGGGACAACAGGGACTAAGGGGTAGGACGTAGCATAGTAAATGCGGAACACTCCAATTAGTGTGATATGTTATGATTCGTATGGTATGTATTAATTTGTGGATGTCCATTATCCATTTCATATGATGTTACGAATTACAATTCGTATGAAATGTTACAAATTACAATTTGTTAAATATATTACAAATTGCAATTCATACAATATTTTATAAATTTGCAAAATATATGATATGTTACAAATTCCAATGTGATGTGGCTAATGCTAACATTAGCTAGGTGGCTAACATTAGCTAGGCTAGGGGGTAGGGTTTAAGGTTAGGAGTTAGGTAAAAGGGTTAGGGGAAGGATTAGCTAACATGCTAAGTAGTTGCAAAGTAGCTAAAAAGTAGAAAGTAGTTGCAAAGTTGCTAACTAACTAAAATACTAAAGTGGTACGTGATGAGATTTGAACGTTTGCCTACACATCCACCCTGACCAACCATCCTACTTTTGTTTTTGCCTTATGTAACCTTCTGTCTTATGTAACCATACCAAATGTAACATATCATACTAATTACTACTAATTTGAGTGTCCCGCATTTACATTTACTATGTTACGTCTAGTCTATGAGACCAGGCTGTGTGGGACCACTGGTTCAGATACTGTCATGTCGAATTACAGGGAAACATTGATCTTCTTTGCATTTCTCTTCGTTTCTCGTGTAAAAAACACTTCAAACTCACCCAGTTGGATACAGTTATGGTATCAGAGAGCGGCGGCTTTAAATGGATTTCAAAGGTGTGAGATAGAAATCATAAAACATGCATGTTTCCACTATAAAGGCAGGCCTCTCCCGTTGCTGCTTCAGGTGTGTTGAAGATCAAGCATTTCAAATTAGGGAGGGGGAAAAAAAAACATTCTCCCAGATGAAAAGGTTTCCCGGGGTCTAAAGCACATAAAATACAGTCTTAAATGTAGTACAGTTAAGCAATAATGTGAAACAGACAAGCAGGGCAAACATTATACCTGCCTTTGCCTCTATCAGCATGGCAAACAACTGAGATATAAAAGAGACCCCCCCGCCCACACACACACACACACACACTAAACCCCATACAGTGCCTTCAGAAAGTATTCCTTCCCCATTGACTTATTTCTCATTTTGTTGTGTTACAGCCTGAATTCAAAATTTATGAAAAACATTTTTTGGTGGCTTACGTTAGCCACTTAGGTTATGTTAGCCACAACAAATTGGAATTCGTAACAATAATGTTTTGTAAATTAGTAAATTATTGTACAAATTGATGAAAACCCAACGTATAATGTCGGCGCCCGTCGGGCTCGGGTCAGGTAGCAGAGCTCTAGTTTGAACCCAGAAGTCGCCCCCTCCTGGTAGCCTCTGCAGCCCAGAAGCCTCACCTTTCATAGCCACATCACAGCAACATACCGCACAGCAGTGGAGAGGCCAGGCCAGCTGCCTTTGACTTAAACCTCCTGTCTACTCATCTCCATCTCTCAGCCCTATCTTGGATGGGAGAGGAGGAATTCCTCATTATCGTATGGTCCTCTCTATAGATATAAAACGTTTTATATGAATGATATACGACCACTCAAGGTCTTTTCATCCATTATTGGGAACCGACAAAGAGCAAGGAACCACTTTGAACAAAATGTGTAACATACCTTTTGTACAGCACCATACATGGTACAAGAAATAGGCTGTGTCTGCATGCATGTGTGTGTAGGCTATTTCATGTTTGACTTTGATTCTGCGTGTTTGTAAGAGTGAGTGTAATTGTGTGGCATAGAACTGGAACAGTGTAGTGTGCTTATGTCTCTTCCTGTGTGTCTTTGCAGTGTGGTGAGTGAATATGTCTTTGAGTGTACTGTATGTGTGGCTGTGTATTTGAGGTGAGTACAGCATATGGGTGATGGAGTGACTATGTGCTTTGGGATTGAGTGACTGTGTGTGTATGGGAGAGTGCTGTCGTCTAGCAGTGTGATTGTATGAGGTGGAGTGGTAGCCAGAGCGGCACCAGGTACAGTGCTTTATCAGAGATGGAACACATTAGAGAGTATTATTGCTTCAGCATGTTTCGGTCCACACATTACTTCACTCCCACTCACTCCTATCACAACCAGTTTGAATTGGAAGGGTTAGGGGTTAGCTTTAAATTCCACACATAAAATGTACATTCATTTTGATTTGCGCTCAACCCTGTCTCTTTGTGAGTGTGTGTGTGTGTGTGTGTGTGTGTGTGTGTGTGTGTGTGTGTGTGTGTGTGTGTGTGTGTGTGTGTGTGTGTGTGTGTGTGTGTGTGTGAGTGAGTGTGTGTGTGTTCATGTGGCTACAACCCCATGACATGGCAACATAAGACGAAACAGAAGAATACTGCTTGAAATTGTTGGTGGTCGAATGTATAGTAAAACATGATCCGCCCTGAGTTAAATGTTGTGGTGGGCAGACCCCAAGGAGTCTAGAGAAGAAAGAAAAAGAGTGTTTGTTTTTGATGAGAAGCTGTTGGGATGGGCTTGAGAGAAAACAGCAAAAATGTGTGTCAGGGACTTTAATTGTAGGGCCCCTTATTCTGGAATGATTCACCCCCATGTCTGGGAGGCAGAAAGTGAGTCAGTTTTTAAAATGTGGACTAGAACCTCATCTCTACCTCCCTCCCATACCGTCCCGTGGCCATGCTCTGTTTATTCTCATCTGGCCATTGTTTAAACACTGCTGACCCGTCTCACCAACTTAGGGTGGTATGCTTGCCAGGCAGTCTTGCTGGCACAGATTAAACAAACACACACACACACATATATACATATAGCCACATACGCACAGACAGACATAGGCTGTGGACTTGATAGCGGGGTGTGCCTCTGTAGACGCCAAGTCCTACCCAAAAAACCTGTCTTTCTAAACATTGGTGTTCTAATGGTATCTGCCAATGCCATTTCAAAACGTCATAACTCTCCTCGCAGGAGAGGTCAAATATAATCAGATTACATGGGATGGAATGACACCCGATGAGACTAAAGCCCATGTGTCTTAGTCTAGTCTAGCGTCTAAGCTCTTACCCTAGCAGCAAACCCAGGCCAGTGGTGACCTAGCCACAATGAGCCAGGCAGTGAGTAAGCCGGGATTTCCAGCGAGAAAACCCTGTATCCCATCCCACACACTCACACCACAAGTGTCTGCGCCGGGGCCCCTCTGCACTGACGTCAGCCATGGAGTCAGTCGGCCCACGGCTGGAGTGGAAATCTGTCGCACACAGCTAAAAGTGGCCCTGTCTGTGGATGTGTGTGTAAATAAGCCAGAGCCCAAATAGAAGGCCACATAAACAAGAGGGGAAAAACAACAACAGACAAGATATGAAGGATGTAAAAGTATATGTTTTTCCTTTTCATGAGCAAAATCTCCCAGGGTAAACAAAACAAATCTCTTTAACTCTTTAAAAAAAAGCATAACCCTGCACTGCCTCACACAAGCATGTCCTATACATATAAAATAGTAGGCTAAATATTTAAATGTTAATTGGCACACCACCACACACACACACACACACACACACACACACACACACACACACACTAGATACAGTATGCTGAATTTTCTGGCAGAACACAGTTGAAGTTCTGACTCTCCTGGCTCGTGCCCACCGGACAGTAGACAGTAGACACAGAGCAGAACTGGACCCTGGCAGCCAAGATGTACGGAAAGCCACAGACATGTTATTGAGGCTGTGACGCAAAAGCCCTACATGTCAACCAAACTATATATAACCAGCAGTAGGATGCTTGTTTGTGTGTCACACATCATTGTTTTTAATCATACTGTGCTTTGTGCCATGTGCGTAGAGTCTGGCCTACAAGAAAGCCTTGGTGGCGAACCTTAACTACAGTTCTGCCCACCCATTTAGCCACAGTCTGTCTGGGCCATAGATGGGTTAGCTGACAATGTCACGAAAACAATGCACACGCTTCAATGGGGCAGAAATATGTGTGTTTATTTACGTTTTCAATTAACATTGGAGACTAAATATTGTTTACATGTTGTGAACAATGTAAGCCAACTCCATCTGTTTTGCCCCATAGTTGCGCACGTGTCGGTTTAGTTGCTAAACAACCAACCCATCTATTGGTATGGGCACTTTGTCCCAACCTGCTATATACCATTCTGGTGAGAACAGGGTGCCACGGGAGAGTGGGGGCGTTTTCAGGGCGTAATTTCCCTTCGAATTCTATTTTGGTAAACCAGACGGAATAATTTTGACTCTTTTTCTTTTTGTCACCGTGGTGGCTATGGTGCCCGAGTGAAGGACGGGGCATTAAATAACACAGATGATGGGAATCTGGGTGCACACGCCCTGGCCCTGCTGCTGCTGACATTTTGGGTCTAATATAAGGAGTTCTGAACTCAAACATGGAAAAGACAACATGGTCGCATTAAGAGACGGGCTTTGGTTTCTGACAAAAGGGCAATGAAACAAAGAAAATGACAGGGTGAGTGGAACAACTATGTCCCTCTGTCTGACTCCCTCCTTCCCTTTCCCCCTGTCTGGCTGTGGGTGACTTGAACAGTCTTGGCCCGTTAGAGCAGCATGGGGCTTGCCTGCTGAGGCGAGAGTGGGAAAACCGATGCTGCGGCAGGACAGGGGTAACACGATCATTATGTTCCATAGACAAGTCTGAAGTCGTCTAAAACGACTCACATCTTCACTTGTCAACATTTAGAAATGATATATTACTGCATCATGGGTTATTTCTGGTATCTCTCACAGACCCACAGTCTGGCCTGGTAAACTCACATCAGATGACAGAGATATGGGTCAACTTGCTCAGCCAGTCCTTGGAGCTAAAGCCATGTGTGGCGCGTCACAGACACCCGTTGTGGGGCTTGTGGTGGGGGGCTCCCTGCTGGTGATGGCACCACTTTCTCTACCGCCCGCTCTTTAAGACGCAAGCAGCACAATGAAATTATACGTCTAGCCCAGGGCAAACATTGTGTGATTCACCGTGATGCGGTTTGAACCCCAGTAGTAGCGCATGGTTTGTGTGTGGTGGTGGTGCTATGAGTGAGGTAGCATGTACGTTTATGTGCGTGTGCGTTTGCCGCAGGGCTGATGTGTTAAGATCCGCGATTGAGCTTTGGTTTGCCGTGATGAGACATCCTCCTCTCACAGGCGGGCCTCTGTCTCTCGCAGCACTGGATAGTTAGCAGAGTGAACACGAGCAGGGGCCATTTTGACTCCTGTGAGGTGAAATAAATCAGAGGGTTTTCTCCAGCTGTTCCCCGATCAGACCAGTCCAGATGGAGACAGGCTGAGGCAGCAGTGCTGGGGGGCAGTGGGGCTCTCACATATGGGCAGTCAGGCTCATTACTAGGAGGTCAGCTACCGGTCTGCAGACTACCTGCGATGGTGATGATCACACATGGCTATCGGCTAGCTAGAGGTCCATTTCTCCATGCTGGGATGAGAGGGACCAGTGGATATGAAAGAGTACAGTCCCACTCTCCCTGGATAGCGTGCCTACAGAGGTAGTGGGGGTGGTGATCCCAAATATATCTGGTCTGAGTCCCAAACATCTCCCCTTCAACCCTGCTATGAATGAGACAACCACCACACCACTAACGGCAGTCCGGCGCTTCACAGTCTCAGCATCAGAGAGGAACGTAGGTAGCTGACTAGCAATTTTCACCTGGACTATACCTGATGGATGCATCTGACTGGCGACTGCAAACATACTCACTAACACAACACACAAACACACACATACTCATACACAGCCATTTTATTTGCATGAGGTAGTCACACCCATTCTACACCGCATTAAAGAAGATGTTGGTAATCATCTTTAACACATTTAACACATCTTTTTTTTTTTTGGGGGGGGGGGGGGGGTGAACTGCCCAGGTTTAGACTATTCCTCTATAAATAAAATAAAACTATAAAAAAAAGGTTCTGGTAAAACAATCAGTGGTCTCGTAAACAACACGCCCCTAAACGCCCCTGCGAATATGGCACTAAATGTCACAGTGCACTGAATCTGGCAAGTGACAGCCATCTGAAAACCCCCTGACAAATACAGGAACATTCTGTCTGAAGCACAACGCTGCGTGTCAATGACTGGACAGTCTCAGACTTCAGGAGTGCATTCTAGAAATGTCTACTGCTATTGGCATCACCTGCTGTTACACCACACGATTGGTCAGGAAACATAAGTGAATGTTTTAGTCCTTAAGTCTTTTTTTCTCAAGTCTCAAGCCAAACTGACTGGTTGTTTCATTAATTGAAATTATGGAGCCTTGCATAATCTTTAAAAAAATAAAAAAAATAAATAAGAGTCGACTGAAGCACCAATCTAATTAACATAAACCAAAATCCCCATAAAAAGTCTGTTTAAATTAAAGATATCTGTTTTTTTGCATTGGTCTCAATCCACCGACATCGGCTTTCCGCATTTGCGGAGGAAAGTGAGAAAGCTCCAGCACTGTTTGTCAGACCAGGAGACATCCTGAAAATCGGGATGTATCGCCCGAACGGTTTGGCCTACAATTAATATATACCTACATGTCCTAAAATTCAAAATTAAATAGCAAAATGATCCATGGTATCACCATGTTAAAACAATTCCATATGTTAGCTTAGTAGAACCCCATCCAACGACTTATACTTTTAGGGTTAATTTCTGGATACGTCTACAAGTTACGCTGTGTTCAAGTTCCATGTGGCTGTAGACACGTTTTAAATAACATGACATTACTGTACAGTACTGTAACGACTGCAAAATGTTTCAAGATGAAAGGGCAAGGTGTTTGTTTGCACATTACATTAACCTAAGTATTTCCTGGGAAAACAGCATGATGAAAAGAAACGACGAAATGAAAATAGAAATGTACAAGTGTGCTCCTGAGTGGGCTAGCTTGAAAAGTGTACGATGCCACATCCCAGTATAAGACATGGGATGTACTTGAACTGCAAATCGGTGTGTGCTCCACTGGCAGCGGTGTGATTGGACTGGTTTGGTAGAGTAGTGTGGAGCAGAGCGGAGAGGATGGGGAGGGCCATCTATGGGCTCTATGTGAACAGAGCAGGCACTGTCTCGTGGCAGTAAGAAAGTTGGAATAATATATACGTTGGACGAGCGCCCACTATTAAAAATGGAGCCTACTCGAGGCAGTTGTATAAACTTCAGAGGACTTTCAGCGTCTCTCTTTCTAATGTCAAAGGTCTTTTGAAGCACTTAAATCGAATCACTGTAATGGACAACAAGGGAGGAAATTAAATTAGATTTCCTCCTCCTATTGGGTTCCGAGGTTTCACTTTCAAACAAGGTGCACCCATTTTGCACGAGAACTTGAGGTATTTCATTATTTGATCACGCTTTGAAATGTTAATAGGGCAAAATTTGAATGTGATCCCTCTTCAAAATAAGCAGCAGCAGGGAGGGGCGTATTGTGATTGGAGGGTTTAGTGTTTATCCTGCATTTTGGCCTCACTCTCTGCTTCAGGAAGGTTTTCTCTGGCAGGGATGACCCAAAAAGGCTCAAATAAAGCAGTGGACGTCAAATTTTCTTTGGTGAGTTTCTATCACCCCGGGTACTCCAGCTGCCCAGCCCCCTAAACAGCGAAAGAAAACATGGCGGCCCCCGCAGGGCCCTGAGTCAACACTGGCGGACGCCTGCAGCTGCTTTTCTAATCACAGGAAAGCCTATAAGCGGCAGCATAGTGCGGACACAGACCAGCAGACTACATACTCCACTCGATCTCTAGTCTCTCTGTCATACACTCTCGGGGACACACACAGACGGACACACATACACACAAAAACCTGGATGACTAATGCCTGCATTATGAGTTCGACTCGAGTTTCATCATCATCGTAAGACCAGAATCTGATCTGTTGCAAGGTATTCACATCTTCATTTTTCTATTTAATAACATTTTTCAAATAGATTTTTTATTTCACCTTTATTTAACCAGGAAGGCCAGTTGAGAACACGTTCTCATTTACAACTGTGACCTGGCCAAGATAAAGCAAAGCAGTTCGACAAAAACAACAACACAGCAACACACAACAACACATGGGATAAACAAACATAGTCAATAACACAATAGAAAAATGTATATACAGTGTGTGCAAATGTAGTAAGATTAGGGAGGTAAGGAAATATATAGGCCATAGTGGCAAAATAATTACAATTTAGCATTAACACTGGAGTGATAGATGTGCAGATGATGATGTGCAAGTAGGGACACTGGGATGCAAAAGAGCAAAAATAAATAACAATATGGGGATGAGATAGTTGTATGGGCTATTTACAGATGGGCTGTGTACAGATGGGCTGTGATCAGTAAGCTGTTCTGACAGCTGATGCTTAAAGTTAGTGAGGGTAGGTCTCCAGCTTCGGGGATTTTTACAATTCGTTCCAGTCATTGGCAGCAGAGAACTGGAAGGAAAGGCAGCCAAAGGGGGTGTTGGCTTTGGGGATGACCAGTGAAATGTACCTGCTAGAGTGCGTGCTACGGGTGGGTGTTGCTATGGTGACCAGTGAGCTAATACGGGTCTTTACCTAGAAAAGACTTACAGATGACCTGGAGCCAGTGGGTTTGGCAACGAATATGAAGCGAGGGCCAGCCAATTAGAGCATACAAGTTGCAGTGGTTGGTAGTATATGGGGCTTTGGTGACAAAACGGATGGCACTATGATAGACTACATCCAATTTACTGAGTAGAGTGTTGGAGGCTATTTTGTAAATGACATCGCCGAAGTCAAGGATTGGTAGTATAGTCAGTGTTACGAGGGTATGTTTAGCAGCATGAGCGAAGGAGGCTTTGTTGCGAAATAGGAAACCGATTCTAGATTTAAGTTTGGATTGGAGATTCTTAATGTGAGTCTGGAAGGAGAGTTTACAGTCTAACCAAACACCTAGGTATTTATAGTTGTCCACATATTCTAAGTCAGAATCGTCCAGAGTAGTGATGCTAGTCGGGCGGGCAGGTGCGGGCAGCGGTCGGTTGAAGAGCATGCATTTCGTTTTACTAGCATTTAAGAGCAGTTGGAGGCCACGGAAGGAGTGTTGAATGGCATTTAAGCTCAATTGAAGTTTTTTTTAACATAGGGTCCAAAGGAAGGCCAGAAGTATACAGAATGGTGTTGTCTGCGTAGAGGTGGATCAGAGAATCACCCGCAGCAAAGGCCGAAAACTTTGATATATACAGAGAAAAGAGTCGTCCCGAGAATTTAACCCTGTGGCACCCCCATAGAGACTGCCAGAGGTGCGGACAACAGGCCCTCCGATTTGACACACTGAACTCTATCTGAGAAGTAGTTGGTGAACCAGGCGAGGCAGTCATTTGATCAACCAAGGCTGTTGAGTCTGCCGATAAGAATGCGGTGATCGACTTAGTCGAAAGCCTTGGTCAGGTCGATTGAAGACGGCTGCACAGTACTGTCATTTATCGATGGCGGTTATGATATCATTTAGGACCTTGAGTGTGGCTGAGGTGCACCCATGGCCAGCTCGGAAACCAGATTGCATAGCGGACAAGGTACAGTGGGATTCGAAATTGTCGGTGATCTGTTTGTTAACTTGGCTTTCGAAGACTTTAGAAAGGCAGGGCAGAATAGATATGGGTCTGTAACAGTTTGGGTCTAGAGTGTCTCCTCCTTTGAAGAGGGGGATGACCGCGGCAATTTTCCAATCATTAGGGATCTCAGACGATACGAAAGAGAGGTTGAACAGGCTAATAATAGGGAGTGCAACAATTGCGGCAGATAGTTTAGAAAGAGAGGGTCCAGATTGTCTAGCCCAGCTGATTTGTAGGGGTCCAGATTTTGCAGCTCCTTCAGAACATCAGCTATCTGGATTTGGGTGAAGGAGAAGAGGGGGGGGGGGGGGGGGGGGGGCTTGGGCAAATTGCTGCAGGGGGGTGCAGAGCTGTTGGCCGGGGTAGGGGTAGCCAGGTGGAAAGCATGGCCAGCTGTAGAAAAATGCATATTGAAATTCTTGATTATCGTTGATGTATCGGTGGTGACAGTGTTTCCTAGCCTCAGTGTACTGGGCAGCTGGGAGGTGGTGGTTTTATTCTCCATGGACTTTACAGTGTCCCAAAACTTTTTGGAATTTGTGCTACAGTATGCAAATTTCTGTTTGAAAAAGCTAGCCTTTGCTTTCCTAACTGACTGTGTATATATTGGTTCCTAACTTCCCTGAAAAGATGCATATCGCGGGGATATTCGATGCGGATGCAGTACGTCACAGGATGTTTTTGTGCTGGTCAAGGTCAGTCAAGTCTGGGGTGAACCAAGGGCTATATCTGTTCTTAGTTAAAACATTTTGGAATGGGTTATTTAAGATGGTGAGGAAAGCACTTTTAAAAGAATGACCAGGCATCTTCTACTGACGGGATGAGGTCAATATCCTACCTGGGCCAGGTCGATTAGAAAGTCCTGCTCGCTGAAGTGTTTTAGGGAGCGGTTGACAGTGATGAGGGGTGGTCGTTTGACCGCGTACCCATTACGGACGTAGGCAATGAGGCAGTGATCGCTGAGATCCTGGTTGAAGACAGCAGAGGTGTATTTAGAGGGCAAGTTGGTCAGGATGATATCTATGAGGGTGCCCGTGTTTACAGATTTGGGGTTGTACCTGGTAGGTTCCTTGATCATTTGTGTGAGATTGAGGGCATCTATCTTAGATTGTAGGACGGCCAGGGTGTTAAGCATATCCCAGTTTAGGTCACCTAACAGTACGAACTCAGCCACGCTCAAGGTTCTAAGCCAAGTTAACGGGGGGCAATCAATTCACATATGGTGTCCAGGGCCAAACAGTAATGTTTGTTGCCAAACAGTAATGTTAGCTTGTTTATGTGGCTAGAGCTTTATGCATAATGTATTGAGTTGGTTTTTAAGGGCTTGTTAATGTTGTGTTAATGGTCATACACCCCCTTCTTTAGCAACATGAACAGACAATTTTAATTAAAACAATTCTGATGAGCTTAAAACAAGCCTCTTAATGATCTCTTGTTGGAAAAGTGCCCTGGAGATAGAGGGGCAGGGGGGTAGGGGTGTAATGTTTGGGGTGCGTACCCATGGAGAAGTGCCCGGATGGAGGCTCCATGCCAGTGGTTGTGTACTGCCTCTGGGGTAAAGGAGGTATAATGTTTTCATGTCCTCTCACTAAACTCTGCCAATGATGCCTTTTGGAAGGCATTAAAAAAAAGAACAAAATGGAAATAAGTAAACACTGGATACTTTGAACTTCAGGGTGGTCTGCCAGTCACACAAGCTATTATTATCATCACTGACTACACGGCATTCTGTTGCCATCTGATTATGAACAATTTCTCGGGCATCCTACTGCTTCACTTCGTCAGCAGGTTATAAGAGTTAGAGGGTGAATGGAGCAAAATGAAAGGAGAGGGAGAGAGTGTGTGTGCGTGAGGAGAGATGGGCGGAGAGAGAACAGTGAAATTGAGTGTGTTGTCCACAAAACTGACGAAGCATCTTCTCTATATGCAAAGGCACGTGTTAAGATACACTGAGTGTACAAAACATTAAGAACACCTGCACTTTCCCTGACATAGACTGACCAGGTGAATCCAGGTGAAACCTATGATCCCTTTTTGACGTCACTTGTTAAATCCATCTCAATCAGTGTAGATCAAGGGGAGGAGACAGGTTAATTAATGATTTTTAAGCCTTGAGACAATTGAGACATGGATTGTGTGTGTGTGCCATTCAGAGGGTGAATGGACAAGACAAAACATTTAAGTGCCTTTGAATGGAGTATGGTATTAGGTGCCAGGCGCACCGGTTTATGTCAAGAACTGTTACGCGGAGGGGCGCTAGAGAGTGTGCTATGGAATAGACGTGTTTTGTAGAGATCTGCTCACTTTTGAAACAAAATCATATTTATTTTAATCTCTCACCACATATAACTTCAAACATTGTCTGGCAATGTGACAAAAGGAAAAGGCATCAAAAAAGGGGGCGCTAAACAAGATAATTTGGATGAGACAGAAAACAAACCAATGTTAACATCAACCCACGAGGAGTTAGCTGAAGATACTAGCTCCCCACAGAACCTACTCCAAGTGACCTACTGGCCGCTATAAACTCACTAAGCAAAGAGGTGGACACAGGTTGGCCGATATCTCAAAGAGTATTGGGTCTTTGTCTAAAACTGTGAAGGCAACCAAGGGTGCATGAGGTCGAGCAGACGATCACGAGGCCAGGCTACAGGACAAAAATTACAACAAAACACTGAAAGCCCGACTGGAAATGGTCGAATCGCATTCAAGACGCCCGAACATCCGAATATTTGGGATCCAGGAGGACACTGAGAAAGGGAAACCCACAGAATCTGTATCGGAGCTGATACCGATCTTTCTGGGGAGTGAACACTTCAAAACGGCCCATCCTGATCGATGATGCACACAGATCACAGGTGCGCCACCAAGGTCATTCATCGCACGGCTGCACTATCCCCAGACCAGGGATCTCATCCTCAAGCTGGCTAGTCAAAAGTTCCCCCTTAACTACAACGAGGCAGGGTGTCTTTCTACCCAGATCTTACTTTGGAGGTGAGGAACCAACGGAAAGAGTATGATGAGTTGCGCAAGAAATGCAGGGCGGCAAAACACCCAATTTTGATTCTTCTTCCCAGCTTGATTTAAGGTGACAGTCGAGGACTGGCTGAGGATACAGAACTGCTGTGTCTGCCGGCTAAGTGGCCAAATACTCTAACACCAACCCTCGGGGTAGACCTCCCGGGATACCACAGTATCATGATCATAAAGTTGAAGTAGTGCTATTTGCTCTTGATGTAGAGAAGGCAGATTGAGTGGAAGTATATGTCGTAGGTTCTGAAGCATTTCGGGTTTGTAAAGGAATCTATTAATTGGATAAGAATTATTTATGCACTCCCAGTGGCATCCGTGTTAACCAATCAGGAGATGTCGCAGTCATTCCGCCTGTTCAAAGGCTGTCAACAGGGGTGCCCTTATTCTCCATGGACTTTACAGTGTCCCAGAACGTTTTTTAGTTAGTACCACAGGATGCAAGCCTTAGCTTTCCTAACTGCCTGTGTATATTTCTGCCTGTGTATATTTGTTCCTAACTTCCCTGAAAAGTTACATATCACGGGGGCTATTTGATGCTAATGCAGAACGCCACAGGATGTTTTTGTGCTGGTCAAGGGCAGACAGGTCTGGAGTGAACCAAGGACTATATCTATTCCTAGTTCTACATTTTATTTGAATGGGGCATGCTTATTTAAGATGGTGAGGAAGGCACTTTTAAAGAATAACCAGGCATTATCTACTGACGGGATGAGGTCAATGTCATTCCAGGATACCCCGGTCAGGTCGATTAGAAAGGCCTGCTCGCAGAAGTGTTTTAGGGAGCGTTTAACAGTGATGAGGGGTGGCCGTTTGGTCGCAGACCCTTTACGGATGCAGGCAATGAGGCAGTGATCGATGAGATCTTGATTGAAAACAGCAGAGGTGTATTTGGAGGGCGAGTTAGTTAGGATGACATCTACATCACAGATGGTATCGAGGTCACAGCTGGGGGCAGAGAGAGGTCTATTGCAAGCGGCAACAGTGAGAGACTTGATTCTGGAAAGGTACATTTTTAGAAGTAGAAGCTCAAATTGTTTGGGTACAGACTTGGAAAGTACTACAGAACTCTGCAGGCTATCTTTGCAGTAGATTGCAACACCGCCCCCTTTGGCAGTTCTATCTTGGCGGAAAATGTTATAGTTAGCGATGGAGATTTCAGGGATTTTGGTGGTTTTCCTAAGGCAGGATTCAGACACGGCTAAGACATCCGGGTTGGCAGAGTGTGCTAAAGCAGTGAGTAAAACAAACTTAGGGAGTAGGCTTCTAATGTTAACATGCATGAAATCAATGCTTTTACCTTTAAAGAAGTCAAAAAAATGAGAGCACCTGGAGAGTGTGAGTGGGGCTAGCCACTGCAGGACGTCTAGCATGTTCGGAACAGAGAGTAAAAGGAGCAGGTTTCTGGGCTCGATAGCATAGATTCAAGGCATAGTGTACAGACAAAGGTAAGATAGGATGTGAGTACATTGAAGGTAAACCTAGGCATTGAGTAATGATGAGAGATATAGTCTCTAGAGACATCTAAACAAGGTGATGTCATCACATATGTAGGAGGTGGAACAACATGGTAGGTTAAGGCATATTGAGCAGGCCTGGAGACTCTACAGTGAAATAAGACAGTAATAACTAACCAGGACAGTAATGGACGAGGCATATTGATATTAGAGAGAGGCATGCGTAGCCAAGTGAACATATGGGTCCAGTGAGTGGTTGGGCTGACTCGGGACTTGGCGATTCAGACAGTTAGCAGGCCGATGCTAACAAGCTAACAGTTAGTAGGCCGGGGCTGGCAATCTAGCAGTTAGCAGACCGGGTTAGCAAGCAAGCAGTTAGCAGGGGCTAGCAGTTAGCAGACCAGGGCAGGCAAGCCAGCAGTTAGCAAACCGGGGCAGGCAAGCTAGCAGTTAGCAGACCGGGGCAGGCAAGCTAGCAGTTAGCAGACTGGGGCTAGCAAGTTAGCCTTTGGGGGACGTCGCGATGGGGGCAAGTCTGTTTTTGCCTCTTTGTGCGGTGACGTCGATAGACCAGTCGTGGAGTTAGTAGGGTTCCAGGTAGCTCTATGTAGCTAGCAGACCTAGCAGGTTAGCAGAATGGGCCTTCAGCGGGCGTCGCGCCTGAGGGGCCTGTTGGAGTCCTCGGGCAGATTATGTCGGTATTCCAGTCGTAGAGGATCGGCGGGGTTCTGTACCCCGTACCGGCAGTAGAAGGGTTCCGGATATTGTAGCCCAGGAGTGGGCTTCGGTGGTAGCACCTGAGCCCTGGCCGGGCTTGCTTCAGGCTAATTGGTTCTTGCTCCGGGATGGAAATGCTAGCCAGGAGTGGTCACCCAGGTTTGCGGTTAGCTAGTTGCGAAGATCCAGATGAAAATATTAAGAGTTTGCGGTAGGAATCCGGGGATATGGAGAGAAATAGGTCCGTTATGCTCTGGTTTAAGTCACGTTGTTCTAACTGGCGAGAGCTTTCCGAGCTAAAGGTTAGCTGATGACCGCTAGCAATGGTTTGCTAACTGATAGCTGGTAGGTAGTTAGCTGGCTTCAGTTGAGGGATTCCAGATCCGAAGTAAATAGATATACTTTAGAAAAAAGCAGATCCACGCCACATTGGGTGAGGCGGGTTGCAGGAGAGTATTTAGAAGTTGAGGCTTAGGAAAATATTTTTAAAAGATATGCGGAGAAAAATAAGTAAAAATATATTTACACAAGGGACAGGACAAAGTCGTCTGACTGCTACGCCATCTTGGATTTTTTAAAACATTTTTTAGATAGCCTTATCCTTGTCAAACCCCATTCAACAGGGTCGGTCTCTAGACTTTATGATGTGCTACCTTCCCACATAGAGGTATCTACAGACACTATTTAAAGGACTTGGGAGCAGGAACTTGGTTCAGAAATCTCAGATAAAGACTGGGAAGAAACTCTCATGAATATAAACCACAGTTCAGTGAATGCCAGACACAACCTTGTTCAGTTTAAGGTGATACACAGGTTACATTACTCAAAGGTTAAAACAGCATACAATATTCCCAGACACCTCACTACTGTGTGAGAGGTGCAAGCAGGATGAGGAAACTTTGACACACTTATTTTGGACATGTCTTAAGTTACATGCTTACTGGGCTCTCATTTTTTATAACATATCTAAAGCCTTAGTGTTATAGCCCCAGGCCAATTGATCGTTGTTTGGTACAGTTGATGGGAATAACCAGGAAGGGAAGGCTGTTTTTCTTTGTACTCCATTAGCTAAAAGGCTCATATTGCAATTTTGGAAATTGTAGACTGTACCTACCTTTGAAATCAATCAATCAAATGTATTTATAAAGCCCTTCTTACATCAGCTGATGTCACAAAGTGCTGTACAGAAACCCAGTTTAAAACCCCAAACAGCAAGCAACGCAGGTGTAGAAGCACGGTGGCTAGGAAAAACTCCCTAGAAAGGCCAGAACCTAGGAAGAAACCTAGAGAGGAACCAGGCTACGAGGGGTGGCCAGTCCTCTTCTGGCTGTGTCGGGTGGAGATTATAACAGAACATGGCCAAGATGTTCAAATGTTCATAGATGACCATCAGGGTCAAAAAATAATAATCACAGTGGTTGTAGAGGGTGCAACAGGTCAGCACCTCAGGGGTAAATGTCAGTTGGCTTTTCATAGCCAATCATTCAGAGTATTTCTACTCCTTCTGCTGTCTCTAGAGAGTTGAAACAGCAGGTCTGGGACAGGTAGCAGGTCCGGTGAACAGGTCAGGTTCCATAGCCATGGGCAGAATAGTTGAAACTGGAGCAGCAGCACGACCAGGTGGACTGGGGACAGCAAGGAGTCATCAGGCCAGGTAGTCCTGAGGCATGGTCCTAGGGCTCAGGTCCTCTGAGAGATAGATAAATAAATAAATAAAGAGAGAGAATAAGATAGAGAGAATTAGAGAGAGCATGCTTAAATTCACACAGGACACCGGATAAGACAGGATAAATACTCCAGATATAACAGACTGACACTAGCCCTGACACAAACTATTGCAGCATAAATACTGAAGACTGAGACAGGAGGGGTCGGGAGACACTGTGGCCCCATCTGACGATACCCCCGGACAGGGCCAAACAGGCAGGATATAATCCCACCCACTTTGCCAAAGCACAGCCCACCACACCACAAGAGGGATGTCTTCAACAACCAATTTACCATCCTGAGACAAGGCAGAGTATGGCCCACGAAGATCTCCCCCACGACACAACCCAAGGGGGGGAGCCAACCCGAACAGGAAGATCAATGTCAGTGACTAAACCCACTGAAGTGACTCACCCCTCCTAGGGACGTCATGGAAGAGCACAAGTAAGTCAGTGACTAACCCCCTGTAATAGGGTTTGAGGCAGAGAATCCCAGTGGAGAGAGGGGAACCAGCCAGGCAGAGACAGCAAGTAAGGTTCGTTGCTCCAGTGCCTTTCCGTTCACCTTCACACTCCTGGGCCAGACTCAATCATAGGACCTACTGAAGAGATGAGTCTTCAATAAAGACTTAAAGGTCGAGACCGAGTCTGCTTCTCTCACATGGATAGGCAGACCGTTCCATAAAAATGGAGGTTTATAGGAGAACGCCCTGACTCCAGCTGTTAGAAATTCTAGGGACAGTAAGGAGGCCTGCGTCTTGTGACCGTAGCGTACGTGTAGGTATGTACGGCAGGACCAAATCAGAAAGATAGGTAGGAGCAAGCCCATGTAATGCTTTGTAGGTTAGCAGTAAAACCTTGAAATCAGCCCTTGCCTTAACAGGAAGCTAGTGTAGAGAGGCTAGCACTGGAGTAATATGATCATATTTTTTGTTTCTACTCAAGATTCTAGCAGCAGTATTCAGCACTAACTTAAGTTTATTTAGTGCTTTATCCGGGTAGCTGAAAAGTAGAGCATTGCTGTAGTCTAACCTAGAAGTGACAAAAGCATGGATACATTTTTCTGCATCATTTTTGGACAGAAAGTTTAATATTTTTGCAATGTTACGTAGATGGAAGAAAGCTGTCCCTTGAAACAGTTTTGATGTCCAGAGTATCCAGAGTGTCCAGATGTGTCCAGAGTAACGCAGAGGTCCTTCACAGTTTAATTTGAGACGACTGTACAACCATCAAGATTAATTGTCAGATTCAACAGAAGACCTCTGTTTCTTGGGACCTAGAACTAGCATCTCTGTTTTGTCTGAGTTTAAAAGTAGAACATTTGCCGCCATCCACTTCCATGTCTGAAACACAGGCTTCCAGGGAGGGCAATTTTGGGGCTTCACCATGTTTCATTGAAATGTACAGCTGTGTGTTGTCCGCATAGCAGAGAAAGTTAAGATTATGTTTCCAAATGACATCCCCCAAGAGGTAAAATATATAGTGAAAACAATAGTGGTCTTAAAACGGAGCCCTGAGGAACACCGACATTTACAGTTGATTTGTCAGAAGACAAACTGATATCTTTCCAACAGATAAGATCTAAACCAGGCCAGAACTTGTCCGTGTAGACCAATTTGGGTTTCCAAAGGAATGTGGTTATTGATGGTATCAAAAGCAGCACTAAGGTCTAGGAGCACGAGGACAGATGCAGAGCCTCGGTCTGACACCTTTAAAAGGTAATTTACCACCTTCACAAGTGCAATCTCAGTTCTATGATGGGGTCTAAAATCATACTGAAGCGTATCGTATATATTGTTTGTCTTCAGGAAGGCAGTGAATTGCTGCGCAACAGCCTTTTCTAACATTTTTGAGAGGAATGGGAGATTCGATATAGGCCGATAGGTTTTTATAATTTCTGAGTCAAGGTTTGGCTTTTTCAAGAGAGGCTTTATTACTGCCACTTTTAGTGAGTTTGGTACACATCTGTTGGATAGAGAGCCAAATATTATGTTCATCATAGGAGGGCCAAGCACAGGAAGCAGCTCTTTCAGTAGTTTAGTTAGAATAGGGTCCAGTATGCAAGGTTTAGAGGCCATGATTATTTTCATCAATGTGTGACAACATATAGTATTAAAAAACTTCAGTGTCTCCCTTGATCCTAGGTCCTGGCAGAGTTGTGCAGACTCAGGACAACTGATCTTTGGAGGAATATGCAGATTTAAAGAGGAGTCCGTAATTTGCTTTCTAATGATCATGATCTTTTCGTCAAAGAAGTTCATGAATTTTTCACTGCTTAAGTGAAAGCTATCCTCTCCTGGGGAATGCTGCTTTTTGGTTAGCTTTGCATCAGTATAAAAAAAACATTTTGGATTGTTCTTATTTTCCTCAATTAAGTTGAAAAAATAGGATGATCGGATTTAGGATATGTAATGCTAATGGAAAAAGATTCGATACAATACCTCCAATAGAAGTCCAATGTTTTACAAAATATGGCAGCCGATACGGGATAAATGGTCTATCCCCCCTGGGTTGTTGACCTGCTGCTACTCTGTGCTGTACTCCACTCAATATTTACTTCTGGTTTAACTACACTGCTTGGAATGACTATACGCTGTCTTCTTATCATATGTACCACCTAATAAGTTTTGTTTTGTCCTCTAAATTTGCCATCCCATTCAACACTACGGTGAAAGTCAATGTTTGTATCTCGTTCTCTTTTTGGAAAATAAACATATTATATAAAAAATAAAAAAAGACCTTCAAAGCTACAGAGCTTTTCACACTCAATAGTTTCCCCTGTTCATCAAGAATGTTCCACCACCCAAAGGAGAGCTGGTGTCAATATGGGCCAGCATCCCTGGGGTACGCTTTTGACACCTTGTAGAGTCCATGACCCCAACTGAATATTAGAAAGGTGTTCCTAATTGGTATACTCAGTGTAAATCACCTGCACTTACCTCTAACTTTCTTCAGAGTGGGGAGATCACCATCACAAATTGGCCCTGGCTACAGCCCGTGACATCTCTGTCCAGAGCCCAGCTCCAGCCTCTTGTAAAAGCCAGGTACAGTTCTTCTGGGGGGACTACAGCTCTGCTCTGTCTATTGGGTCCTCAGATCAAAGAGAGGAGAGCTAAAGCTGCAAACATTTTTTTACATAGGACCTGCCTCCCTTCCCCATGGCCGTGTTCTGACCGTGGTCTCGTGGCACAGAGGATGTATTCAACGCACAGAAAGAGGAAAGGTCAAAAGGGAGAGGTCAGGGCAGGACATCAGGTAGCCAGCGTGTGTGTAGTTAAAGACATGATAAAGGCTAATAAAAAAACAACTCTGGTTTGAAACTTAAAAACCTCAATGGGACTTGCTCTGAGATAAAGAGTGCCCATAAAGCAGGGGTTGGAACCAAAACAATTTAAATAACAAGGAACAGAAATGGAACCGGGAACGAAAGTGATTCATACTGTTCCAGAACAGAACAGTTATTTTAAAAGCATGGGAACCGGTTATTATTTTACGTTCCAGGCATTTTCTTCTAGCCACACAAAAAAATGCAACAAAGCCCAAATGCAAAGCCCTCACTCTGTCACTCAGAAACGTATTCCAGTGTCTGCCAGCAAGCTGAAAATCTTTCCAAGTGTGTGTGCTTTTAGACTACCTGCCCCTTTCCCCTCCGAAGCATAGGCTACTGTACTGACGTTACAAACATGATTCAGAAGATAGGGAGAGAGATTCTTTATTAGCTAGAGAAGAATGGATTAACTTTTTCAATGGTAGTTAAGGATACTATAGGCCTAGTTATCACGTTTCAAGTTGGATTTATTAACTACAAAAAGGCAAGACGTGTTTTCTATTCTGGTGCCGCTCTGCACACACAAGCTTGTTAGCTAGCTAGATCAAGGGACATTCAAAGTTCCTCCATAGAAGCTACCCCCTCCTAGGTACAGTATAATTCTGTGGACCTAATTCAGATAGTGCATGTCAGCCCAGCGCTTCAAGCCTCCTCAACCCTCTGCAAAATGTCAGTCGCATCTTGCGCCATAGGCTACACATGTCAGTCCATCATGCATGTAAACAACTAGCTTGCCTGCTCTACCCACACTGATTGGTTAAGTAATTGAATGAGCTAAATGTTTTTAAAAAACGGTTTATTTCACAGGTTAAAAAAAGGAACAGAAAGGAACCAGCATTTTTCTGGGGTTCAAACCGGTTCAGAACTTATTTTTGCTGGTCGGAACAGTTTTTCTATAAAGTAACATTAAATCAAGTTAGACCCTATTCTTCAATTCAGACTATTTATAAATCCTAATCTACAATAAATGGGCTATTGGAATAAAATGAGAATACAATCAGATTTTGGCACACTTGCTCACACATTTCCTAATTAATTTGGCTGGCACACTTTACAAAACAAATGTTAGAAGAATATATTAGACACTACAACAATAATCTAATCCCTAGACCACAAATAATTGAATACTGGATTGGAATCCATAGTATCTAATTACAAATCATCGACGGATGGTCAAGCGTTGCAATAGACCAATTGAGTGGTGACCTCTAATTGGGGGGGGGGGGGGGGGGGGGGTGACCAGATGAGTGATCTGGAATCTTTCAACATCTCGGCTCCCTCAGCCGGGAATTCCTTCTGCTGTAGCCTGGCCACTCTGGAGCAGGTCCACATGGAAAGTAGTGCACAGTGGAAACTGGCAGCCAAAAAAAAACCGATTTCGCAGTCCGCAACTCTTCCAGATTAGCATTCCTTCCCCCTGACACATGCACCGTGAAGCAGATTATCATCTGAGCCGACAGGGGACGCACTTTATAGGAGGAGGGAGGGGAGGAGAGGAAGGGGGAATACCTCAGGAAAAGAGAGAACAAGAAAGCAAAGAGAAGGGAAGGTGGAGAACAGAAGGGTGAAGTTAGAAATGCCAGTGAGGTAGGCTAAGGGTTAAGGGGCCAGTTAGGGTGGCTATGTAATTGCGATCTGCTAGTATTGTAGAAGCCTCAGAAACAGTGACGGGAGTTGTAGTGGCATATCATACGCCAATTAGTGGTGAAAAGTAAGGTATTGGATAAGGAGTGATGAGAGGACTTAAAGTCTACAGTGGAAAAGGTTTGTCAAGGTGAAGGCTGTATCCTCCTCGTTTCTAAATGCAGCGTTTTTAGGTGTCGACAAACACTTGTTTCTTCACCAAAATTTCACGGAGAGGAGTAGACCGTTCATTGGCTCCTTCATTACCTACATCTTTTCCCGCCATTAAATCACAAAACGCATGGATGGCAATAGGCTACAGCCCAGGCCTCTCACTGGCCAGGGGAAGAGGTAGAAAAAGAGAGAACGTGTGGGGGCATGGAGGGAGGGAGCGAGTAAGGAGCGATGGCTTAGGAGGCATACAAGAGAAGGGGAGTGTGCCAGTCGGTGTAGGGGAGGAGAACTGCTGGCCGCTCAACAGTAGCATTCTTTCACACATAGCTGGAAGTAATCAGCGATCAGGGCCAGAGAAAAATTCAGAGCTCAGTCTGTTTGCTTTGGCCGCACCTCCCACCCTCCTCTCTTCTTTCTCTCCCTTCCCCTCGACATGGGCTGAGGCCCTGAGCGCACCCCCATCTTCCACCTCCCCATTCTCTTCTCCCTTTCTCAGCCCCCCATCCCAGCCCCACCAAACCACTAAGAATGATCTCAACATTGTTGCCTAATCCGAGTTCACCTGATACTCACGTTTCCATCCTCTCCAGTTGAAGGAGACAGAGAAAGAAAAACCCAGATAGAAAAGGGGGAGAGAGCATGATTGACAAATAAACTTTGCACATGATTTGTTGGGTGATTAGAAAGTGGAGTATAGTGGGAGCACAGAGACTTTAATCAGTGTTGAGTTCAACACACGTTGATGAAACAGGTGCTGGAGGTGAACGCTTCCTAAATGGAGGATGGTGTTGAGGCCAACTTCTAACTGAATTTGAATAGCCTTACTGCTACTGTAAAAACAGCTAGATGCCAAAGCATTTTGGACATACAGTTTATATGTTGGAATGAAAGCATGCACGGCTGTGACGTAATAAACATGCATTTTCCTTTGCAGTGAGATACATTTTGGTTTGGTGTTCTTGTGTGTAGGGGGACCATGTTACATTCTCTAGCTGGTTCAACTGAGCAGCTATCATTTTTCATACCTTATTCATGTATTTTATTTGATAGTAGTTGCAGTCTTGTGTCATCGCTGCAACTCCTGTACGGACTCGGGAGAGGCTTCTCGACACACGCACATCCAACCCGGAAGCCAGCCGCACCAATGTGTCGGAGGAAACACCGTACACCTGGCGACCTGCTTCGGCCCACCACAGGAGTCGCTAGTGCACGATGAGACAAGGATATCCCTTCTGGCCAAGCCCTAACTAACCCGGACGACACTGGGCCAATTGTGCGTCGCCCCATGGACCTCCCGGTCACGGCCAGCTGCGACAGAGCCTGGGCTAGAACCCAGAGTCTCTGGTGGCACAGCTAGCACTGCGATGCAGTGCCTTGGATCACTGCGCCACCCAGGAGGCCCCCACCTTATTCATGTCTAAGTTGCTGATTTGTTATAGCCTATATCATGTAAACCACAAATATATAATAAACTCATTAAAATAATGTTAATTTTAAAGGTTTGTGGATACAATTTCAAAAATCATAATTCAAAGTATTTTCCAAAGGGTGACTGCTGATGTTGACAGATGTTTAATTTATAGCCAGGACTACACAAGAAACGTGAATCATTTCCATAACTCATTATGTTTGGCACCTAAGTGTTACTACTGCTCACTCATGATCTTCCTGTGTTCTGACCCTGGCCTGCAGCCCTACACTAGTGAAGGCAGCCCAGCATCCGGACTACCTTAAGCACAACGCCGAGAGAAAGGCTGCAGGTAGGAAGAAGGGAAGAATAGCTAACTGCTTCTTCCCAATAACTATCAATGAGGCGATGTGTGCTACGGAGCAGAACTACTGAGCAAACAGAACAGACCTCCGCTCCCTCCATCCCCACACATGTTCAACACATTCCCCAGCGCAAAACGATAATGGTGTATAAAAAAAAAAACAGCGAGCAAGATTGACTAAACAATTCCTGTTCTCTCTACAGCAACGGTACTAAATTGACTCTAGTGTTAGTTAAACGATAGGGGTGGAGGCAGAGCATGCTCCCATATCCTATCAGAGTTAGACAGACGAGGCTGAAGCGTTAAGAGTGGAGACTGTACAAGTGCAGAGGGAGTGGTTATAAGCACACTCAACTATCACATGTTCTCTTTTGAAGGGAACCACACAGCTGTTGAGGACACTAAGCAAGCACAACTGACAGTGTCCAAGCAAAAAAACAAAACATTTATTGACACATATTTTAAAAAGCGGTATTGTGTCCAACAGAGGTTGTGAGGAGGTGTTCCACAGCCCACTCAGCATGTTAATATCCTTTTCACACTATAGTACCGACCTGACCGTGCTGGCTCGCTTTTCCAGCTTTGTTCCAGAAACTATGGGCAATGCTTTACCAGGCCAGCGCAGTACCGTTTGGTTTGGCTCATTTTAAAGCAGCTTAATAGTGTGAACGTGTTATTAACATGTTAATAGCGTGTTGTTAATGTGTCTGTTTAGTGGTGTGGGGCTGACTGGTCACTGCCCACTGGCGTCTAGACTGTCCGGGCGCAGCTTGGTGAGGATCCAGGAGCGCAGTAGCTCAATCTCTGGCCGGGAGAGCTGGTGCTGGAGGCCTGGGAACGAGTGGAAGGTGGTTGTCATCCCAGCCTTCTTCAGCAGGGCCGTAGTTTCTTCTCCCCACTTATGGAACACCAACTCGTCTCCTGTCCCATGGCCCTGGAATAGCTCAGGGAGGGGGCTCCCCGCCCTTGCCCGCTCCTCCACAGCCTAGCAGGGGGAGAAGAGTCAGTCAGACACTTCTAGACTGCTTACTAGCACACTCTATAGGCCCAATATCTCTGTCAGAACCAAGTGCAGCCAACTCCTGATAAATGCAAGATCTTGGGAATGACATGGAGCATCTTTGAATTGGGAAACTGTATATCAATACACCAATATTTCTCTACCACTATCTGTCATTCAAAGGACAGTTGAGTAGGTAGTTGTAGTTTTCTGGCGCTCTAATTAAGATTTAGAATATTGTCTGGACAGTTTAGTAGACATACCAGTGACAGCCTGCCTTACCTGATATACTACAGAGTCTTTGTTGAGAAAGCTGGACAGAGCAAAGACTCCTGCTACTTCAGGGTGATAACGGCACGCCAGGTGGAGGGCCATAGCTCCGCCCATAGAAAAACCCCCTTTGGACGAGGAACAAGACAAAACAGAACATCATTGTACTGGGTTCCATTAGGTGTCTTTGTACAGGTATTCACTGAAAATGTGTATCGAATATTGTATCCAAAGTGCTTTTCCCAGGGAATAAAAAATAAAACCAAAACCAAATCCAACTGTGCATACTGGCAATAATATAAGATAGGAACATAATAATAAATATATTCATTTATTATTATGTATGAGTAACAGTAGTTTAAGCCATCCTGGCAGTTTAAGCGGTCCGAAGTGGAAAATACTCTGCCTTTGACTGAGAAAGAAAATAAAAAAACATTAAAAATGAAACAGACTCCATAGTTCCACATCATCAGCTTTTTCGCTCCTCAGGAGTCGGCATCCGTTCACGAGCCCATCCTTAATCTCACACATCTGGGTACATCTGGGCACACGGTGTACATCTGGGAAAGTGTGAAAGTACCCATCATCCTGTCAGAGGGGGAAGGGAAGAATGGAGATATGGGGGGAGTTCACACGCTTTGCCCAACGAATAAAACATTTGTCCATGAGATTCTCTGTTTCTTTCTTTACTTCACCGGCTATACTCCTTGAACCAAAAAAAGGTGTTATCTAGAACCTAAAACGGTTCTTTGTCTGTCCCCATAGGATTACCCTTTGTAGAAGCCTTTTTGGTACTATGTAGAGCCCTTTTGGGTTCTACCTGGAACCAAAAAGGGTTCTCCTATGGGGACAGCTGAAGAACCCTTTTTTCTAAGAGTACATACTTTGAGACTGTCTTTCTGGTATACTCTCTGTCTTTCTGGTATACTCTCAGTCTCTCATTCCAAACCACGATAACAAACCTCAATCATACATTCACATTATAATGTCTCCTTCTTTCGTATACCCCTCCGCTGTGCTGTTTGGTACAGTGCTGCTGTGTGTTTTCAGTGTGTGTGTGTGAGCCTATATGTGTGAAATCATGACTGTGGCGATAGCTTCTCTTTTCTGAGATTCCCCAACGGATCCGTGCTTTTTTAAAGAGTGAAAAACATGAACACACAAGCCTGCGGCGGCGGCTTGTACTTGAAAAAGTTTTTTCCATGGAAAGTTCTGCCGCTTGTCAGTCCGTCAGCCCTGCAAGTGGACTCCGGGTACAGACCACTCCCGTTTCTCCAGTATGCCGACTGATTCCAATGAGTATTTATAGTTAATGACAAAATGTTATGATTTAGGAAGATAATATTTCTCCCAGGAACATGTGTTTTTTGAATCACTTTCTTGAGTGGAGTTCAGGGGCTTTTCTGGCGTTCCACACTGGGCCTTTCACACAAACGCTCAGCTCTTTTTTCCCCCTTCTACTCACAACTATTTCCGTATATTTATATATTTCAGGGCTTGTAGGTTAACCCTTTTCCCAATGTTCCCATCGGTTTCCCCTTTCATGGATGCTATCATTTGTTCTCTTACAGAGACATAAAACTTTCGATGGCCCCCCCACATATTTCCTGTGGGAACTCTTACCTAGGTTCTAAAATAGTGTTTATGGCGCTTGATCCGAGCAATTTTATGTCATTGTCATTTACACGCGAACCTGATAACCAAACTATTTGGGAAAAAGGATTTGCTGAACCCAATAATCCCTCCAGAAATACTTTACGGTTCATAATTGGCAGCGAATAAAAGGGTAAAGAAACCTGATAACTTGCATTCTTCATTTTATATCATGACAGAGGGAGTTGAGAACACCAAGGCCAAGAGAGAGAGAGAGTGATGTGTGTAGAGAGAGAAAGAGCAAGATCAAGCAAATGGGCAAGTGGATGGGTGCATAATACACATTCAGGAGGGAGTCATGGAGTTAGGAAGTCATGAGGAAGGTAACGAGTGAAGGAGAGACCATACAGCCAAATCTGACATACGGTCAGAAAGAGACAGGGAAATAAAACAAACAGCTCTAGTAGCAGCAGAATTAGCGTGTATGTGTGTGAGACAGTACCTATGATCATCCTGTGTTTTGGTACTCCTGCCCTGATCTCCTCCTGTATAACCGCTCCCAAGGAGTTGGCCATGGCGTCTATAGACTCCAAGTGCTCCAGGCAGTCGTGTGAGATCTTGTAGCGGTCAAACCACACATTGGACAGAGCCCCCCGCATGGGTGTGTATGGCCTGAGGGGTCAACAGAAGACAGAACAAGATTCAAAGTTTAGCTATGGAATGAGGAAAGGTTTGGGTAGTGAGGGTCACATGGGAGGAGGAGAAGAAGATTTACCCCTTTCCACAATATCGTGCTGACCCGAACCGCACTGGCTTGGAAATTATCTATTCACATGGTCCATTCATCTTGGTGCGGTAGTATGAAAAGGGTATTAGGCTATTTAGCCTATTTAAAATGCTATTCAGGGTCCATATTCATAAAGCATTGGAGTAGGAATGCTCACCTAGGATATACACTGCTCAAAAAAGTAAAGGGAACACTTAAACAACACAATGTAACTCCAAGTCAATCACACTTCTGTGAAATCAAACTGTCCACTTAGGAAGCAACACTGATTGACAATACATTTCACATGTTGTTGTGCAAATGGAATAGACAACAGGTGGAAATTATAGGCATTTAGCAAGACACCCCCCAATAAAGGAGTGGTTCTGCAGGTGGGGACCACAGACCACTTCTCAGTTCCTATGCTTCCTGGCTGATGTTTTGGTCACTTTTGAATGCAGGCGGTGCTTTCACTCTAGTGGTAGCATGAGACGGAGTCTACAACCCACACAAGTGGCTCAGGTAGTGCAGCTCATCCAGGATGGCACATAAATGCGAGATGTGGCAAGAAGGTTTGCTGTGTCTGTCAGCGTAGTGTCCAGAGCATGGAGGCGCTACCAGGAGACAGGCCAGTACATCAGGAGACGTGGAGGAGGCCGTAGGAGGGCAACAACCCAGCAGCAGGACCGCTACCTCCGCCTTTGTGCAAGGAGCAGCAGGAGGAGCACTGCCAGAGCCCTGCAAAAGGACCTCCAGCAGGCCACAAATGTGCATGTGTCTGCTCAAACGGTCAGAAACAGACTCCATGAGGGTGGTATGAGGGCCCAACGTCCACAGGTGGGGGTTGTGCTTACAGCCAAACACCGTGCAGGACGTTTGGCATTTGCCAGAGAACACCAAGATTGGCAAATTCGCCACTGGCGCCCTGTGCTCTTCAGAGATGAAAGCAGGTTCACACTGAGCACGTGACAGACGTGACAGTCTGGAGACGCCGTGGAGAACATTCTGCCTCCTCCAGCATGACCGGTTTGGCGGTGGGTCAGTCATGGTGTGGGGTGGCATTTCTTTGGGGGGCTGCACAGCCCTCCATGTGCTCGCCAGAGGTAGCCTGACTGCCATTAGGTACTGAGATGAGATCCTCAGACCCCTTGTGAGACCATATGCTGGTGTGGCCCTGGGTTCCTCCTAATGCAACACAATGCTAGACCTCATGTGGCTGGAGTGTGTCAGCAGTTCCTGCAAGAGGAAGGCATTGATGCTATGGACTGGCCCGCCCGTTCCCCAGACCTAAATCCAATTGAGCACATCTGGGACATCATGTCTCGCTCCATTGCACCACAGACTGTCCAGGAGTTGCTTTAGTCCAGATCTGGGAGGAGATCCCTCAGGAGACCATCCGCCACCTCATCAGGAGCATGCCCAGGCGTTGTAGGGAGGTCATACAGACACGTGGAGGCCACACACACTACTGAGCCTCATTTGGACTTGTTTTAAGGACAATACATCAAAGTTGGATCAGCCTGTAGTGTGGTTTTCCACTTTAATTTTGACCTCCATGGGTTGATACATTTGATTTCCATTGATAATTTGTGTGATTTTGTTGTCAGCACATTCAACTATGTAAAGAAAAAATTATTTAATAAGAATATTTCATTCATTCAGATCTAGGATGTGTTATTTTAGTGTTCCCTTTATTTTTTTGAGCAGTGTATAATCATAATCATTATTATCTTAAAGGCAAAACTGATCCTAGATCAAAACTCCAACTCTGAGATGCTTTATGAATAGATGCCCAGATGTTCCACCTGTCTGGGTTAGTTCAGTTATTTCAAAGACAACAGTTGAAGGGCTTTGTCTGTGTGTTGAGGGGTTTCAGCAGCTTGACTGCAGTACTGCATTTAGCGGCAGGTAGCCTAGTGGTTAGAGCGTTGGACTAGTATCCGAAAGGTTGCCTGATCGAATCCCCAAGCTGACAAGTTAAAAATCTGACGTTCTGCCCCTGAATGAGGCAGTTGACCCACTGTTCCTAGGCCGTCATTGAAAATAAGAATTTGTTCTTAACTGACTTGCCTCTTTAAATAAAGGTGAAATAAAACAAATAAAAATACCTGGCTGGAGCTGTGGGATATACCACTCTGATGTGGGGGAAAGCCAGGTCTGGTACCGAAACCTCTTTGACCCATGCTCGCACTCCCCGTCCAGTGTCTCCTGCATGGCAGAAGTGAACAGTTAGCCAATATAACTGACTCACCAGTCACGAGGCAGAACCTTGGTTTCACCAACATCCCGTTCACATGCTACTGACTGGTGAATATTTGATACATTTTTATTTTATTTAACATTTATTTTATCTGGGAGATATCAGATAAATACATATAGCATTCTGTTTTTTTCTCTTGTGATCAAGCCCAAATATTAAGTATCCTTAGACTAACATTTGCCAATGCTGACCACTCAATTGAATGTATCGATCTACGTAGCTTCTGTTTAGCTACATTATTAATTTGCCACAGTAGGCCATATCATAACGCAGTTACAGTTGCGTGGAAGCCACATTGTATAGTTAGTTATACATTTCAAAAGACAGCCAGTCCTGTCTGTCCATCACTGTACACAAGCTTTCAGTATCTAAATCGAAGGTACTCTGGCAATGCTACAGGCTAGGCTACTGGTCGCTAACCTACCAAAACTCCTAGTTATTATGAGGCTAGTTCAGCGTAGTTACCGTTGAAGAAATGTCACTAAAACATCGGGAGCAGTGTAAAACGTAACCACCTGAGCCGTGTAAGAAGATGACCGACGCGGAGTGTTTCCCGGTTGGAGATGCAACACACCTGCCTAGAAGTTTGCTGCTCGGTACGGCAGCCATGACTTCTCTGTGTCTTGCGAGACTACAGAGCAGACGGACAGGCCTCTGTGATTGGATAGATGCAGTTTACAGATGACCAAAACCTAAACTCCCGATAGGTTGTTTCCGAATGGACATTTTTCTCAATCCGGAAGACTCAAATATTAGGGAATTTACGATGCATATGCGCATGCTCCAAGGCAGCTATGAAGGCTACATTTGGTAAATTATTACAATACATTTTCACTTCCCCTTTGTAGGATGAGTATGTCAGAATTCATGGGCAAGGACCAATTTCCCCCTGATGCTATTTAGAGCCACTAAAGTATGAGTTTAGTTTTAGTAGCCCCACAAAAACTGATGTCAGTGTGCTCTATCATGTGTGCAGTGATTTAATGGAATGTCTGGATCTACAAATACGTTTAAACACATTCTAAGGTCTTATCTTTTATAAACATAGGCCTGTTTTACTCAGATTCGGGTCATTTTCACTTGCCTTGGACCACACAAACTGTATCTCAACCCTGACCCTCAATAATGTTGCAGAGAGGGATCAGCTTGAAAGTGGGTGGCTATCTTGCTGTGCCAAATACCAAAACTATAAACCCACTCAGGGGTTATTACCTCCATTTTGTGTAATAGAACAGACTATAAATAATTCATGAACCTTTCACTAACATGTTTTACATGGGAAGCTCCCCTCTTTAGAACAGGCTTGTTGATGTGAAACTTGATATTATGTCTGGGTCATGGTGTCTGTGCCATGTAACGTTGTTGTCCTTTTATTCCTTATTTGACATTGCACAATGGTTGTATGACAAAGGAATGCATGGGTCTCTTTGGAGGTTGATGTGGAATATGGTGTGAAACATGACACATCCACTCAATCATTAACAAACTTAAAAAAAAATATATATTTTTTTTAAATCAGTGAGCACCACAAATTTGTGCTTTAATTGTTTTCAGGATTATTTATTGGTATAAGTAGCTTCACTACATAGACAGAGGTGAAATAAATATTCAATACATCTAATGTGGGTTTTGTGTGAGTTGTTCAAAAGAACAAAATGTATTTTACGTTTAATTGAAGCCCATTGTGTGGCCTTGTTATGGATGGCTCATGTTTTGGATGGCACGCTGGAATGAATTCCCTCTGAGTGATTCATGCTGCTGACTGATAAGTATCATGCTGACTGATAAGTGATGCTGACTGATAAGTGACAAGTATCTCACCTCACACTTTATCATCAGTGTTGTACTCATGTCCCTGTGCCTACCTTGCCCAGCTCTATCCTCACCTGCTTGTTATTGCCTATGATAGCATCTGGGTGTGCATGTGTTGGTGTTAAAGTGTGCTACCTTGCTTCCGTGAGATACCCGTTGCAGCATTGTCATAACAAATGTAGGAGTTTTTGCAGGTTTAAACCAGACAGTGAAAAAAACATGTTCTAAAGATAACTTTAGCACTCACTCATTCAAATTCTAACTCAGGTTAACCCATGCACCCTATAAGTGGCTAAGTCATGTGGCTCATAGTAATAACTAATAGCAATAGCACATACAAGTCCAAAAGAGATTGAACAATCTGTTAAAACTCTCAGTATTTGTATGTGTGTGACAGTGTGAGAGTGAGTGAGTGAGTGAGTGAGTGAGTGAGTGAGTGAGTGAGTGAGTGAGTGAGTGAGTGAGTGAGTGAGTGAGTGAGTGAGTGAGAGAGAGAGAGAGAGAGAGAGAGAGGAAAATAAAGATTTAGAGTGGGGTCAGATTGTAAGTAAAGCATTGCAGTGGGTTTGGCGCTCTCTCAGGCTTTCAGAGGTTGGTTGTTATAAACAGTAAACAGTAGAGGCTCTGGTGGCCCACCGACAGTAGCTGTGGAAGACGTAAATCAAACTGTGATTTTTTTCAGTAGTGCTGTTATAGACTGAGTCAGAACTAAACATGCCACACACACACACACACACACACACACACACACACACACACACACACACACACACACATACGTTTCTCAGGGAAAGAAATAGCTGATCTGTCTTCATTTAGGGACCCAAATCCCCCAGAGCTTTACACCAGATGCTGTCCTCTCCTAACTATATATATATTTTTTTCAAAGTGAAATAAAAATGGGAGACGTTAAGCCGTAGAGGACAATCCTTGCTTCTGTTAATTCCTGCTTCTGGTTTTATCATATTGGAAAGTTTGACTGGGGAGTTAGCACTTTGATCGCAGCAATTTTTCACCCTGTTGTTTTTCTTTTGCCTTTCATTTTTCACTTTTTTCTCTCTAAATGTGAGCTCACTGGTGAGCCCGTTGGGGGCTGCCGTGGAAAGGTAGCTTCTTCACATCGATCAGTGCTGATAAAATAATCACCACACTCAGATTGAGGGGAGCGATGAGTTAAACAACTCATCACTCTCCCTACTCAGAGGTCTTTCTGTGATTCAGGTCCATGACAGGGTTTTTATTTATAGAGGGAACTTAGTTAGCAAAAGGAAAAATGCCAGCAATGGAAACTTGTTCTCCCCTTTCCAGTTAGGCAGGCTAAAGGGGATTGGTTTGATCTTACATAGTACACTCATAACTCAAAGGGACTCAACACAGCAGTCACATATGAATCATACTTCAGTCCACTTTGACTCACACTCACACATGATAGGAACTACATCATTGGACTCCCAGCTCTGGGAATATACATATCTACAGTATGGCCTTGTGTCATCTAGATATCAGTGTTTTATTACTGTAGTACTGCCAAGGCTTCTGAACTGTGTGCAGTAACAATTTATTTATGCCTACTATGTGATCTGTGACGTGGATGCACTTCAGGTGTTAGTGTCCTCTTGGCAGAGGCTCCAGGTCTCTGTATGATCACGACCTGTCCTCACACCCTGTATAGTGCCGTTGCCGCTGACTCTACTGACCTGCGTGTCCTGCCTCAACCCACAATACAGTGTGCTGCCTTGGCTGCTCTCTCACCGCGTTTTATGGCCTCACTTCAAAGGTCCCTGCTGCAGCCCTGCCAGAGAGCGCCACATAACTCAGCCAACATAAAAGTATGGCCGACCATAAATTTTTACGGAGAAAAAAACCTAAGTAAACACAATGGGCTCCTAACAAGCAAACTAACGGAGAAACAATGCCACCGCCTCTGCCCATGTTCATTTGGAACCAGCCAAGTCAGCAGTTGACGGTTTCGCTTTTAATATCTGTAAATGTATTGTCATTATGTACCCAATCCATAATTCCTCCTACCTACAGCGGTGCAGAGGTATTGGGTTTTCAGGAATGTGCACGGGAGGCCAAGGAATTTTTTGGCGATGTGATTTTATTTTCAGGGTTCACTTTGATGTGGATGGATGTATTCTCCATTCTCTCCCTTAACGAGAAAATCAGAAGCATACATGCCAGCACAAAGGTCAACTGGGAAAAGTGTACTTTTATGGAGAAGTTTTGGTTTACACAACCATTTTGATGTGATAGTTGTATCTAAGTTTAAGAGCAGAGTTTGGAAGGAATAATCTTTATGCTCTCCTTACCTTTTTATCAGAGCTATGAATATCCACTCTCTCTATCCTCTCTCAGATACCACTGCATCCATAGCTGCACCGCATCAACCCCATTGGCCCTGCCATATTACTGTAGCCTCCCTTCTCTAACATTGTTCCCTCTATGAAAGTCTGCTGTCAGTGCAGGAAAAACTTGGGGTATAGAATTTGCCTCTAAATGTTTGCTTCATTAGCTAATAGTGGTTGAGGTCAGACGTGGGCTAGGGAAAGCTGATCCTAGACCAGCACTCAGGGCCAGGGGCAACGTCTCCCCAGAGTATTGGGGAAGCACCTGCTCTCCCCGGGCCTATGATTTAACCATAACACAGAGCTTCTGTAGCTCTGACTTCAGAGAGGTTTCTATTACACAGGAAAAGAGGGAAGCAGTGTTTTCTGAGCTGTGAGCGGTCACAGTTTGCGCTCATGCCAACTTCCAACTGTATTTTTGGAAAATAAAGGGTGAAGTGAGAGCATCACCACAGCATTTTGCACAGCACAGGCTCCTCTCTGGGTTGATTTTGGATGGGGGAGGCCCCTCTGGAATGGATCTTCCCTCTTTGTTTTGAAGGACCTGTCATGGAGAATGAGTGGGAAGCAAACATGTTGAGGGGCATGAAATAGAGAGAGAAATTCAGAGAGAAAGTGATGCAACACACAGTTCTGTATAATGACTCATTTAAACCCCGCAACAAATTAGAATGACCCTTGTAATATTTTGGTTGTGTCTGAGACCATATTGAATTTATATTATATTCAAACAGATAAGCCCTGACCGAGTCATTGGAATCACTGTCGTTTATCTGACTGGCTGAATAGGGAGAGATACAGGAGGAAATGTGAAATCCGACTCCTGATCTAATCTCCCCCTTTCCCCTCTACCCCACCCCAAAACATTCTGTTCCCACGTCATTCAATTCTGATGTCCCATCCCAGGGGCTCTAAGTGCCACATCCCGGCCCTTCCTCTCACCTTGCTTTGAAATCAGACACGGGAAGAAAATATGAAGTTATTTGTTATCCCACCCCCCCCAAAAAAAATAATTGATCAAAATAAATGTCATGGTGGTGTTATGCAAATGTGCCACATCCCCTGCTTAACAGGGTAGCCTTACTTTTTGTGCCTCTGTCTTGAGATGCTCAACCCTGGCTAAACTCAATGCACAAGCTACTGTTCGACTGTTTATGTCTCTTTAAAAAGTCATAGTCTATCTAAAGAGACACTGACCGTGTGTGTCTTTGAAGTAGCGCCATGGTAGAGTACTTGAAACCTCAGGTAAAATGGCCATGAGCCTCAGCTTTGACTAACGCTTTCATTCCGTGTCAGCTCACCTGCCACTGGCAAAATGACACTGTAGGGCTATTGCTAACCAATGTCCACTCTAGCATCCCCACCCAGCTTCTATTCCTGTCGCCACCAAGCAGCAGATGATGCTGGGAATCTGCCAGCCGGAATAAAAAAAGGGCCAGAAGGTGATGGTGCCCCCTCCAACAGGAGTGACTTGATTTCAGAGAGAGCGAGCGAGCGAGAGCGAGCGAGAGAGAGAGAGAGAGGAAGTATGGGGGCCAAGGGGCAATGGGGATCATCAACTTGGAGTCTTGAGTTACGGGTTCACATGCAACACTGAATGGGTTTCACTGACAGGTGACAGGGATTTCCCAAGAGACAGAGGCAGAATTCCAAACACTTGGGCCTGAAGAACACAAGAAGTGGCCGTGATGGAGAGAGAATAGTTGGGCGACCAGGTTTTAAGGTGAAGGGTCATAAATCTCACTTATCAACACAGCAGTGACATATGAGGTCCTTAGAAACAGCCCCCCCGCACACTCTAAACCCCCTGATCTGATTTTAGCTGTGCAGTCTGGGACTGGTTTTGGCACGTTCTCTGGCAGTGGAAAGTTCAATGGTGAAGGGTCAGAGGTCTTGATAGTGATAGGGTGGATAGTAGTGAGTTGTAATCGAGTTGCAATATTGAGATGAAAACGGGAGGAAACCTCACGGTGCAATATGAACTTTCTCTTTTTAGATGCAGTCAGAAACCCAAGTTTTATTATGTTTGTTTATAAAGAAATGCCAAGAAATAATGTTATGTTCAACATACAGTTGAAGTTGGAAGTTTACATAGAACTCAACCAAATACATTTAAACTCAGTTTTTCACAATTCCTGACATTTAATCCTAGTAAACATTCCCTGTTTTAGGTCAGATAGGATCACCACTTTATTTCAAGAATGTGAAATGTCAGAATAATAGTAGAGAGTATTATTTATTTTAGCTTTTATTTCTTTCATCACATTCCCAGTGGGTCAGAAGTTTATATACACTCGATTAGTATTTGGTAGCATTGCCTTTAAATTGTTTAACTTGGGTCACACGTGTCGGGTAGCCTCCCACAAGCTTCCCACAATAAGTTGGGTGAATTTTGGCCCATTCCTCCTGACAGAGCTGGTGTAACTGAGTCAGGTTTGTAAGCCTCCTTGCTCAAACAAGCTTTTTCAGTTCTGCCCACAAATTTTCTATGGGATTGAGGTCAGGGTTTTGTGATGGCCACTCCAATACCTTGACTTTGTTGTACTTAAGCCATATTGCCACAACTTTGGAAGTATGCTTGAGGCCATTTGGAAGACCCATTTGCGACCAAGCTTTAACTTCCTGACTGATGTCTTGAGATGTTGCTTCAATATATCCACATAATTTTCATGCCTCATGATGCCATCTATTTTGAGAAGTTCACCAGTCCCTCCTGCAGCAAAGCACCCCCACAACATGATGCTGCCACCCCCGTGCTTCACGATTGCGATGGTGTTCTTCGGCTTGTAAGCATCCACCTTTTTCCTCGGAACATAACGATGGTCATTATGGTCAAACAGTTCTATTTTTGTTTCTTTAGACCAGAGGACATTTCTCCCAAAAGTACGATCTTTGTCCCCATGTGCAGTTGCAAACCGTAGTCTGGCTTTTTTATGGCGGTTTTGCAGCAGTGGCTTCTTCCTTCCTGAGCGGCCTTTCAGGTTATGTTGATATGGGACTCGTTTTACTGTGGATATAGATACTTTTGTACCGGTTTCCTCCAGCATCTTCACAAGGTCCTTTCCTGTTGTTCTGGGATTGATTTGCACTTTTCGCACAAAAGTACGTACATCTCTAGGAGACAGAACGTGTCTCCTTCCTGAGCGGTATGACAGCTGCATGGTCCCATGGTGTTTCTACTTATACTTGTTTGTACTGATGAACGTGGTGCCTTCAGACGTTTGGAAATTGCTCCCAAGGATGAACTAGACTTGTGGAGGTATACAGGTTTTTTATTCTGAGGTCTTGGCTGATTTCTTTATATTTTCACATGATGTCAATCAAAGAGGCACTGAGTTTGAAGATAGGCCTTGAAATACATCCACAGGTACACCTCCAATTGACTCAAATTATGTCAATTAGCCTATCAGAAGCTTCTAAAGCCATGCCATAATTTTCTGGAATTTTCCAAGCTGTTTTATGGCACAGTCAACTTAGTGTATGTAAACGTCTGACCCCCTGGAATTGTGATACAGTGAATTTTTAGTGAAATAATCTGTCTGTAAACAATTGTTGGAAAAATTACTTGTGTCTTGCACAAAGTAGATGTCCTAACCGACTTGCCAAAACTATAGTTTGTTAACAAGAAATTTGTGGAGTGGTTGAAAAACAAGTTTTAATGACTCCAACCTACAGTGCCTTGCGAAAGTATTCGGCCCCCTTGAACTTTGCGACCTTTTGCCACATTTCAGGCTTCAAACATAAAGATATAAAACTGTATTTTTTTGTGAAGAATCAACAACAAGTGGGACACAATCATGAAGTGGAACGACATTTGTTGGATATTTCAAACTTTTTTAACAAATCAAAAACTGAAAAATTGGGCGTGCAAAATTATTCAGCCCCTTTACTTTCAGTGCAGCAAACTCTCTCCAGAAGTTCAGTGGGGATCTCTGAATGATCCAATGTTGACCTAAATGACTAATGATGATAAATACAATCCACCTGTGTGTAATCAAGTCTCCGTATAAATGCACCTGCACTGTGATAGTCTCAGAGGTCCGTTAAAAGCGCAGAGAGCATCATGAAGAACAAGGAACACACCAGGCAGGTCCGAGATACTGTTGTGAAGAAGTTTAAAGCCGGATTTGGATACAAAAAGATTTCCCAAGCTTTAAACATCCCAAGGAGCACTGTGCAAGCGATAATATTGAAATGGAAGGAGTATCAGACCACTGCAAATCTGCCAAGACCTGGCCGTCCCTCTAAACTTTCAGCTCATACAAGGAGAAGACTGATCAGAGATGCAGCCAAGAGGCCCATGATCACTTTGGATGAACTGCAGAGATCTACAGCTGAGGTGGGAGACTCTGTCCATAGGACAACAATCAGTCGTATATTGCACAAATCTGGCCTTTATGGAAGAGTGGCAAGAAGAAAGCCATTTCTTAAAGATATCTATAAAAAGTGTTGTTTAAAGTTTGCCACAAGCCACCTGGGAGACACACCAAACATGTGGAAGAAGGTGCTCTGGTCAGATGAAACCAAAATTGAACTTTTTGGCAACAATGCAAAACGTTATGTTTGGCGTAAAAGCAACACAGCTGAACACACCATCCCCACTGTCAAACATGGTGGTGGCAGCATCATGGTTTGGGCCTGCTTTTCTTCAGCAGGGACAGGGAAGATGGTTAAAATTGATGGGAAGATGGATGGAGCCAAATACAGGACCATTCTGGAAGAAAACCTGATGGAGTCTGCAAAAGTTGTTGTTCCACTTCATGATTGTATCCCACTTGTTGTTGATTCTTCACAAAAAAATACAGCTTTATATCTTTATGTTTGAAGCCTGAAATGTGGCAAAAGGTCGCAAAGTTCAAGGGGGCCGAATACTTTCGCAAGGCACTGTAAGTGTATGTAAACTTCTGACATCAACCGTATCTTTTCATGTATGTGTATCCCCCAGTGATGTAAGGACTAGGTTTAATAATGATTTGCAACACTTGCGAGTAACAGAGCTGCCGAATATTATAAACACAATTAAAGTTGTGTTTGCTACTATAGCAACTACCCGTGCCATAGCAACCTGGAAGAATCCCACAAATGCAATTTGGGTGTGTTTCAGAGAGGAGAATTTCAGAAGTTCATGGTAAACATGTGCTATGTAACAGTTTCTGTGTGTGTGGGTGGGTGTTTGTGTGTGTACACGTTTTTACTATACTTGTGAGTGCCAGAAGTCCTCACAAGAATATTAAACCAACTTGTAAAAGGCTATTTTAGGCTTAGGGGTTAGGTTTAGAGTTAGAAGTAGGATTAGGGGTTAGTGGTTAGGTGTTGGGTTAGAAGTTAGGGTTAGGGGTGAGGGTTAGGGGTGAAGGTTAGGGTAAGGTTTCAGGTTAGGATTACGATTGGGTTAGGGGTTAGGGAAAGTAGGATTTTTAATGGGAATCAATTGTTGTTCCCCAAAAAGTGAAGGTTACAGCGGGTAATGTTACAGGTTGAGGTGATAATAACGGTAAAGGTTGGAATGTTATTGCTGAGAATGTCACATGAGTCAGGAGCTTGGGGGAGGAAATGTGATGGCTGTAAATGTAGCAAAACAGGGGACAACAGCAGTTACAGGTGAGAATCAACTAGTCATTCATTGTTTGGTAGATATACAAGTTGTCTCGTCAAACATATTCTAGTTGTTTAGCAAAATACATTATAGTTGTATAGTCAAAAAGGTTTTAGTTGGATAGTCAAAGATGTCATTGTTGTATAGTCAAATACAGGTAACTGTCATGTACTGTCATGTTGTGTCTTGTTTCTGTCCTTTCCCTTCACCCTGTCTCCCTCTGCTGGTCGTTGTTAGGTTACCTTTTCTCCCCCTCTTTCCCCCAGCTGTGCCTTGTCTCCTCCTAACTACCTCGTCACCCCTTTTCCCACCTGTTCCCTTTTTTCCCTCTGATTAGTCCTCTATATCTCTCTCTGTTTCTGCTCCTGTCTTTGTCGGATTCTTGTTTGTGTTGTTCATGCCTGAACCAGACTATCGTCATGTTTGCTGCAACCTTGTCCTGTCCTGTCGGAACCTGCCGGTCCATCTGAGCCTACGTTTTGTTTTGTTATTAAAGAAGCTCTGTTTACGTTAATTCGCTTTTGGGTCCTCATTCACGCACCGTAACAGTAACTGCCAAAATAATGGAAACCCCAATATAAAGTGACTTAATAGGGTGTTGGGCCACCATGAGCCAGAACAGCAGCTTCAATGCATCTTGGCATAGATTCTACAAGTGTCTGGAACCTTGTTGGAGGAATGTGAGACCATTCTTCCACAAGAAATTCCATAATTTGGTGTTTTGTTGATGGTGATGGAAAACGCTATCTCAGGAGCAGCTCCAGAATCTTCCAGAAGTGTAAATTTGACTTTAGATCTAGTATGTGAGACGGCCATGGCATATGGTTTACATTATTTTCATTCTCTACAAACCATTGTTTAGTAAAATATGTTATAGTTGTATAATTATAGATGTTATACAGTTTCACACACTTGCACGCACACACACACCCTTTCACATTTACATGGGACAGTGACAAATGGTGACTCTCGAATACTGTCACATGACCAGGAAGCAGGACGTTTGAGTGGCGATACAGTGCTTCTGTGTTTTGTACATTTTACACTTATGAGTGTTTAGTGCTGTTCCATACCGTGTTGGCTGGATTTTGCCTTTTCCCGGAGCTAACGTTAGCAGGCTAGTTGGCTAGCTCGGTTACCTAGCCCTCACCGGAAAAGCTTATTTCGTGTTGCGGTTGGCTCTTGTAGTCGGGACTGCTGTTTCTGACCCAAGTATAAGGATGTTGGATTCCTCTGATTTGGAGTAGCCATGAAATATGAGACCTGTGAAATGTTCACCGGAGTAAAAGAGTGTCCTGACTTTTTACATTTGTAAATAGCGTAAGCAACTTGTTGCCTCAAAATACCAGATCATTGAACTACTTGTCATGTATTGTCATGTTGTGTGTTTCTGTCCTTTCCCTTCACCCTGTCTCCCTCTGCTGGTCGTTGTTAGGTTACCTTTTCTCCCCCTCTTTCCCCCAGCTGTGCCTTGTCTCCTCCTAACTACCCATTCACCCCGTTTCCCACCTGTTCCCTTTTTCCCTCTGATTAGGTCCCTATATCTCTCTCTGTTTTTGTTCCTGTCCTTGTCGGATTCTTGTTTGTTGTGTTTCATGCCTGAACCAGACTATCGTCATGTTTGCTATAACCTTGTCCTGTCCTGTCGGAATCTGCCGGTCTATCTGAGCCTACCTATGTTTGGTTATTAAAGAAGCTCTGTTTAAGTTAGTTCGCTTTTGGGTCCTCATTCACTCACCGTAACAGAAGAATCCGACCAAGAATGGACCCAGCGACTTCGGATCCTCTCCACTCAGCCGTCGAGATCCAGGGAGCGATGCTAGGCAGACACGAGCAGGAATTGTCTGCTGCTCGACATGCCGTTGAGACCCTGGCCACCCAAGTCTCCAACCTCACAGAACAGGTTCACCATCTCCGCCTCGATCCACCGGCCACTTCCAGGGCTTTCGAATCTCCGGAGCCCAGAATCAATAACCCGCCGTGTTACTCTGGGGAGCCCACTGAATGCCGCTCGTTCCTCACCCAGTGTGATATTGTGTTTTCTCTCCAGCCCAACACTTACGCCAGGAGCACTGCTCGTGTCGCCTACGTCATATCTCTCCTTACTGGACGGGCTCGTGAGTGTGGCACGGCAATCTGGGAGGCAAGGGCTGAGTGTACTAACCAGTATCAGGACTTTAAGGAGGAGATGATACGGGTTTTTGATCGATCTGTTTTTGGGGAGGAGGCTTCCAGGGCCCTGTCTTCCCTATGTCAAGGCAATCGATCCATAACAGACTACTCTATTGAGTTTCGCACTCTTGCTGCCTCCAGTGGCTGGAACGAGCCGGCTTTGCTCGCTCGTCTTCTGGAGGGTCTCCGCGCAGAGGTAAAGGATGAGATTCTCTCCCGGGAGGTTCCTTCCAGCGTGGATTCCTTGATTGAACTCGCTATTCGCATTGAGCGACGGGTTGATCTTCGTCACCGAGCTCGTGGAAAGGAGCTCGCGTTCTCCGTTGCCCCCCTCTCCGCATCACTACCATCTTCCTCTGCCGGCTCGGGAGCTGAGCCTATGCAGCTGGGAGGTATCCGCGTCTCGACTAAGGAGAGGGAACGGAGAATCACCAACCGCCTCTGTCTCTATTGCGGTTCTGCTGGTCATTTTGTCACTTCATGTCCAGTAAAAGCCAGAGCTCATCAGTAAGCGGAGGGCTACTGGTGAGCGCTACTACTCCTGTCTCTCCTTCAAGATCCTGCACTACCTTGTCGGTCCATCTACGCTGGACCGGTTCGTCAGCTTCCTGCAGTGCCTTAATAGACTCTGGGGCGGAGGGCTGTTTTATGGACGAGACCTGGGCTCGGGAACATGACATTCCTCTCAGACAGTTAAGGGAGTCCACGGCCTTGTTCGCCCTGGATGGTAGTCCTCTCCCCAGGATTCAGCGTGAGACGCTACCTTTAACCCTCACTGTTTCTGGTAATCATAGCGAAACCATTTCTTTTTTGATTTTTCGTTCACCTTTTACACCTGTTGTTTTGGGCCATCCCTGGCTAGTTTGTCATAATCCTTCCATTAATTGGTCTAGTAATTCTATCCTCTCCTGGAACGTCTCTTGTCATGTGAAATGTTTAATGTCTGCTATCCCTCCTGTTTCCTCTGTCTCTTCTTCACAGGAGGAGCCTGGTGATTTGACAGGGGTGCCGGAGGAATATCACGATCTGCGCACGGTGTTCAGTCGGTCCAGGGCCACCTCTCTTCCTCCACACCGGTCGTATGATTGTAGTATTGATCTCCTTCCGGGAACCACTCCCCCCCGGGGTAGACTATACTCTCTGTCGGCTCCCGAACGTAAGGCTCTCGAGGATTATTTGTCTGTAGCTCTTGACGCCGGTACCATAGTCCCCTCCTCCTCTCCCGCCGGAGCGGGGTTTTTTTTTGTCAAGAAGAAGGACGGGTCTCTGCGCCCCTGCATAGATTATCGAGGGCTGAATGACATAACAGTTAAGAATCGTTATCCGCTTCCTCTTATGTCTTCAGCCTTCGAGATCCTGCAGGGAGCCAGGTTTTTCACTAAGTTGGACCTTCGTAACGCTTACCATCTCGTGCGCATCAGGGAGGGGGACGAGTGGAAGACGGCGTTTAACACTCCGTTAGGGCACTTTGAATACCGGGTTCTTCCTTTCGGCCTCGCTAACGCTCCAGCTGTCTTTCAGGCATTAGTCAATGATGTCCTGAGAGACATGCTGAACATCTTTGTTTTCGTTTACCTTGACGATATCCTGATTTTTTCACCGTCACTCCAGATTCATCTTCAGCACGTTCGACGTGTCCTCCAGCGCCTTTTAGAGAATTGTCTTTTTGTGAAGGCTGAGAAGTGCACTTTTCATGCCTCCTCCGTCACATTTCTCGGTTCTGTTATTTCCGCTGAAGGCATTAAGATGGATCCCGCTAAGGTCCAAGCTGTCATTGATTGGCCCGCCCCTAAGTCACGCGTCGAGCTGCAGCGCTTTCTCGGCTTCGCGAACTTCTATCGTCGTTTCATCCGTAATTTCGGTCAGGTGGCAGCTCCTCTCACAGCCCTTACTTCTGTCAAGACGTGCTTTAAGTGGTCCGTTTCCGCCCAGGGAGCTTTTGATCTCCTCAAGAATCGTTTTACATCCGCTCCTATCCTTGTTACACCTGACGTCTCTAGACAGTTCGTTGTCGAGGTTGGCGCGTCAGAGTTGGGCGTGGGAGCCATTCTTTCTCAGCGTTTAATAAGCGTAGAACTAAGAGTCCTAGATATTGTCGCGGTCAGAGAGTTTGGCTCTCCACTCAGAACCTTCCCCTTAAGACGGCTTCTCGCAAGTTGACCCCGCGGTTCATTGGTCCGTTCCGTATTTCTCGGGTCATTAATCCTGTCGCAGTTCGACTTCTTCTTCCGCGATACCTTCGTCGCGTCCACCCGGTCTTCCATGTCTCCTGTATTAAGCCCGTTCTTCGCGCCCCCGCTCGTCTTCCCCCCCCCCCCCCCATCCTTGTCGAGGGCGCACCCATCTACAGGGTCCGCAGGATTTTGGACATGCGTCCTCGGGGCCGTGGTCACCAGTACCTCGTTGATTGGGAGGGGTACGGTCCTGAGGAGAGGAGTTGGGTTCCCTCTCGGGACGTGCTGGACCGTGCGCTGATCGAGGATTTCCTCCGTTGCCGCCAGGTTTCCTCCTCGAGTGCGCCAGGAGGCGCTCGGTGAGTGGGGGGGTACTGTCATGTATTGTCATGTTGTGTGTTTCTGTCCTTTCCCTTCACCCTGTCTCCCTCTGCTGGTCGTTGTTAGGTTACCTTTTCTCCCCCTCTTTCCCCCAGCTGTGCCTTGTCTCCTCCTAACTACCCATTCACCCCGTTTCCCACCTGTTCCCTTTTTCCCTCTGATTAGGTCCCTATATCTCTCTCTGTTTTTGTTCCTGTCCTTGTCGGATTCTTGTTTGTTGTGTTTCATGCCTGAACCAGACTATCGTCATGTTTGCTGTAACCTTGTCCTGTCCTGTCGGAATCTGCCGGTCTATCTGAGCCTACCTATGTTTGGTTATTAAAGAAGCTCTGTTTAAGTTAGTTCGCTTTTGGGTCCTCATTCACTCACCGTAACACTACTAGAGGAGAACAGGATCCTAAAAGAATGTCTTGCTTTGGCTAAGGAGACGCTAAGATTGCATGCTGTTTTTGATGCGACAATTGTAAATGACCGAGGAGATAACCCAGGGTACTCTACGAGATTGGGCTCCTCTGCAGAAGCCACTGAAGAGCCTACCTTGGACCACATTCCCATAATAACACATTGTTTTCTGGATCTGGTCCTGGGTTACAGAGCCGGCCAGCCCCTGGATCAGCCCCCATAGCACGTCCCACAGGCTCGCAGTGACCCACTCGTCATCCTCCAGTGGTGGTTGCTATATGGAGCTCCATAGTTAGGGATGTGGTGGTCATGAAAGCTAGGACCTTCTGCTTCCCTGGAGCCCCTGTTACTACCAGGTCCCTGGAGCGATGGAGATGCACCCGAATGCTCAGTCGTCATTCATGTTGATACAAACGTCATCCATCCTCCTAAATTGGAGCAATTAAAAGATGACTTCAGAGGGCTCATAGGCAGGCTAAAGAAGACAGGCAAGCGGGTTCTCATTTCCGGTCCTCTACCAACAATATAATGCTTTAGTTATCTCCTCTAGCTACACTACTGGCTTAAATCCTACTGTTCCTCAATGAATTTGGAGTACATTGAAAATGTTTACCACTTTTGGGAGAGGCGCCAGTTTTACAAGAGGGATGGCTTGCATCCAAATATGAAAGGGGCAAAAGTTGTCTGGTGTATGCTATTGCCCCCACAGCTAACCAGGCTCTGTCAGAGTTTCAATCTGCCTCTATTTCCCTGCAGAAAGCCTTTGTTGAACTGAAATGAGTACCTAATGCAGGTAAAACCAAGTATGTAATTTTCCAAATCACTTAAAATGCATCTGATAATTTTTGCATATGTACTTTTGATGGTCTAGATTGACAAAAAACAATCTTTCAAAAACCATGTTGATCAGTTAGTTAATTAAGAAATTAATAAATAAAATAGGCTTCTTCCATAGGAACAGGTCCTGTCTTTCGTTAAATAGCAGCAAAAAAAAATATTTGGTGAGCATTCAATCCGGTTATTAACTATGGCAATATTTCAGCCACACCCGTTGTTGGCAGGTGTATAAAATCGAGCACACAGCCATGCAATCTCCATAGACAAACATTGGCAGTAGAAGGGCCTTATTGAAGAGCTCAGTGAATTTCAATGTGGCACTGTCATAGGATGCCACCTTTCCAACAAGTCAATTCGCCACATTTCTGCCCTACTAGAGCTGCCCCAGGCTACTGTAAGTGCTGTTATTGTGACATGGAAACGTCACAATAACACTTCAGCCGTGAATTAATAGACCACACAAGCTCACTGAATGGGACTGCCAGGTGCTGAAGCACGTAATGCACAAATATAGTCTGTTCTCAGTTGCAACACTCACTCCCGAGTTCCAAACTGCCTCTGGAAGCAACGTCTGCACAATAACTGTTTGTCGGGAGCTTCATGAAATGGGCTTCCATGGCAGAGCAGCCGCACACAAGCCTAAGATCACCATGCGCAATGCCAAGCATCGTCTGGAGTGGTGTAAAGCTCGCCACCATTGGACCCTGGAACAATGGAAATGCGTTCTCTGGAGTGTTGAATCATGCTTCAACATCTGGCAGTCCGAAGGAAAAGTCTCAGTTTGGCGGATGCCAGGAGAACCTTCCCAAATGTATAGTGCCAACTGTAAAGTTTGGTGGAATAGGAATAATGGTCTGGGACTGTTTTTCATTTTTCGGGCTAGGCCCCTAAGTTCCATTGAAGGGAAATCTTAACGCTACAGCATACAATGACATTCTAGACAATCTTGCGCTTCCAACTTTGTGGAAACAATTTGGGGAAGGCCCTTTACTGGTTCAGCATTATAATGCCCACGTGCACAAAGTGAGGTCTATAATGAAATGGTTGGTCAAGATCGGTGTGGAAGAATAAAGAAATAAACAAACACGTTCGGTGTTCGCCAAAAGGCATGTGAGAGACTCCCATAACATATTGAAGAAGGTACTCTGGTCAGATGAGACTAAAATTGAGTTTTTTGGCCATCAAGGAAAACGTTATATCTGGCGCAAACCCAACACCTCTCACCCCGAGAACACCACCATTTTCATCGGAAGGGACTGGAAAACTGGTCAGAATTGAAGAAATTATGGATGGTGCTAAATACAGGGAAATTCTTGAGGGAAACCTGTTTCAGTCTTCCAGAGATTTGAGACTGGGACGGAGGTTCACCTTCCAGCAGGACAATGACCCTAAGCATACTGCTAAAGCAACACTCGAGTGGTTTAAGGGAGAACATTTAAATGTCTTGGAATGGCTTAGTCATCCAATTGAGAATCGGTGGTATGACTTAAAGACTGATGTACACCAGCGGAACACATCCAACTTGAAGGAGCTGGAGCAGTTTTGCCTTGAAGAGTTGGCAAAAATTCCAGTGGCTAGATGTGCCAAGCTTATAGAGACATACCCCAAGAGACAGCTGTAGTTGCTGCAAAAGGTGGCTCTACAAAGTATTGACTTTGGGGGGGTGAATAGTTATGCACGCTCAGGTTCAGTTTTTTTTTGTCATATTTCTTGTTTGTTTCACAATAAAACATATTGTCACGCCCTGGTCTAAGTATTTTGTGTTTTTCTTCATGTATTGGGTCAGGCCAGGGTGTGGCATGGGTTTTTGTATGTGGTGTGTATGTATGGGGATTGTAGCTAGTGGGGTGTTCTAGCTAAGTCTATGGCTGTCTGAAGTGGTTCTCAATCAGAGGCAGGTGTTTATCGTTGTCTCTGATTGGGAACCATATTTAGGCAGCCATATTCTTTGAGTTTGTTGTGGGTGATTGTCCTTAGTGTCTTGATGTCCTTATTCTGTGTTAGTATAGTATAGGCTGTTTCGGTTTTCGTTACGTTTATTGTTTTGTAGTGTTTGTATTTAGATTCGTGTTTCGTTTGTTGAATAAACATGGATCGCAATCTACACGCTGCATTTTGGTCCGACTCTCCTTCTCACCAAGAAAACCGTTACACATATTTTGCATCTTCAAAGTGGTATGTTGTGTAAATCAAACGATACAAACCCCGAAAAAAATCAATTTTAATTCCAGGTTGTAAGGCAACAAAATACGAAAAATGCCAAGGGGGATGAATACTTTCGCAAGCCTATATAGTAGAAAGCCTTCTCAGAAGAGTGGAGGCTGTTATATCAGCAAAGGGGGGACCAACTCCAAATTAATGCCCATGATTTTGAAATGAGATGAGACCGTAGTCTCAGCTTGACTCCCTGCTTAAATAAAGGTTAAATAAATACTAAAATAGTCATATGTTAGTTGTATAGTAAAAAATCTTGTAGTACAGAAAGACCCCACAACTACAGTCGTGGAAAAAAGTTTTGAGAATGACAAATATTAATTTTCACAAAGTTTGCTGCTTCAGTGTCTTCAGATATTTTTTGTCAGATGTTACTATGGAATACTGAAGAATAATTACAAGCATTTCATAAGTGTTAAAGGCTTCAATTGACAATACATGAAGTTGATGCAAGGAGTCAATATTTGCAGTGTTGACCCTTCTTTTTCAAAACCTCTGCAATCTGCCCTGGCATGCTGTCAATTAACTTCTGGGCCACATCCTGACTGATGGCAGCCCATTCTTGCATAATCAATGCTTGGAGTTTGTCAGAATTTGTGGGTTTTTGTTTGTCCATCCGCCTCTTGAGGATTGACCACAAGATCTCAATGGGATTAAGGTCTGGGGAGTTTCCTGGCCATGGACCCAAAATATCAATGTTTTGTTTCCCGAGCCACTTAGTTATCACTTTTGCCTTACGGAAAGGTGCTCCATCATGTTGGAAAAAGCATTGTTTGTCACCAAACTGTTCTTGGATGGTTGGGAGAAGTTGCTCTCGGAGGATGTGTTGGTACCATTCTTTATTCATGGCTGTGTTCTTCGGCAAAATTGTAAGTGAGCCCACTCCCTTGGCTGAGAAGCAACCCCACACATAAATGGTCTCAGGATGCTTTACGGTTGGCATGACACAGGACTGATGGTAGCGCTCAACTTGTCTTCTCCAGACAAACTTTTTTACAGATGCCCCAAACAATCAGAAAGGGGATTCATCAGAGAAATGTACTTTACCCAGTCCTCAGCAGTCCAATCCCTGTATCTTTTGCAGAATATCAGTCTGTCCCTGATGTTTTTCCTGGAAAGAAGTGGCTTCTTTGCTGCATTTCTTGACACCAGGCCATCCTCCAGAAGTCTTCGCATCACTGTGCGTGCAGATATACTCACACCTGCCTGATGCCATTCCTGAGCAAGCTCTGTACTGGTGGTGCCCCGATCCCGCAGCTGAATCAACTTTAGGAGAAGGTCCTGGCGCTTGCTGGACTTTCTTGGGTGCCCTGAAGCCTTCTTCACAACGATTGAACCGCTCTCCTTGAAGTTCTTGATGATCCGATAAATGGTTGATTTAGGTGCAATCTTACTAGCAGCAATATCCTTGCCTGCGAAGCCCTTTTTTGTGCAAAGCAATGATGACGGCACGTCTTTCCTTGCTAGTAACCATGGTTGACAGAGGAAGAACAATGATTCCAAGCACTACCCTCCTTTTGAAGCTTCCAGTCTGTTATTCAAACTCAATCAGCATGACAGAGTGATCTCCAGCCTTGTCCTCGTCAACACCCACACCTGTGTTAACGAGAGAATCACTGACATGATGTCAGCTGGTCCTTTTGTGGCAGGGCTGAAATGCAGTGGAAATGTTTTTTGGGGATTCAGTTCATTTGCATGGCAAAGAGGGACTTTGCAATTCATCTGATCACTCTTCATAACATTCTGGAGTATATGCAAATTGCCATCTTACAAACTGAGGCAGCAGACTTTGTGAAAATTAATATTTGTGTAATTCTCAAAACTTTTGGCCATGACTGTATTGTACTGTCTATTGCAGGAACTGGAAACCTGATACAGATATTGACTAAATCACTGGGGTTTACATGGTTGGAAATCTCATAGATATTTTAATGATTTATGGTGCTACTCTCTGGCTGACAAACAACACCATGCTTTTGCTTCTTCTTATATGATATAAACATGATTTGGCCCAGTAAGACAAACATTATGATAGTAATTTATAATCCTGTGTGAACAAGGCCCTGCCTTGGACTTCAGCTCGGTTATTTTCCATCTTTTCAGGAATCGTACAAAGTGTAAAAGATATTCCGGCCGTGTGGAAAATGTGTGCGCTATAAGTGAAGGAACAGACATGGGTCCCATTCCAGAGGCGTATAACATGATCCTCAGAGGTGGGCCAAGGGGGTCTGGAGTGGGGGTGGTTCAATGGGGTCCCCACGCAATGTCGACAATATGATGCATATACAGTACAGTACCATACATACATACCATACATACAGTTGTAGCCTATGTGATGGTCTCCTATTGGACTGATTTCTTGAGTTGTGTCACTATGTCCTACAGTCTCACAATGTTCCCTGTATTTGAATGTGTTTGTGTTAGGGAAAGGCAAAGTGTGTGTTGCTCTGTACACCCTGTAACCCCGCACATTGACTCAGTACCGGTACCCCCTGTATATAGCCTCATTATTGTTATTTTATAGTGTTACTTTACTTCAGTTTATTTAGAAGATATTTCCTAAACTCTATTTTCTTAACTACATTGTTGGTTAAGGGCTTGTAAGTAAGAATTTCACGGTAATACCTGTTGTATTCTGTGCATGTGAGAAATAAAACCTGATTTGATATATGCCATTTAGCAGACGCTTTTGTCCAAATTCACTTACAGTCATGCGTGCATACTGTATATTTAACATATGGCTGCTCCCGGAAATCGAACCCATTATCCTGGTGTTGCTCTACCAATTGAGCTACAGAGGACCACTGTGCATGTGTCTCTCTGTACAGTGCAGTAAGGGAGTAGGAGAGCAGGTGAGATTACATTCAGTTCATTACATTACATCCATATGTGTGTGGGGGAACTAAGTGACCTTGTGGTTTCTAAGGATAAACTCCATATCGTTGTCTCTCACCTGCACTACCCAGGTGCTCTGAGTCTTTATTGCTGTAAGATGACCCTAAGTCAGAGTCATGTGATGAGTTATTCCTCAGATCTCTTGTGGGAACAGGAATAAAGGGAATAAAGGTGGCTTGGGAGTCCCAGGTGGGAAACCAATGGCACAAACCTCTGACACAAACAGCAGAACAGCCAATTTCCTCATACACCTGTTATGAGTGTACTCAATACTTAAAAAAAAAAAAAAAAATAGTTTGGTATAATGTGCGTTTGTGTGTGCGTGCGTGTGAGCACTTGTGTGCCCAACCGCTACGTGAATTTGAACAAGAGGAATCTTGTGTAGAAGCCTGCATTTACACAGTCATGCTATGCCATAATATGGCTACAATGCTTTAGCCGAAATGCACGGAGGATAAATTATTTTATGAGACGTGTGTGTAGAACTGTATCCACTCTACCAGAGCAGATTCCATTTCCATGTTATACACTGAGTGTACAACACAATAGGAATACCTTCCTAATATTGAGTTGGGGCGTGTACTCTACAAGGTCCAAAGTGTTCCACAGGGATGCTGGCCCATGTTGACTCTAATGCTTCCCACAGTTGTGTCAAGTTGTCTGGATGTCCTTTGGGTGGTGGACCATTCTTGATACACACAGGTAACTGATGAGCATGTAAAAACCCAGCAGGGTTGCAGTTCTTTACACATTCAAAACGGGCACCTAGTAGCATACCCTGTTCAAATGCACTTAAATCTTTTGTTTTGCCCATTCACCCTTTGAATGGCACACACACAATCCATGCCTCAATTGTCTCAAGGCTTAAAAATCCTTCATTAACCTGTCTCCACCCATTCATCTACACTGATTGAAATTAATTTAACAATACATTTGAACTGGATTCATCTAGTCAGTCTGTCATGGAAAGAGCAGGTGTGCCTAAAGTTTTGTATGTTCAATGTTCTAGGTTCCAGTTCCAGCTTCTATGTTCTACACTCTTTCTAAAAATTATTCCGAAAGGGTCCTTTGGCTGTCCACATGGGATAATCCTTTGAAGAACCCTTTTGGGTTCCAGGTAGAACCCTATGTGGAAAGGGTTCTACAGTTCCAGGTTCCAGATACACCAGCCATGACACAGCTGCCATCGTACGCAACTGCCATGGTCTTATTATTGAGAGAATTGTTGTTTGATTACAGTATGATGTCAGACAACACGGGGCACTGATGTCTAGTTATTTCTACACCCTGCTTGGTTAAATATACACAACCGTTCAAAAGTTTGGGGTCACTTAGAAATGTTCTTGTTTTTGAAAGAAAAGCACATTTTTTGTCCATTAAAATAACATAAAATGTATCAGAAATACAGTATAGACATTGTTAATGTTGTAAATGACTATTGTAGCTGGAAATGGCTGATTTTTAATGGGTGTACAGAGGCCTATTATCAGCAACCATCACTCCTGTGTTCCAATGGCATGCTCTGTTAGCTAATCCAAGTTTATCATTTTAAAGGTCAGATCATTAGATTGATCATTAGAAAACCCTTTTGCAATTATGTTAGCACAGCTGCAAACAGTTGCCCTGATTAAAGAAGCAATAAAACAAGCCTTCTTTAGACTAGTTGAGTATCTGGAGCATCAGCATTTGTGGGTTCGATTACAGTCTCAAAATATCCAGAAACAAATAACTTTCTTCTGAAACTCGTCAGTCTATTCTTACTCTGAGAAATGAAGGCTATTCCATGTGAGAAACTGAAGATCTCGTACAACGCTGTGTACTACTCCCTTCACAGAACAGCGCAAACTGGCGCTAACCAGAATCGAAAGAGGAGTGGGAGGCCCCGATGCACTACTGAAGAGTCTTGTCTGAGAAACAGACGCCTCACAAGTCCTCAACTGGCAGCTTCATTAAAAAGTACCTGCAAAACACCAGTCTCAACGTCAACAGTGAAGAGGCGACTCGTGGATGCTGGCCTTCTAGGCAGAGTTGCAAAGAAAAAAACATATCTCAGACAGGCAAAAAAAAAGAAAAGATTAAGAGATGGGCAAAAGATGGCTAATAGTTGTAAGCCCTGCCACATCCGACGAGCGTCAGAGCCAGTATAGTAGGATTCAATCTTAGTCTGGTATTGAATGCTTTGCCTGTTTTATGGTTAGTCTGAGAGCATAGCGGGATTTCTATAAGCGTCCTGATTAGTGTCCCATTCCTTGAAAGCGGCAGCTCTACCCTTTAGCTCGGTACGGATGTTGCCTGTAATCCAAGAATCAGGAGGATAGCATTATAGTCAACAAAATGCATTGTGAGCAATGATGTACAGTGCCTTGCGAAAGTACCCCCTTGAACTTTGCGACCTTTTGCCACATTTCAGGCTTCAAACATAAAGATATAAAACTGTATCTTTTTGTGAAGAATCAACAACAAGTGGGACACAATCATGAAGTGGAACGACATTTATTGGATATTTCAAACTTTTTTAACAAATCAAAAACTGAAAAATTGGGCGTGCAAAATTATTCAGCCCCCTTAAGTTAATACTTTGTAGCGCCACCAAATTCTCTCCCTCTCTGTGTGACTTTTTGTTTTGATTAATGTCCTGAATGGACAGATAATGTACTGTACCTCAAGTCTGAAAGGCTCTGGAATAAAGACAAACTTAATAAAAAATAAAACAAAAATAAAAGATGGGCAAAAGAACACAGACACCGGACAGAGGAAGATTGGAGAAAAGTGTTATGGACAGACAAATCTAAGTTTGAGGTGTTCGGATCACAAAGAAGAACATTTGTGAGATGCAGAAAAAATGAAAAGTTTCTGGAGGAGGCAATGTGATGGTCTGGGGGTGCTTTAGTGGTGGTAAAGTGAGAGATTTGTACAGGGTAAAAGGGATCTTGAAGGTCAAAGGCTATCACTCAATTTTGCAACGCCATGCCATACCCTGTGAACGCCGCTTAATTGGAGCCAGTTTCCTCCTACAACAGGACAATAACCCAAAACACAGCTCCAAACTATGCAAGAACTATTTAGGGAAGAAGCAGTCAGCTGGTATTCTGTCTATAATGGAGTGGCCGGCACCGTCACCGGATCTCAACCCTATTGAGCTGTTGTGGGAGCAGCTTGACGGTATGGTACGTAAGAAGTGCCAATCAATCCAATTTGTGGGAGGTGCTTCAGGAAGCATGGGGTGAAATCTTTTCAGATTATCTCAACAAATTGACAACTAGAATGCCAAAAGTCTGCAAGGCTGTAATTGCTGCAAATTGAGGATTCTTTGACGAAAGCAAAGTTTAAAGGACACAATTATTATTTCAATGAAATATAATTATTTATAACCTTGTGAATGTCTTGACTATATTTCCTATTCATTTTGCAACTCATTTCATGTATGTTTTCATGGAAAACAAGGACATTTCTAAGTGACCCCAAACTTTTGAATGGTAGTGTATATATATTAAATAAGCTCACTCTGCCTTCACTTGTGGCATCACTCTCTATGTGCTCCCAGTAGGACACAGCGGGCTTTAACCCCCTTCAACCTTACTGTCCACAGGCTCTCTTATATGACCCCCAAAATCTGGAAAGGGCAACATACTGTATCTCTGACTCAATATGACCTTTCACCCATGGCATATTCCATGGCCTGAAATCTTTCCCAATTGCCTATTATTACTGTATGTCAAGGGATGTTGGATTGTTTGTTATGAGGTTGTGAAAAGGCTCCCCTAAGTATATTGTGGAAACACAGAACATTATAATTTCCAATGCTGCTTAAAGGGCGAGAGTACCTCCCCTGGTACAGTTTCCACAAAGGACAAACACACATTTTACAAACACAGCTAGGGGCTCAGCTAATTTAGCAAAGTGGGTTAGCAAGGCTGCAAGACAAGTCATATGCCAATGTACTTTATTACGGAGAAGAAGTGGGTTACCCCAGCTATAAAATGTTGCATGTCACCCATCCACGGTGGCCCTGTTTATTTGTCCTAGCCTTTAAACAGTAGAGAAGGGCCCCTGGTGGGAGCCACGCTCAGGTAAGCGGGACCCACTTAATCTTGTTTTTCTCCCTCCAGGGAGTACAGAGAACAATGCTCTATTATCCCCTGTCATTAAAGACATAGAAGAAGCTCACAGAGATGGGAACCTGGGTTATAATGACAGCTATGGTGGCTCTGGCATGCTAATAATAAAATGCTGGTTGATGCAACAGGGGAGAGAGAGAGACAGATCATGAAACAAGAGCTATGGGTTAGGCCCCCTTGTTCTTTTGCCTCTGCTGCACGTACTGGCACATTATCTGTAATCAGGCCTTCCATCTGGGAGCTCATTGTGAAAGTTCCCTGGCACCACTCTGCTCAAAAGACCCTCTGTGCCCGATAACTCCCTCCCCTTGCCCACACCACAGCCATTTACTGTACTCGACATCAGTGGCGGTCAGTGCCGTTAAAGATGAGGGAGGACGATCATTTTTTTAATGAGCATGGCCTTATTTCTATTACAGCATATTGGATGACTGTCATTCATATTCCATTCACCTAGAAGAGTTCCATAGCCAGTCAGATAACATAGCATCCCTCTCTATTTGAGCTGGGTGTTTAAGTTGGCTAAACTAGCTAGTTGCATTCGCTAGCTAGGCAATTGAAAGTGAAAAAAGTTAGCGCTCTCTCTCTCCCATCTGAAGAAATTCAATTGTTCAAAACTGTTCAATTATTGTCTTTCTCTCTCTTTGAGTCAACTACTCACCAGATGTCATGCACTGCAGTGCTAGCTAGTTGTAGCGTATGCTTCCAGTACTATATCAATGATCTGATCCTTTGATTGGGTGGACATTTCAGTTCATGCTGCAAGGTGTGTGAGAACCACGAGCCTCCTAGGTTTAGTATTGAAGTGAATGTAGCCAGAGGAGGATGGAAACTAGCTGTCCTCCAGCTACACCATGGTGCTACCCTACAGATTGCTGTTGAGACTACTCTAGACTTTCATTGCCAACCGTGTGTTTGAATTAATTATTTGGTGATGTGAATATATTTAGTATAGTTTTATCTAAAAAGGATACGTTTTTATATGTTTCACTATTTAAAAAATTCTGAAATTCAATGAGGAGGATGGCCCTCCCCTTCCTCCACTGAGGAGCCTCCACTGCTTTACATCTCACACATACATACGTACGTACATACATACATACATACATACATACTGTACACACATTTTCTGTACACACACACAAAAGACAAATACCTATAACATTGACTTCCTGGTCTGGGTTTCAGTAGGCGAGAGAGAAAACGGTACCACAGTCCTAAAACAACAAACAAACCCTTTGGCTGAAGCGAGAGGGGGAAATGTTTACCTCGAGACCAACAGATTTAGGAACTATGACCCTTGTTGTGCTTGACATGAATACATGGAAGAAAATTATGTTATGACATATTGACAGCCATGATTGAGTGTGTGATGTTTTCTGGTGGTATGTTATACTGATGAAGTGTTGATGTTCTTGTTTGCTGATATTTTGGTGGTCTTGCTGAAGTCATAACAGTGAATAGCTAAATGTCTGAATCAAGCGTCATTGTGAGTAGCTGGAGTCTAACTCTACTTGAACAACTCTTCTACCTGTGAAAAGATATATCTATTTTTCTTATAAATCAAAGTAATTTAGTAAATTTCAACATCTGTTTTAATGTGATATAATGGGTGTTGAGAAAGAGTTAACGATGGGACATTAAAAAGTAATTAGTTATGCACAGTAAGTGCAAGCTGGTGTAATCAATGTCTTGTTAAACAACCTGGAAAATTCATGAAAAGCAACATTTAAGTTCTGTAATCGGAGGGTGTGTGGACACACTGATGTCACTGTCTCTTAGCCTACTGGCCTTCTTCCTGCTCGTTGGGAAACCAATAGGGTCCCTAAATCACAAACCTCTACTACCCTGTCAAAACCGCCTCAGAGCCACTACCAACAATAATAAACATGTTATTTTCAAATCAACTTAATTAGCGGTTATTAAAAAAGTTCCTTTCACACTAATGATTGGTTTAATGATTTATGGCTAACCGGAATGAGCTCTGCCAAGCAGGCAGGCTGTTGGGATGCTCTAATGATTTCTTCTCCTCGTTTGTTCTCTCTTTTTTTCCTGGAGCAGTTGCCTCAGCCTCAGGTCTGATCTATGCTGAGAGGAATGAAAAGAAAACACTGAGCGGATGTGTGTGTGTGTGTGCGTGTGTGTGAAGGGGGAATGGGTCGGGTCACAATTAGGGCTGTTGCCACACCGGCAGTCATGAGTCATGACCACAGTAAAATTCCACGTGACCATTGAGTCACTGTAATCTCTTTTTATGCCCTGTGGAAGTATCCAACTCGCTAACGATCATCAAGTCGCTAATGGCCTGGTACTCGGGGCACTGTTGTCCCTCTAACCACTCAATGCAAATACAATAGAAAATCACATCAAACACATCAAAACAGTATGTGCTTTTAAAACTCACCTCACTATGATTGATCAATTTGAAGAAAGAAGTTCAACAATGGGTTGAAACTGAGTGGAAAACATGGTCGTTGTGGATGTTGTTTCAAAGCCTAACACAACAAAATGGACAGAGCTTTCTAAGGTGATGATTAATTCAAAACATAGGGCTACATATACATTTCAATTATTATAAAAAAAATGTTACCCCCTTTTTCTCCCCAATTTTGTGATATTCAATTAACAGTTACAAACTTGTCCCATCGCTGCAACTCCTTACGGACTCGGGAGAGGTGAAGGTCGAGAGCCAATAGTCCTCCAAAACACGACCCCGCCAAGCCGCACTGCTTCTTGACACACTGCTCGGAGGCACCCGGCCCGCCACAAGGAGTCGCTAGAGCGCAATGGGACAAGGACATCCCTGCTGGCCAAACCCTCCCCTAATCCGAACGATGTTGGGCCAATTGTGTGCCGCCTCATGGGTCTCCCATGAGGACGAGGCCTCCCCGATGGCGCAGTGGTCCAATGTGCTGCATCGCAGTGCTAGCTGTGCCACCAGAGACTCTGGGCTCGAGCCCAGGCTCCGTCGCAGCCGGCCGAGACCAGGAGGTCCATGGGACGACGCACAATTGGCACAGCATTGTCCGGGTTAGGGAGGGTTTGGCCGGTAGGGATATCCTTGTCTCATCGAACACTAGCAACTCCTGTGGCGGGCAAGGCGAAGTGCACACTGACCAGGTCACTAGGTGTTTCCTCCGACACATTGGTGCAGCTGGCTTCCAGGTTGGAGGCGCGCTGTGTTAAGAAGCAGTGCGGCTTGGTTGGGTTGAGTTTCGGGGGACGCGTGGCTCTCGACCTTCGTCTCTCCTGAGCCCGTATGGGAGTTGTAGCGATGAGACAAGACAGTAATTACTAAGAATTGGGGAGAAAAAAGGGGGTAAAAAAAACGACGAGGAGATGGGAAAGGCAGGACATGCAGCACGTCAAGCGTCTAAAAGCTCCTGGCTATGCAGACAGTCGTTCACACGTGAGCAGTTTGGACAAAATGATTGAATAATAATAACATGTATGTGTACATTTATTTTGTAACGCGGCCAGTGTGGTCAGCATGTAGTAGTGTGTATGTCAATGTATTATAATATGTGTGTAGTTTTGGGTTTGTGTATGTCTATAGCATGTGTGTATGCTGAGTGTAAAAAACATTAAGAATACCTGCTCTTTCCATGACACACTGACCAGGTGAATCCCGGTGAAAGCTTAATCCCTTGAGTTTGAGTTTAGTTTATTTTTACAGGGACAGTGCACATTAATCAACGTTTCAGTAAAAGTGCCGGTTTTAGCCAGCCGGCTAATTTTCAACAGCAGTCCCTGGGCAGGTTATTAAAAACAATTACAATATAGACAATCATTGAGCAGTGGGCACACGCAGAGCAACATTGGGCAAGCAAGACATAGCATACAGACAGAGCAACATAGGGCAAGCAAGACATAGCATACATGACATGTACTGTCATGTTGTGTCTTGTCTCTGTCCTTTCCCTTCACCCTGTCTCCCTCTGCTGGTCGTTGTTAGGTTACCTTTTCTCCCCCGCTTTCCCCCAGCTGTTCCTTGTCTCCTCTAACTACCCATTCACCCCGTTTCCCACCTGTTCCCTTTTTCCCTCTGATTAGGTCCCTATATCTCTCTCTGTTTCTGTTCCTGTCCTTGTCGGATTCTTGTTTGTTGTGTTTCATGCCTGAGCCAGACTATCGTCATGTTTGCTGTAACCTTGTCCTGTCCTGTCGGAATCTGCCGGTCTATCTGAGCCTACCTATGTTTGGTTATTAAAGAAGCTCTGTTTAAGTTAGTTCGCTTTTGGGTCCTCATTCACTCACCGTAACAGAAGAATCCGACCAAGAATGGACCCAGCGACTTCGGATCCTCTCCACTCAGCCGTCGAGATCCAGGGAGCGATGCTAGGCAGACACGAGCAGGAATTGTCTGCTGCTCGACATGCCGTTGAGACCCTGGCCACCCAAGTCTCCAACCTCACAGAACAGGTTCACCATCTCCGCCTCGATCCACCGGCCACTTCCAGGGCTTTCGAATCTCCGGAGCCCAGAATCAATAACCCGCCGTGTTACTCTGGGGAGCCCACTGAATGCCGCTCGTTCCTCACCCAGTGTGATATTGTGTTTTCTCTCCAGCCCAACACTTACGCCAGGAGCACTGCTCGTGTCGCCTACGTCATATCTCTCCTTACTGGACGGGCTCGTGAGTGGGGCACGGCAATCTGGGAGGCAAGGGCTGAGTGTACTAACCAGTATCAGGACTTTAAGGAGGAGATGATACGGGTTTTTGATCGATCTGTTTTTGGGGAGGAGGCTTCCAGGGCCCTGTCTTCCCTATGTCAAGGCAATCGATCCATAACAGACTACTCTATTGAGTTTCGCACTCTTGCTGCCTCCAGTGGCTGGAACGAGCCGGCTTTGCTCGCTCGTCTTCTGGAGGGTCTCCGCGCAGAGGTAAAGGATGAGATTCTCTCCCGGGAGGTCCCTTCCAGCGTGGATTCCTTGATTGAACTCGCTATTCGCATTGAGCGACGGGTTGATCTTCGTCACCGAGCTCGTGGAAAGGAGCTCGCGTTCTCCGTTGCCCCCCTCTCCGCATCACTACCATCTTCCTCTGCCGGCTCGGGAGCTGAGCCTATGCAGCTGGGAGGTATCCGCATCTCGACTAAGGAGAGGGAACGGAGAATCACCAACCGCCTCTGTCTCTATTGCGGTTCTGCTGGTCATTTTGTCACTTCATGTCCAGTAAAAGGCCAGAGCTCATCAGTAAGCGGAGGGCTACTGGTGAGCGCTACTACTCCTGTCTCTCCTTCAAGATCCTGCACTACCTTGTCGGTCCATCTACGCTGGACCGGTTCGTCAGCTTCCTGCAGTGCCTTAATAGACTCTGGGGCGGAGGGCTGTTTTATGGACGAGACCTGGGCTCGGGAACATGACATTCCTCTCAGACAGTTAAGGGAGTCCACGGCCTTGTTCGCCCTGGATGGTAGTCCTCTCCCCAGGATTCAGCGTGAGACGCTACCTTTAACCCTCACTGTTTCTGGTAATCATAGCGAAACCATTTCTTTTTTGATTTTTCGTTCACCTTTTACACCTGTTGTTTTGGGCCATCCCTGGCTAGTTTGTCATAATCCTTCCATTAATTGGTCTAGTAATTCTATCCTCTCCTGGAACGTCTCTTGTCATGTGAAATGTTTAATGTCTGCTATCCCTCCTGTTTCCTCTGTCTCTTCTTCACAGGAGGAGCCTGGTGATTTGACAGGGGTGCCGGAGGAATATCACGATCTGCGCACGGTGTTCAGTCGGTCCAGGGCCACCTCTCTTCCTCCACACCGGTCGTATGATTGTAGTATTGATCTCCTTCCGGGAACCACTCCCCCCCGGGGTAGACTATACTCTCTGTCGGCTCCCGAACGTAAGGCTCTCGAGGATTATTTGTCTGTAGCTCTTGACGCCGGTACCATAGTCCCCTCCTCCTCTCCCGCCGGAGCGGGGTTTTTTTTTGTCAAGAAGAAGGACGGGTCTCTGCGCCCCTGCATAGATTATCGAGGGCTGAATGACATAACAGTTAAGAATCGTTATCCGCTTCCTCTTATGTCTTCAGCCTTCGAGATCCTGCAGGGAGCCAGGTTTTTCACTAAGTTGGACCTTCGTAACGCTTACCATCTCGTGCGCATCAGGGAGGGGGACGAGTGGAAGACGGCGTTTAACACTCCGTTAGGGCACTTTGAATACCGGGTTCTTCCTTTCGGCCTCGCTAACGCTCCAGCTGTCTTTCAGGCATTAGTCAATGATGTCCTGAGAGACATGCTGAACATCTTTGTTTTCGTTTACCTTGACGATATCCTGATTTTTTCACCGTCACTCCAGATTCATGTTCAGCACGTTCGACGTGTCCTCCAGCGCCTTTTAGAGAATTGTCTTTTTGTGAAGGCTGAGAAGTGCACTTTTCATGCCTCCTCCGTCACATTTCTCGGTTCTGTTATTTCCGCTGAAGGCATTAAGATGGATCCCGCTAAGGTCCAAGCTGTCATTGATTGGCCCGCCCCTAAGTCACGCGTCGAGCTGCAGCGCTTTCTCGGCTTCGCGAACTTCTATCGTCGTTTCATCCGTAATTTCGGTCAGGTGGCAGCTCCTCTCACAGCCCTTACTTCTGTCAAGACGTGCTTTAAGTGGTCCGTTTCCGCCCAGGGAGCTTTTGATCTCCTCAAGAATCGTTTTACATCCGCTCCTATCCTTGTTACACCTGACGTCTCTAGACAGTTCGTTGTCGAGGTTGACGCGTCAGAGGTGGGCGTGGGAGCCATTCTTTCTCAGCGCTCCCTCTCTGACGACAAGGTCCACCCATGCGCGTATTTTTCTCATCGCCTGTCCCCGTCGGAACGTAACTATGATGTGGGAAACCGCGAACTGCTCGCCATCCGGTTAGCCCTAGGCGAATGGCGACAGTGGTTGGAGGGGGCGACCGTTCCTTTTGTCGTTTGGACTGACCATAGGAACCTTGAGTACATCCGTTCTGCCAAACGACTTAATGCGCGTCAGGCGCGTTGGGCGCTGTTTTTCGCTCGTTTCGAGTTCGTGATTTCTTATCGTCCGGGCTCTAAGAACACCAAGCCTGATGCTTTATCTCGTCTCTTCAGTTCTTCAGTAGCCTCCACTGACCCCGAGGGGATTCTCCCTGAGGGGCGTGTTGTCGGGTTGACTGTCTGGGGAATTGAGAGGCAGGTAAAGCAAGCGCTCACTCACACTCCGTCGCCGCGCGCTTGTCCTAGGAACCTTCTTTTCGTTCCCGTTCCTACTCGTCTGGCCGTTCTTCAGTGGGCTCACTCTGCCAAGTTAGCCGGCCACCCTGGCGTTCGGGGTACGCTTGCTTCCATTCGCCAGCGTTTTTGGTGGCCCACCCGGGAGCATGACACGCGTCGTTTCGTGGCTGCTTGTTCGGTCTGCGCGCAGACTAAGTCCGGTAACTCCCCTCCTGCCGGCCGTCTCAGGCCGCTTCCCATTCCCTCTCGACCGTGGTCTCACATCGCCTTAGATTTTGTCACCGGACTGCCTTCGTCAGCGGGGAAGACTGTTATTCTTACGGTTGTCGATAGGTTCTCTAAGTCGGCTCATTTCATTCCCCTTGCTAAGCTTCCTTCTGCTAAAGAGACGGCACAAATCATCATCGAGAATGTTTTCAGAATTCATGGCCTTCCGTCAGACGTCGTTTCGGACAGAGGTCCGCAATTCACGTCTCAATTTTGGAGGGAGTTTTGCCGTTTGATTGGGGCTTCCGTCAGTCTCTCTTCCGGCTTTCACCCCCAGTCTAACGGTCAAGCAGAACGGGCCAATCAGACTATTGGTCGCATCTTACGCAGTCTTTCTTTTCGCAACCCTGCGTCTTGGTCAGAACAGCTCCCCTGGGCAGAATACGCCCACAACTCGCTTCCTTCGTCTGCGACCGGGCTATCTCCTTTTCAGAGTAGCCTCGGGTACCAGCCTCCGCTGTTCTCATCTCAGTTCGCCGAGTCCAGCGTCCCCTCCGCTCAGGCTTTTGTCCAACGTTGCGAGCGCACCTGGAAGAGGGTCAGGTCTGCACTTTGCCGTTATAGGACGCAGACTGTGAGGGCTGCTAATAAGCGTAGAACTAAGAGTCCTAGATATTGTCGCGGTCAGAGAGTTTGGCTCTCCACTCAGAACCTTCCCCTTAAGACGGCTTCTCGCAAGTTGACCCCGCGGTTCATTGGTCCGTTCCGTATTTCTCGGGTCATTAATCCTGTCGCAGTTCGACTTCTTCTTCCGCGATACCTTCGTCGCGTCCACCCGGTCTTCCATGTCTCTTGTATTAAGCCCGTTCTTCGCGCCCCCGCTCGTCTTCCCCCCCCCCCCCCCCATCCTTGTCGAGGGCGCACCCATCTACAGGGTCCGCAGGATTTTGGACATGCGTCCTCGGGGCCGTGGTCACCAGTACCTCGTTGATTGGGAGGGGTACGGTCCTGAGGAGAGGAGTTGGGTTCCCTCTCGGGACGTGCTGGACCGTGCGCTGATCGAGGATTTCCTCCGTTGCCGCCAGGTTTCCTCCTCGAGTGCGCCAGGAGGCGCTCGGTGAGTGGGGGGGTACTGTCATGTACTGTCATGTTGTGTCTTGTCTCTGTCCTTTCCCTTCACCCTGTCTCCCTCTGCTGGTCGTTGTTATGTTACCTTTTCTCCCCCGCTTTCCCCCAGCTGTTCCTTGTCTCCTCTAACTACCCATTCACCCCGTTTCCCACCTGTTCCCTTTTTCCCTCTGATTAGGTCCCTATATCTCTCTCTGTTTCTGTTCCTGTCCTTGTCGGATTCTTGTTTGTTGTGTTTCATGCCTGAGCCAGACTATCGTCATGTTTGCTGTAACCTTGTCCTGTCCTGTCGGAATCTGCCGGTCTATCTGAGCCTACCTATGTTTGGTTATTAAAGAAGCTCTGTTTAAGTTAGTTCGCTTTTGGGTCCTCATTCACTCACCGTAACAATACAGAGCAACAAAGAACAAAAAGCAGCAAGACAAAATTCATAAAAGAAACAAAGTGTTTCCACACCTCACAAGCTACAGACAACAGACAACATGGAAAGCGACAATACACAGCTAGGGATTATGTTCACAAATCTGATTGACCTTTAGCCATGTATTCATACATTTTGTGAAAGTGTGATAGATGGTGCAGTTATGTGTCTGATGACAGTGTATTCCAGACATGGGAAGCTCTCACAGAGAAAACGGATTTACTAAAGGTGCTTATCCTTAAGGGAACTTTACAGTCACCTCTCATGTGGATCTGCTGCCATATGTTTGGGTTTTCTGTTTAACAAAAATACTGAGTGAAGGGGGAGCCAGGCCATTTAGGATCTTGAATACAAGACATGCATCGGTGTATTGCACAAGATTTTCCCAACTCAGGAGCTCATGCTTTCTGAGGATGTAACAGTGATGACTATGGCTATTGGGCTTCCTATCAAGCACTTTGAGATCCTGTTTGTAGACAGACTGAATAGGTTTTAATGTTGTACAGCAAGCTTGGGCCCAACTAGTCAAGCAGTATGTTAAGTGGGGGAGTATCATAGATTTGAAGTACAGTTTTGCTAACTCTGTAGTCAAACAATTTCGTATAAATCGGAAATTAGCTAGGTTGAATTTGGTTATCGTAATGACCTTTTTCACATGCTTTTTAAAAGAGTGGTTGGAATCAAGTATGATGCCAAGGTACGTAAAATCAGATACCACCTGGAGCTTCTCCCCTGACATATAGACATCTGGCTCAGTAGCATCTGTTGCCCTCTTTGTGAAGAACTTGCAAACAGTTTTTTTCACATTGAGATGCAAACACGAGTCACTGAGCCACTTTGTAACCTGGACCATTACAGTAGTGAGTTCTTGTGCAGCTTGTTGTTTGCTCTTTGCATGCACATATATCACTGTATCATGTGCATACATTTGATGTCACTTGTTAAATCAACTTCAATCAGTGTAGATCAAGTGGATGAGACAGGTTAAATAAGGAGTTTTAAGCCTTAAGACAATTGAGATATGGATTGTGTATGTGTGCCATTTAGAGGGTGAATAAGCAAGACAAAAGATTTAAACGGGGTATGGTAGTAGGTGCCAGGTGCACCGGTTTGTGTCAAGAAGTGCAGCACTGCTGGCTTTTTCACTCTCAACAGTTTCCTATGTGTATCAAGAATGGTCCACCACCCAAAAGACATCCAGCCAACTTGACATAACTCTGGGAAGCATTTGTATTTGTATTTATTATGGATTCCCATTAGCTGCTGCCAAAGCAGCAGCTACTCTTCCTGGGGTCCAGCGAAATTAAGGCAGTTTATACAATTTTAAAACATTACAATACATTCACAGATTTCACAACACACTGTGTGCCCTCAGGCCCCTACTCCACCACTACCACATATCTACATTACTAAATCCATGTGTATGTATAGTGTGAATGTTATTGTATGTGTGTGTGTGTGTGTGTGTGTGTGTGTGTGTGTGTGTGTGTGTGTGTGTGTGTGTGTGTGTGTGTGTGTATGTAATAGAGTTCCATGTGGTCATGGCTCTATGTAGTACTGTGTTCCTCCCATAGTCTGTTCTGGACTTGGGGACTGTGAAGAGACTTCTTGTGGCATGTCTTGTGGGGTATGCATGGGTGTCCAAGCTGTGTGCCAGTAGTTTAGGCAGACAGCTCGGTGCATTCAACATGTCATAAATAAAAGTAGCGATGAAGTCAATCTCTCCTCCACTTTGAGCCAGGAGAGATTGACATGCATATTATTATTATTAGCTCTCTGTGTACATCCAAGGGCAAGCCGTGCTGCACTGTTCTGAGCCAATTGCAATTTTCCTAAGTCCTTTTTTTGTGGCACCTGACCACACGACTGAACAGTAGTCAAGGTGCGACAAAACTAGGGCCTGTAGGACCTGCCTTGTTGATAGTGCTGTCAAGAAGGCAGTGCATCGCTTTATTATGGACAGACTTCTCCCCATCTTAGCTATTACTGAATCAACATTGGAGTCAACATGGGCCAACATCCGTGTGGAACTTTTTTGACGCATTGTAGAGTCCATGCCCCAACGAATTGAAGCTGTTCTGAGGGTAAAGGGGGAGTGTGGGGGGTTTGCGTGTGTTCGTTTATAAATGCGTTGCCCTGTGCCTGGTGAGTGAATGTGTTTGTGTTTACGAGTGGTTTTTATGTAGCTGTGTGTGTACATTGGGGACAGGGGTATCTACTCTCTGTAGGTCTAACACACAGAAACAGACCTGTGCTGTGTATGGACTCCCAGGCTACAGCCCCCATTCACTGGGGGGAGGGGGGCATAGGAGACCCTGGACTCTGGTCCCCCTCTCCCTTCTCTCCCGTGAAAGGCTCTGTACACATCTGATGACTGACTGTGTGTGTTGTGCTGCGTTGAGGAACAAGGTTGCACTGTGCTTTGGCCTGCTGTGTGATGTAATATCTGTGTATATGTTTGGAAGATATAAAGGGCTTGATTGGAGCGCACACAGGGGGCACCGTGTATGAAATGAATGGAGGCTAAAAATGAGGGACGTGCCCCCTTGGCTGCCGTTGATGATCATGATGAGGGCAACCCTTGTCTGTGCACGTATGAGTCAACAGCGGTTTTCTGTCAAGTGCACGAGACTCTGTCAAGCAACCTGACAACTGCCTCAGAGCGAAATGGCACATCATACCCACCACAGTCAGCACAGTGCCAAACATGTTATTGCTCTGCTCTTTGTCTGTGCTCTACTATGCCAGAGGATAGTCTGCTTGCCAGCGATGATATGATAGCCCATTCGTTTTTGTTTCGTGGTCTACATTCTGATTTTGGTAGGCAGACATGGTGTTGGCCATGTTTATGGGGAACCATTAACGTTTGGGCTTCCAAGAGTGGATGTGCACAAATATGATGCTTCTACAGTTTGACATCAGTTAGCATTATGACCCTGTCAACATTCCTTCTCATACTTACCACAATGACTCTAACCTTCCGTCAGCCAAAACAAACCATAAAGTTGAGTGTAAATGTTGTTGTCACTTGAAAGGTAATGTTGCCATCATGAGGTCTTTATTTCTATCCCGACAGTGTTTAGGAGATAAAAGATAAGTATTGGAGTAGTTAAGTGAGTCATGGAGATGGGTGGGTGACGTGTGTGTGTGTGTGTGTGTGTGAGAGAGAGTTTCCACAGTTTGTTTAGGGGCTCCTGTGTGTCACAGCGGTCTAAGGCACTGCCTCTCAGTGCTAGAAGCATCATGACAGACCCTGGTTCGATTCCAGGCTGTATCACAACCGGCCATAATTGGGAGTCCTATAGGGCAGCACACAATTGGCCCAGCATCGTCTAGGGTTTGGCCGGGGTAGGCCGTCATTGTAAATAAGAATTTGTTCTTAACTGACGTGCTTGGTTAAATAATCTTTTTTTTTTTTTAAGAGCTTAGCTGGATGGAAAACAGGTGTAAGTACAGTCTCATGTGATCTGTCTCCAGAATCAGATAAGTCTCAGGATCACGTCCCAGCTTGAGGCTGCACATATACAGTATTCTTTCACATTTAAATGGCCCACCCAGTGAAATCAAAAGCCCATCTTTTAAAACATGTGTGTCCTGTTGCAAACCCACAAATCATTACAGACTAATTTTAAATTATTATTTTCAACCTAGAGGATTCCAGAGGAATGGCATCAGAGGTGTCCTGTTATAATACTAGGCACCTAGCAATTTTATGAAGTTGGGTTTAACTAGCCCAGACAGATTCCCAATCTCTCAACCTCATAACTAGGTACCAACAAGCCATTTCAGGTTATCAATCAAGTTAGACAAGCTAGCTACTCTATCTATACTCTTAGAGAAAAGGGTTCCAAAAGAGTTATTCGGGTGCCCCATAGGAGAAACCTTTTTGGGTCCACGTAGAACCATTTTCGGTTCCAAAAAGGGTGGTACCTGAAACCAAGAAGGGTTCTTCAAATGGTTCTCCTATGGGGACAGGCAAAGAACCCTTTTAGGTTCTAGAAAGAAAAAAAGATCCTAAGACTTCATCTTAGCTGGCATGCCTGCTGGCAAGGTTGGTAGAGTTTTTAGAAAAGCAAGCAATAACTACATTTAGCCTACAGAATAAGACTCACATTCCTTTCAATCCTTTACCCAGAGATCCATGTGCAGAAAAATATTGCAGAAAAATATAGATTTTTTTTAACATGGAATTAAGTATAATGATAATGGCTCTTGATTTCAGGTGAAAAATGCAAAATTCTCCAACTTAATTACAGAGGGGGGCCTTCCGACCACCCACCATCCATCCTTGCGTACTTTGTGCCCCCTCATATTTTGGGGATGCATGACATCCCTGTGTGGCATGTATGAGTATGGTATACTTGCCGTCCCCTCCCCTGCTCACTCCTTCTCACTCCCTTCTCTCCCCTCCCATGCACTCTCACCTCCACGCCGTTTGGCACCCTCTTATGCGTCTCATCGCATCACGCCTATGGTCACAAATAAAAACTGTCGGCTTCCAAAGCTACCCTATTCTGTTCTCCCCTGAGGGGAACCTAATCCTTTTCTGTGTAATGAAGGGTTTTACACTAATCTGCTGTGAAAAGGGCTGAGCAGACAATCATACAGACAACGAAGGGGGCCTCAGGCTCCTATCTGTCCACTAAGCTCACACTAAGAGAGCTGCTCAAAAGCTGCTCACTAAGAAAGGACCAAAGAGGCAGAGAGAGAACAGGGAGAGAAAGAGACCCAGCTGTGACTGCTCCGAGGCATTGGATCAGATGGTACACGCCCAGGTGTAAGGAAGGTGTAAACAGGTGACAGGCAGTTAATCGAGGGCACACCTAACTCAGGAGAGGTGCAACACCTGTATGGAAATACAGAAGTTGTACAAGGCGCCTTACAGACAGACAGACAGACGTGGCGGTCCACAGCAAAGGAGTTACCACCCATTTGAAAAGCCATGCTGGCACTTTGGTAATCCCCTACTTATAAATAGGCAAATTAAAATGGCCACCCCAACTCAGGCTGTGGTTGATACATGCAATAGTGCAGAAAAATGCCTGCTGTGCATCTCCTACACGTGGGTTGATGAGGATCCTTCTAGCCACCAATAAAATCCTTATAAACATATAACGTGGTGGCTCATTTCGATGTGGTACAGCATAAGGAGATGAATGGACGCAATCAACTGAATGTGGGAAATGTCTCTACAATCCAGCCTGGAAGTTTTATTTTCATTATTGGTGGGAAATGTAGGTCGAATATGGCAGGAAATGGAAAGTGCCGAAGTGTGGAAGACTGTCAACAGATTGCAGAGGAAGTGCAGCACACTTATCGTGGATGGACGCATTTCAAACGCTCTGGGATAGTTACTTGACTGAGTTAACAAACTTGGAAACTATGGCCGTTGTGGGCAGGCTTTTCATGTTTGGTTAGATTTCATGATCTTCTCGACATATTAAATTCATCACAGTTAAAACGAAAAGAAAGAATAAGGAAGAGAGAGAAAAAAGTAGTCAGTTTTTCCATTCTGTCATTATATTGACCTCAGCTCTAGTGAACTAGGGGCACGTAAAGTAGAGCGAGAAGTAGTACAGTCTGGCAGTGGAGGATTACAGTAAAGATGTCTGCTGGCTTTAGCCAGCACAGAGCGATGTCGCTGTTCACCAGTGTCCTCTGGTTCATTTGACCACTGGCTCTTCAGCCTACTGACACCGCTGTGCGTTTGCAAAGGATGATGGGGGACCAAGCAAGGCAGGAATTCAAACTCAACTTTGCTCTAAATGTACATTTAGATACCTGGAACTGACAGCATTTAACTTCTTTTCAGATATGAAACAAACAGACTATCATAATATTAGTAAAAAATATCAAATTCCCAGTTTATGCTTCAAAACCAACTTTATAAGAATGTCAATACAATCAAACTACCAACGACAATGCAATGATCACAAGTCAGTCATAATGTGGCTAATAGGCCTCCTACCGCACATGTATCAAACACAAAATAAACAAGTCAACAGTTGAGTCTTCCACTTTCTGAAAGTACAGCCTGATGTGCTCACATTGGTGAATTCAACTTCAATTGCGGTGCTTTCATGTGTCCCGTTTTCAGCGCGCAGTGGAGGGAAAGTCTACAGACACATGCCATAGGCTAAGAAAATGTCGTGGTCTGGCATCCGTTTTTAAAGCTTGACAAGGAAAGAAAACCTGCAACAAAACTATGCAAAGGAGAAACATGAACCAACATTTGAGCAGTAGCCTAGGCTGGCTACTCAACTACAATATATATTGTAGTTGAAAATAAATAAATAAATATATTTTTTACATGTTTAGATGTTACAACAACCTAATAGCTACGTTTTTGTTATTTGGAGTTTTTAAATACTTTTTGATTCGGGCTGCAGCATATTATGCACATGTGCAAGGATAGCAGCAAAGGCTGAACAATTATGATTGATCTCTTCTTTTGTTTTAATACGTTAAAATGCTATATACAGCATAATTGGACATTATAAATTGTCATATTTGTTCAAATAAAACAATGGGCCACGAATTCGTTTTTTTTGTTTTTTTGAGTTTGACGTCCCTGAGCTAGAGTATCTGTTTATGTAGCTAGTTATTTATTTAGCAAGCTAAAAACACGGAGCCAACGATACTGCATTTATAACTAACCCCTTCTGTCTGTGACAGAGCCTATCGTTAGCAAGCTAGCTCGCTGCTGGGAGGATGTAATGTGATTGGAGGAGTGGGTGAGTGACTGGATTGGAGGAGTGGCTTACCCTCGTATCGTTTTTTGGTGGCTACAGCTCAAGATTCAGGTGTCATATGGTTAGCTAGCAAAAAATGTGAATTGCTTTGCTAGCTAGCAAAATGTGGGTTGGGGCAACCATACATTGGCAGGCAAGCTGCAGAAGGACGAGAAGGCTACTATTCCCCATCGTTTATCAGTACAATTCTGACTGCCAACTAGCTGAAAAGGTTTGAGAGGGTTTATATAATGTTCCCTCGTTAGATTTGAGCTCATCTCTCTCTGGCTAGCATTAGTTGTTGTTGTTGATATGCATAACTGAGGGAGAGAGAGCCTACCTTTCAATGGTCGTTTGATCAATGGGACTGTGAAGTTTCCAAATGTAAGAGGACTCCCTTGGCATTTACATATTTGCAGAAATCAATTCAGGTGTATTTTGTGGCTTTTTGGCGAACGCGTTCTAATGATCTAAAGTCACACTATTGCTACTGCCTACACAGTTTAGTTCAAAGTGAATGATGGCAGGTCTGTGTAGCAAATGGCTTATTTGCATATAGGTCTACTGTAGCTCTGATTGGCTATAGCGCACTGGTCTGAATAGACTCCGGTCTGGGACAAGACAGATGTTTTTTTAGGTTTTATTTACTGCAGTGTCTTGATTGTACAAACGCATGGCGGCTTTCCCACTCAATATTTCTATATAATTTTCACAAATGCCTTACTACACGTCATTCCCAAACATTCTATGAATTTATGAAAATGTGAAAATGACCATATCAAGTGCTCACTTTTCAGAAAATGTAAAAAAAAAATTAAAAAGTAATATTCTTCCTGGGGGTGTATATAAACATATTTGTATAAGATTTGATGTTGTTCAAATGCTGTCGGTTCCACTTTATAATGTATCTCTGTGTTCGAGACTACAGTAGTTATTTTGTAGTTATTTTGTATCACATAGCCATCTCTCTCCTGAAGGAATCACTGTCATTTTCACATTTATCTGGTTTCATGGGAACAATGTGACAGCGACCATCCCTACTCTCGTCACTTAGCTATACTAATAGCATTCTTATCAACACCACACTTTGGAAACTCGGCCTAGCCCCGCTCCTGGAGTCACTCTCTCTCTCTTTCTCTCTTCCCCCGCTCTCTTTCTGCACACAAAGGTGAAAGACCTACACACCCTCCTTTTTCTGACCTCCGTTTCCCCTCCATCTCCTGTCCCACACTCTTCTGGAGTGCTTTCCACACTGCATGCCTCTAATGCTTGCTCCATGAGGTTTATACGGCCTTATTAGAATTTATATCTAACAAGTGTTTCCCCGCGCTATGATTAATCTCCTGCCTCACACTGGCTCAGGAGACTAATGCTGCTGGAATGGCCTGGGGATCTCCACTCTCCACTGCTGGGGGGGGGGGGGGGGGGGGGGTAACAAGGCAGCCAAGGCTGTTCCCCTTCCCAGTAAAATGGCAGACAAATAACAGTAATACTGTAAGTCTGTAATGTTATTTAGTCATTCTTTAAGTCCAACAATGTTCCCAGAATGACACGGCCATATTTTCCACACCACACCGCTGTACAGCAGTAGCACACCACCACAACAAGTGAGATAGTAGTCCTCCAGCCCGTGAAGATGCTTCTTTACATGTGTTTATGAGTGTGGGTGTATTTCAAAATAGAGAGCGAGGGTGTAATGGGGTAATATTTGATATATGTGATATTATACAATATATTCTTCACAATCGACCTGTGATAAGACTATGCAAGTAGCCTATTAAAATGTTTATCTGACTCCATTTAGCATTATAGTAAATCCATGTGCAATCAAGTATTATGCTTTTAGAGGTCTGAGAGCTATGAACATATCAGATAACTCAACTCAATAATCCCTGCTTCATATACAGGCTGGTTAATGTTACCCAGCTGTCAGATCAACTCCAACCTGAGACGAGTTTCTGTCTCTCTCTCTCTCCCCTTCTCTCTTTCACTCTCTCCCACACTCACTCTCTCTCTCTCTCTCTCTCCCTTGCTCTCACACTCTCTCTCCCACTCACACAAACAAGCACTGTTATCCAAACACAGATACAGTACTCACTTATGCAGTAATTTTCATTGCCACAAACGTTTCTGGCATTCATGTTTGGACTAATTTCCTGAGCTTGCAGGAACACCTTGCACCCAGGCAGGGTGCTGTCTGTATGGGAGGTGTATTGGGTGACACCTTGGGGCCTGTATACTCCTGGAGGGTATTGGGTTCACGTGGTAGCTGATGCCTGCTACTGGGCTAGAGAGAGAGGCGACTTCCTCCGATGTGGAGATGAGCTGTGCTTCACACGCTACCTCGCCGGATTGTCTTTCTGTACAGACGGTGTGGAGACGCCTCTGTCGCGTGCCCTTTCCACTCCTCTCCTCTTCTTTCTTCCCTCTCTCTCTCTGGGCTGCGCCAGAATGTACCTGTCTGTCTATCTGAGCGCTTGTCTGTCTGTCTCTCTGCCTGTCTGCCAGACAAACAACACTGGTGAAGGTATACCCTCACAGGCCTTTGTCTCTCTCTCCCCTCTCTCTCTCTCTATCCCCTCTCTCTCTCTCTCTCTGTCTTTGTCTCTGTCTCTGTCTCTGTCCCTCTCCCTCACTGATAAAGGGGAGGAAAGGCTGTGGCTGCTGCTGGGCCAGGAAACTATTGTGGTTCGCTGAGGGAAACTCTTGTACTTCAGACAGGAAACCTTTGTTAATATAACAGCTTTTATTAGCTTTTTAGGGTGCGTAGAGTGCATGGTGTTGTGCTCCGTTGACCCTGGGCAGTCCTTTTGTAGCACACGCCTAATGAGGACACAGAATAAAATGGGCATTGTGGGAACTGGAGAGAAAAGAACTTGGGAGAGCAGAGTACCTCCTCTACCTCTCAATAGTCTGTAAATAGAGGGTTGGAGGAAAGTCACTGCAGTGTGTCAGTCAAATGTTGCCTGCCTGATTGGCGCAGTCACCAAGTCTTGGGCCCAGTGACGGTTCTATGCACAGCTACATAACTTAAATGGGTGAGCTGACCTGGCCAGAGGGCAGTGTGTGTGTATGCATATACAGTATGTGTGTATATGTGTGTGGGTGCTAGAGAGAGAGAGAGAGTGTGTGTGAGAGGGAGAGGTTCTGTGTAGTTGAACCCCAGTCACAACAGTCAGTATGTCCCTAGGCTAACTGTCTGCGCCATGACTCGCACACTTCCTTGTCTGTGGTGTTCTCTTGGCTCGCAATGAAAGGAACGGACACTTACCCCCCTTTCTCCTCCCGCACACCCCATTCTGCCCCTCTCTCCCTTCTCCGACAGGGAGACAATGTGCTAGAGAAGTTATGGCACCTAACACCAACTTAAAGAGCACACATACTACAGATTCTTCCTCTGTAGATCTTCTCTCTCTCCCTCTCTACCCCTGTCTTCATACCTGCTAGATTATTGTCTTCTGTATGAATGCTGCAGATTTTTCACATTCTTTCCCACTGTTTTCATAACACTCCGGAAAGGGAGCCTGCCTGGAACCATGCATCTGTTGGAGTTAAAGAGCAACTCCACCACTTTTCAATCTCATTTTCATTATCTCCAGCACAATACCCGTGTCAACATATAAATTCAGCAAAAAAATAAACGTCCTCTCACTGTCAACTGCGTTTATTTTCAGCATACTTAACATGTGTAAATATTTGTATGAACATAACAAGATTCAACACTTGAGACATAAACTGAACAAGTTCCACAGACATGTGACTAACAGAAATGGAATAATGTGTCCCTGAACAAAGGGGGAGAGGTCAAAATCAAAAGAAACAGTCAGTATCTGGTGTGGCCACCAGCTGCATTAAGTACTGCATTGCATCTCCTCCTCATAGACTGCACCAGATTTGCCAGTTCTTGCTGTGAGATGTTAGGCGTCTCACAGTACGGACATTGCAATTTATTGCCCTGGCCACATCTGAGGTCCTCATGCCTCCTTGCAGCATGCCTAAGGCACTTTCATGCAGATGAGCAGGGACCCTGGAATCTTTCTTTGGTGTTTTTCAGAGTCAGTAGAAAAGCCTCTTTAGTGTCCTAAGTTTTGATAACTGTGACCTTAATTGCCTACCGTCTGTAAGCTGTTAGTGTCTTAACGACCGTTCCACAAGTGCTTGTTCATTAATTGTTTATGGTTCATTGAACTTATCTTGGCCAGGTCGCAGTTGTAAATGAGAACTTGTTCTCAACTAGCCTACCTGGTTCAATAAAGGTGAAATAAAAAAAATAATTTAAAAAAGCATGGGATACGGTGTTTAAACCCTTTACAATGAAGATCTGTGAAGTTATTTGGATTTTTATCAATTATATTTGATACACAGGGTCCTGGAAAAGGGACGTTTTCTTTTTTTGCTGAGTTCAGTACGTGAAAACGGTGCATTTCTAAGTTTTGCAGAAAAAAATATACATTTAAAAAGTTCTACCCAATGACATCAAAAGTTATAACAGTGATTTTCAAACACCAGATTCACGGTGATGTGGGGAGAAAGAAAATACCCTCCCTTGAGCTAGAAACTCATTGTAAGTTTTGAAAATCACCGTTTTTGACCTTTAATCCTATCCTGTGATGTCACAGAGAAGCTTTTTAAAAATATTTTTAAACACAGATCATAGAAATGCACATTTTTCACATATGTAGACACTGGTTTGGTCCTGGAGATGATGAATATGAATTTGAAAAGTGGTGGAATTGCCCTTTAAGGAGTTAATCACTAGCTCCCTGTGTGTGTGTGTGTGTGTGTGTGTGTGTGTGTGTGTGTGTGTGTGTGTGTGTGTGTGTGTGTGTGTGTGTGTGTGTGTGTGTGTGTGTGTGTGGGTGTGTGGGTGGGTGTGTGTTAGTAATGCTGTTTGTTCAGCTGCACCCACCCGCAATTGCTAATAACCCATCCGCAACTGCTCAACTATATGTGAAAATATGAGGCCCTAACCCAACCCTAACCCACAAATATAGAAAATACGCTGTACAGTCAGAGATGACGGAACGATTTTTGACAGGCCTTTTTAGATAGGCCTATGTTTCTGCTTATAATATCCGTCATTTTGGTACGCTTTTGGTCAACTTGTCTATAATTAGATACATGCAGGTTCTCTTTTTTAATTACGTGTTGCCCGAGAAGACTAAATAAACCCCTGCTCACCAGAATTACGTCATAAATCGATATAATGCATTCTTCAATCTAGTTCATCGCTAATTCTCTCGTGCAGCAAATACTTTAGGGACCGTGGAGAAAATGCAATAACTCCCCCACAAAAATGGGAAGGGATTTTCCGTGTCAAATTTTCAAATGACATCAGTTTGACCGGTTTTGAGGAAATTAAAAGCTGTTTTTGATAAGATTTCAGTTTGGCTTGGATGTATATTTTATGTTTTTGAAATACTATCAGCTTTTATGATGCTGATAAATAAAGCACCTTTAAAGACGCTCCCTTAACCGGCATTCATTCTCTCAAAATTTACCAAAATTTACATTTGGTGTGTCATTTTACAGCAATAAACATTATATTAGGCTATGTGAGAGGTTATAGACTTACAGTTAGAGTCCAGATTTAATTTAGGCTACTATTCCATTTAACCCAACTGAACAGTACTGTTACAGTTCCCCTGACGTGCCATTTTGAAGTCCCCGTCTTGTGACTGTCAAATTTGCCTAGCGCCTCAATAATATCATCCTCTTTTACCACTTTACCAAATCTTTCCCAAACATTAGAATACTGTCCTGCCCCTCCCTTCTATTTATCTCCAGCTTTTCTCTTATTGAATTAAACTCCAATATTGTCCTTTTTTCCTCAGTGGAAGTTCTCAAAAGCATTTGGCAATTGGCGTGTATTTGGCGTGCTACAGTTAGACCCTAAAGTTTAGACTTGAAAATAATTTGAATGCATTGTCTTCCCTTTATTCAAACCCGCCCACCACCCACCCGCTCCTAATCCACACAATATTTTATGACCCAAACGAGTCACACCCTTCTTGTTGGTGGAGAGAAAATGTTGCCAGTTTTAAAGCTTATTTCCTGCAACTATACACATTTTGTCATGGGGTGCAGAGAAAATATTGCAGTTTTAAAGTACATTTTATTATAATTCTATACATTTTGCCATGTCTGTTTATTCATGTGATATTTGAGTGACTCAAAAATTACAACAAAATCTATGGTCTAAAAAACCTAGCTAAAAAACCTTAGCTGACATGGGCTAGTTGATCTGGACATTTCTGACTATAACTATAGCTAGCTACTAGCTATAAATAGCTCTCCAAGGTATGCAATGACTGACATGACAAGAGGAAAACTGATGATGCAGTATCCAATTTTGAAATTTCACCTTGTACATTCTACTATTACAACTTTCAAGAGTAAGTTGAAAGACTGACTGAGTTCCATATACATTACCAGTCTATGCCTACTCATTCAAACGTTTTTCTTTATGTTTACTATGTTCTATGTTTTACCTTGTAGATGGTTTTTAGGCAGCTGCACTTGAAGAAACTCTCAAAGTTCTTGAAATGTTCCGGATTGACTGAAATCTAAAATATATTTTGATTTGCTTAACACTTTTGTGGTTACTACATGATTCCATATTTGTTAGTTCATTGTTTTGATTTATTCACTATTATTTTACAATGTAGAAAAATAATAATAATAATAATTAACTCTTGAATGAGTAGGTTTGTCTAAACTTTGACTGGTACTATATATGCAGTTGAAGTCGGAAGTTTACATACACCTCAGCCAAATGCATTTAGACTCAGTTTTTCACAATTCCTGACATTTAATCCTAATCCTAAAATGTAATCCTAATCCTGACATCTAATCCTAATCCTAAAAATTCCCGGTGTTAGGTCAGTTAGGATCACCACTTTATTTTAAGAATGTGAAAAATCAGAAAAATAGTAGAGAGAATGATTTATTTCAGCTTTTGATTCTTTCATCACATTCCCAGTGGGTCTGAAGTTTACATACACTCAATTAGTATTTGGTAGCATTGCCTTTAAATAGTTTAACTTGGGTCAAACATTTCAGGTAGCCTCCCATAAGCTTCCCACAATAAGTTTGGTGAATTTGGTCTCATTCCTCCTGAGCTGGTGTAACTGAGTCAGGTTTGTAAGGCCTCTTTGCTCACACATACTTTTTCAGTTCTGCCCACACATTTTCTATGGGATTGAGGTCAGGGCTTTGTGATGGCCACTCCAATACCGTGACTTTGTTGTCCAAAGTATATGTCCTAACCGACTTGCCAAAACTATAGTTTGTTAACAAGAAATTGGTGGAGTGGTTGAAAAACAAGTTTTAATGACTCCAACCAAAGTGTATGTACATTTCTGACTTCAACTATATATATATGAGGGGCTGGACCCCCGTGCCCCACATGCCGACTCCACAGTTTGGGAAGCACTGTTCTATAGGACACTGCTTGTGAGAAGGAGAGCATATTTGTGTGTGCGTGCGTATTTGAGAGAGCATGTAGTATATATTGGCAGGGAATAAAATGATTACAACTCTACCCTAAGATTCACTTCCGAGCAGTTTATCAAGTTGTGACATTGAGAAAACAATAACAACAACAAACAGAAAAAGATAAAAAGCTTTCCCCTCAAAAAGCGAGATAAAAGAGCAAGAGCAGGGGGAGGGAGAGAGAGAGATTGAAAGGGATTCCGTTCCGCTGCAGGCCAAGCTGGGTCACCATCATCCCAGGGCCTGTGAAGTGACATCATAGTAGACTCAAACCCACGCTAGAGGGGACCTCGGGTCATACGCACACCAAACAATGTGAGGATGGGAGCCTGCTGTGTGTGTGTGTGTGTGTGTGTGTGTGTGTGTGTGTGTGTGTGTGTGTGTGTGTGTGTGTGCTTGAGAGAGTGAAAGTATGAGTGCATGTGTGTGCGTATATGTTTGTATGTATGTGAGAGAGAGAATGAGTGCAAGTGTGATTGAGCTTGATAAATGACAGCTCCCTGCCTCTGTCTGTGTTTAGCAAGGCCTGTGCATCGTCTCCTGCAGAGCAGACAGATTAACCTCTGACTTCTACTTCCTGCTAACAGAGAAACACTTCCTCCACTGACCTTGACAATGGGACAAGAGGGTGACTGGGGCTGGGGGGGACAGCTGCCTAGGCCCGGGATGGGGAGAGGGGCACTTGGACATAGAGACACAGGGAGAGACACTGGGGAGACAAAAAAATCTAAAACATGTTTTATTGTTTGGGCTCCCAAGTGGCGCAGCGGTTTAAGGCAATGCTTCTCAGTTCTAGAGGTGTCACTACAGACCCTGGTTTGATTCCGGGCTGTATCACAACCGGCCGTGATTGGGAGTCCCATAGGGAGGCGCACAATTGGCCCAGTGTCGTCCGGGTTTGGCCAGGGTAGGCCGTTATTGTAAATAATATTTTTTTCTAAACTGACTTGCCTAGTTAAATAAATTGTCACACACAGGTCCAGTGAAATGTGTGGTTTTACAGGGTCAGCCTCACCCTGGAGAAAATGATGGTTATGTGCCTTGCCCAAGCGCACATTGACCGATTTTTTTACCTTGTCGGCTCGGGTATTCGAACCAACGACCTTTCGGTTACTGGTGCGCGCGCGCACACACACGCACACACACACACACACACACACACACACACACACACTGAGAGACACCCCAGGGATGGGAGAACCAGTGGGGAAGTGTTCCCATGCTGCTCTGACTCAAACGTCTTGACTGATCCCAGGCAGGGACACACCACAGTCAGACTTCATACAAGAAGGAGAGAGCTTCTTGCTGACAGTGAAGCAGACATTCACCAGCAGTTCTGCACAAACACACACCCACACATGGTGTCTATCACACGCTATCCCTTACTACTCCTGTTCTCCTCTCCCACACAGACAATACACACATACCGTGTCTACTGACAAATATTTAAAACCGCTTTATGCTTTGTTCATTTTGTTGAATCACGGCCTATCTTTGAGATAACACAGCAACTTGGGCGTAGATCCATTTGCAGCTAAGTGCCCCCTCCCCACCCAAGTGGAAGCCGAACATAGTGAAGCACCCCGGACCCCGGACCCTGGACTCCCACCCCCTTCCCAGGATGCACTTCTCCAGCCAGGTCATTGGGTTTATCCTCCATTGGTCTCGTCACACTGATGGACAGGGACAGTTGGGTTTCCTGGCTCCGAATCAAGGCCGGGACTCGGTCTGGGAGACAACGCTCTATTCAATAAGGGGGACCATTCCAGAACGGAGAGCGCAGTATTGGGTTATTCAATACACTGCTGTCTCACATGCCCTACCCAAACAACTCTGTCGAAAGAGGGGGTGGGGGGTGTGTGTTTGTGTGTTTGTGTGTGTGTGTGTGTGTGTTTGTGTGTGTGTGTGTGAGAGAGAGACACACTCATGCAGGTTGACATTTATTGTCATGTGTCTTGTCCTGGAGGCAGAACTGTGCGATTTCCCCTTAGATATGTCAGGCAAAGTCAAAATTGGCTATATTGTAAAAATGAATGAAAACAAAAATTTGCTTTTTGGTCTTAATTTAAGGTTAGGGTTAGGCATTAGGGTTAGCAGTGTGGTAAGTTTAGGGTTAAGGGTTAGGTTGAGAATCAGATTTTATGCCTTTGTGGCTGCGCCAAGTAGTTACCACTCTGCAGAGCTGCCTCTAGAACAAGATTCATGACGAAAAACACTAACCTGCCGATTGCACACACACACACACACAAAAACTCTGGATTACAGAACTAAGGACTTCATGGACAAAAACATTGTCAGTCGTCTGTGTCCAGTGTTTCTGCAAACTGAAAAGACCATTATGAACAGAGAGCTGAAGCTTTAGTTTTGATTTTATGCGATCAAGATAGAGTACCGTGACCCTGATGCTTGAAACAGCAAACATCAGCTTTAGAAGGACTAAAACTGTAATTGGGTTCTCAGAGAGAAAAAGGGGACTCTCAGAATGATGAACAATGCCAGATCCTCCATTTGCTTTTGTAAGCCATAGTTTATCCACATAATGATGTAATCAGATCCTCTGTGTGTGTGTGTGTGGGGTGCTGTGACCTGCAACACAACCTCTGTGACTGTCATTTGCCTGCTAAGCAAGTCAACCAACCAGGATCTGACAGATAATGAAGATTGACCTTTTCGTCTATGTCCAAACCTATTCAATACATAATATTTCTATATGTTCAGGATAATAAAAATAATTTAACTTCTATGCCACAATTCCACATGAAATAAATTACCTCTGAGATTCAATATGTATAGTATAGTACATCCCAGCTTGACTACATCCCAGCTTGACTAACCCTATGCCAGGTTTTACAATATATACAGTTGAAGTCGGAAGTTTACATACTCCTTAGCCAAATACATTTAAACTCAGTTTTTCACAATTCCTGACATTTAATCCTAGTAAAAATTCCTGGTGTTAGGTCAGTTAGGATCACCACTTTATTTTAAGAATGTGAAATGTCAGAATAATAGTAGAGAGAATGATTTATTTCAGCTTTTATTTCTTTCATTACATTCCCAGTGGGTCTGAAGTTTACATACACTCAATTAGTATTTGGTAGCATTGCCTTTAAATAGTTTAACTTGGGTCAAATGTTTCAGGTAGCCTCCCACAAGCTTCCCACAATACGTTTGGTGAATTGTAGCCCATTCCTCCTGACAGGTTTGTAGGCCTTCTTGCTCACACATTTTTTTTCAGTTCTGCCCATACATTTTCTGTGGGATTGAGGTCAGGGCTTTGTGATGGCAACTCCAATACCTTGACTTTGTTGTCCTTAATCCATTTTGCCACAACTTTGGAAGTATGCTTGTGGTCATTGACCATTTGCAAGACCCATTTGCAACCAAGCTTTAACTGATGTCTTTAGTTGTTGCTTCAATATATCCACACAATTTTCCTCCCTCATGATGCCCTCTATTTTGTGAAGAGCACCAGTCGCTCCTGCAGCAAATCACCCCCACAACATGATGCTGCCACCCCTGTGCTTCACGGTTGGGATGGTGTTCTTCGGCTTGCAAGCATCCCCCTTTTTTCCTCCAAACATAACAATGGTCATTATGGCCAAACAGTTCTATTTTTGTTTCATCAGACCAGAGGATATTTCTCCAAAAAGTACGATCTTTGTCCCCATGTGCAGTAGCAGACCGCAGTCTGGCTTTTTTATGGTGGTTTTGGAGCAGGGACTTCTTCCTTGCTGAGCGGTCTTTCAGGTTATGTCAATATAGGACTCGTTTTACTGTGGATATAGATACTTTTGTACCTGTTTCCTCCAGGTCCTTTACTGTTGTTTCTGGATTGATTTAGCATTTTTTTGCACCAAAGTATGTTAATCTCTAGGAGACAGAACGCGTTTCCTTCCTGAGCGGTATGACGGCTGCGTGGTCCCATGGTGTTGCGTACTATTGTTTGAACAGATGAACGTGGTACCTTCCTGCATTTGGAAATTGCTCCCAAGGATGAACCAGACTTGTGGAGGTCTACAATTTTTTTTCTGAGGTCTTGGCTGATTTCTTTAGATTTTCCCATGATGTCAAGCAAAGAGGTGCTGCATTTGAAGGTAGGCCTTGAAATACATCCACAGGTACACCTCCAATTGACCCAAATTATGTCAATTAGGCTATCAGAAGCTTCTAAAGCCATGACATCATTTTCTGGAATTTTTCAAGCTGTTTTAAGGCACAGTCAACTTAGTGTATGTAAACCTCTGACCCACTGGAATTGTGATACAGTGAATTATAAGTGAAATAATCTGTCTGTAAACAATTTTTGGAAAAATTACTTGTGACATGCGCAAAGTAGATGTCCTAACCGACTTGCCAAAGCTATAGTTTGTTATCAAGAAATTTGTGGACTGGTTGAAAAATAGTGTTAATGACTCCAACTCAAGTGCATGTAAACGACTTCAACTGTACATATACAGTATATATATATATATCATCCTTTATTTAAGCATGAAGTCATGCTGAGACCACTGTCTATTTCACACATTAGCCCTGCATGAACACATCAATAAACAACAATTACATTATACACACTGTATCTGTACAAGGACTTTTTGAGATCATTCCACATGAGAAGCGCAAAAACTAAAAGCACATTGACCTATCTCACTTGAGTCCAGGTCTGGTAACTTAAATGTTTGAAGGTTAACAATGAGGTTTAGGAGGAAGGAGGAAGTTTATGCAAGAGGGCTTTATAGATAAAAAGTCTTCAACACGTACTGTTGCTACAGTATGGACCCCACTCTATCAAACGCTAGGTTATGCCCCCAGTCCCAGTTATAATATATTGGCTTCAGACATACACTGTCACATGAAAGGGTAGTTGGGATTTCCTCAGACATCAAGCCGCCCTATAGACTCTCACAGATGGGACAGGCCTGACCATGTCTTTAACCCCCCCCCCACCCCCCCCCACCCCCTTAGTCCATGTCTAGTGGTAGAGGGGACATCAACCCCCCCCCCCCCCCCAATATAAGCTCCACAGAAAGTTCAGCCCTGACCATGTATTTGACCCTCCATTTACACTCCATAGATAGGACTTACCATGTCTAGTGGGAGAGAGGGGGCCCCGGGGACATGAGACCGACTGGGAGCTCCGAGGGAACACGAGGCGTGAGAAATTATGCATGGTCCTGCTATTCCTCAAGCAGGGCCAGTGACAGCTCGATTACGGGCGGCAATACAAACCATTAAGTGCTATTAATCTTACAGGCTGGCGACGAGTCATTTTGGGCCATTCATTTCGCTGGGCCGGGGTGTGAGTCATTATGTGTCATTACTCTCGTACCCGCTGGGCGCTGGGTTAGGGGGGCAGGCAGGACAGGGGGGCAAGGGGGGTGAGGGCTCCGCCTGTGGGACCCCAAGCTGAGCGGACAGGTCTACCAGGTCAGCTGGTTGGCACTGGTTCTGAAATATGTATGGAGAACTCATGAACAACAGCCAAGCCAAAGAAGCCCTTTTTGGGGGTAATTGTTTCCTTACATTGTCAATGTGTCACAGGGGTTAATCGGACGGCTGTGGCTCCCCGTTCAGTCATAGTCCCAGTCTCTCTAGACTCTCTTTCTGCTCTTTTTCTCTCTCTGTTTTTTTTTTCTCTGACTCTCTCTCACTATCTCTTTTTGCTTTCTCTTTCTCTCTCCACTCTCTCTATCTTTCTCAACCAGTGTGCTATAACTTTCAATCACCCATTTTTTCCCCAATGCGCACTCAGAGAAAGGTTTAGGGCCATGTCAATGTACATAAAGCCAAGGCATTAAACTGACTATGTGGCAAAGTGGGGTGGTGACCTCAATGAAACCATAAAGCTATTTCATGGTTGTAGGGTGGGAGTTGAGGGAACTCACTCGACCTCACACCTGGACAAGAACCCTCTATATAAGGTGGAAATATAGTGGACCTCTCCACCCCTTGCTCCCCCCCCCCCCCCTAAGCGTGTGTGTGTGTGTCCCACCATCCCCCCAGCCCATAAAAGTATGGGAAAGTCCCAGCGCTGCTATGTGTCTGTGTAAAACATAATACTGTCTGCAGGACTATTCCTGAGTCCTCCGCCACTACAGCGGCAGATGTTTTATTTAGAATCCAAAAACACTGGCAAGGTAATTTGCTTAAAGGAGGGGAAACAGAGCAGAGAGTGCTGTTGCGGTGTGACGACCATGCCAGAGCACGCGAGGGACAGAGAGAGCGAGAGACCAGCCTCGTAGAGTTTCCACTCCTCAGCTCTGTCATGATATTTCCTCTCTCCAACATCAGCTCTTTCTCACACTCCTGTTTTTCACTGTCTCTCTCTCTCTCTCTCTCTCTCACAAACACTGTTAATCTCTGTCACAATCTCCCTCCTATCGCTTTGCTCTATGTCTATCTAGCCTTGTCTCTGTCAAGCACTCTAATTCTCTCCCTTTCTCATCCGTTTCATTCCCTCTTTCATTGTCTGACTGACTGTTGGCTAAAGGACCAGGTGGTGTTTCCTCCTCTCGTCTCCCTCCACCCTCTTTTTCTCCCCTCCTCCCTTCGTCTAAACAGGGGGTGCAGGTTGACCCTGCTTATTTAAGTGTGCCTCATGGTGGGGGGGGGGGGGGGGGTCTAGGAAAATGGGCAAGTCACTCACACACAATCACCAGCACATATACTGTAACTCACTAACACACATACCTACACTATTGAGAAGTTTCAAAGGGTAAAACATGGTTGTTATTCATTTACTAGTGAGTAATACCACAGTGAGTGTCATATACTGTAAGTGTATGTGTGTCTGTGTGTGTGCATGCATGTGTGTGTGTGCCATATTGTTCTAAGCAGAGCCCTGGTCTAGTGCGCTGTACCAGGGAAGAGTTAAACTCCACACTGGTTGCTGTGGACGTCTTGGCAGCCTCCCGATAATGACAATCCCAGATCGCTATTATCAGAGGTAATATGGATGCCCAGTGCAGCCCGCTCCTCTACACCCCACTCCTCCTCACACACCTCTCCCTTCTCTGTCGCCAATGGGAATCCAGCTCACTTTCAACAGCTATCCACGTTGAATTATTATTGTTTATTGTGGTAAATGGGATTTTACACGCACCACTCTAATATTACATGGTGGTCACTCAACCAATATGGAATGGCTGTTACTCAATCCGCATGTTCTCATCCCCGACCTCCACAAACACAGACGTGAACACAGAGACGTACACACACACGAACAATCACCCACACACACATACAAACGCACACACACCCACGCATACAACATGCACGCACACACACACACACACACATACGCACACACACATAGCCCTGGGCTACGCTTCTCTGCGTGGCCCACCCGCACCACACACCAGGAGTTTCCCTTACACACGCACCCTGGGAGACAACGTGGAGCTAAAGTCTTCAGCAGACCCCGGTTCTCAACCCAACTCAACAACAGGCTGGAATCAACAACAACAAATCACTCCAACAATGAATGCAGCCGTCTACCGGGTCTACTCTGGGAGTATTTGGATGTGGGTGTTATGTAAAAGTGTGTGTGCCCATTTTATACAGGTATAAATGTAAATGTAAACGAATGAAGATGGCGAGGGAGTGAGTCAGGGAGTGATTGAGTGACTGAATGACTGACTGACTAAATGTGTGACTGTGTTCTTACATACTGTATGATGTTTGTGTGTGTGTGTGTGGGGGGGGGGGGGGGGTCAGTAGCTTGGTTTAGAGCTTTGTCTGGCGAGAGAAAGGCAGGCAGAGTGTGTGTGTGTGTGTGTGTGTGTGTGCGTGCAAGCCGGGGCTGGAGGGATTGAATGTCCGGGGCTCCAGGGGTCCCTTCCTGCCTCTCTCTATCGTGATATCTCCAAGACGCTTGTCAAACTCAAGGGGAAGGGAGACAGAGGGGGAAAAAACACTTTGTACTTGGATTCTGTGTGCTACTTCAATCTGCCTCCTTTTGTGCCTCTTTCTGTCTGCTCACAAAGAGAGTTGCTAATCCGGAGCTCAAAGGAGAGCTGGCTTTTCCTGTGTAATTACAGACGCAACACAACACTCTGTCTGCCAGGCAATTGCAGCTGCCACACGGGAGAGATGGAGGGAGAGGGAGAGAGAGAAAGTAAGGGGTAAAGGGGGAAAAGAGGTTGAAACTGAGTAATATTGAGTTCAGTCAAATTGCTATCAAAGGAATGTCTTGGCCACACACACACATGAACCCACACGCACGCACGCACGCACGCATGCACACACACACAATCATTGTGGGGACTTAAAATTGATTGCCATTCAACAACTGTTGTTTTCGACACAAAAAATAAATAGGTACTTGCAAGCTGACGTTCTGTGAATGAATGGTTAGTCCAGGGAGGATCATTAGCTAGCTACTTTTTGATACCCATTCTCAACTGGATCCACCTTGACAGGGTCAGAACTGCATTCTGAAATCTCTATGAATTCTGAATATTGTGGTTTGCTTACAGCCAGGAAATGTAGATGGCCCGTTTTTTATCAGTGAGATGCAGAAATGCTTGTATTTGCGTGTAGGGAGGAAATTCTCGATTTATATGACAAATATATGTCAATAGCATATTAATGGACATATACAGTGAAAGAGGAGCAGGTGAAATTTCCCTTTAAGGTTAGGGTAATGGTTAAGGTTAGGGTTAGGATTAACGTGAGGTTTAGGGTTAGAGGTTAGGGAAAATAGGATTTTGAATGGCAATCAATTTTAAGTTAATGACAGCAAGACACAGACCATGTTTATGCCCAGCTCCAGTATATTTATTTGCTCATCATGGAGTCATGGAAAGATTTAGCAAAGGTTCCTGGTGCTGAGCTCGATGTTTAATGCCGCTGCAGATGTTGATGGAATCGGACTCTGTGAATAGAACACATAGGCCAGTCACTGTTAGCCTCTGCGGTAGTTAGTTAGCTAGCTTAACGGTTAGATATGTTCTGGTAGTCTGTAGCTAACGAGTCCAAGGTCAGCTGCTATTGCCCAACACAAAACGAGGTTCACGCTGCCAGGAAGATTCAGCCAACACAACATCCATATTCAGTTAGACTGATGTTGTAGTATAATATATAATGCCTAGTATACTCACAATAGCATTGTGGTATAGATATTGCTAGCTATTGTACATACAGTGCCTTCGGAAAGTATTCAGACCCCTTGACTTTTTCCACATTTTGTTAAATTACTGAGGAGTGGTTTCCGTCTGGCCACTCTACCATAAAGGCCTGATGGTGGAGTGCTGCAGAGATGGTTGTCCTTCTGGAAGGTTCTCCCATCTCCACAGTACCCCATAATGACAAAGTGAAAAAATGTTTTTAGAGATTTTTGCACATTTATTGAAATTGAATTACAGAACCTTGAGTCAATACTTTGTAGAAGCACCTTTGGCAGTGAATACAGCTGTGAGTCTTTCTGGGTAAGTCTCTAAGAGCTTTTCACAACTGGACTGTGCAACATTTGCCCATTATTATTTTCAAACGTCTTCAAGCTCTGTCAAATTGATTGTTGATCATTGCTAGAAAACCTTTTTCAGGTCTTACCATAGATGTTCAAGTAGATGAAAGTGAAAACTGAAAACTGTGAAAGTGAAAACTGTAACAGCCCCTCAGGAACTTTCACAGACTTCTTGGTGAGCAACTACAGTGCTCATTGCCTTGGGTTTTATGTTGTGTCCTGCTGATAGGTTAATCCTTCTCCCAGTGTCTGGTGGAAAGCAGACTGAACCAGGTTTTCCTCTAGGATTTTGCCTGTGCTTAGCTCCATTTAGTTTATTTTTTATCCTCAAAACCTCCCCAGTCCTTAACGATTACAAGCATACACATAACATGATGCAGCCACCACTATGCTTGAAAATATGGAGCGTGGTACTCAGTAATGTGTTGGATTGGATTTGCCCCAAACATAATACTTTGTATTCAAGACAAAAAGTGAATTGCTTTGCCACATTATTTGCAGTATTGCTTTAGTGTGTTGTAGCAAACAGGATGCATGTTTCGGAAATATATTTTATCTGTACAGCCTTCCTTCTTTTAACTGTCAATTAGGTTAATATTGTGGAGTGACAGCAATGTTGTTGATCCATCCTCATCCATTCTCCTATGACAGCAATTAAGCTCTGTAAAGTCTTAAAGTTTTAAAGTTGCCATTGTCCTCATGGTGAAATCCCTGAGCGGTTTCCATCCTCTTTGGCAACTGAGTTAGGAAGGACTCCTGTATTTCGGTGTTGTCACGACTTCTACCGAAGGTAACTCCTCTCCCTGTTCGGGCGGCGCTCGGCGTTGCCGGTTTACTAGGCGCTTCTCAGACGGTTTACTAGGCGCTTCCTGACTCCTACACCTCTCACCGAGACGCACCTTATCACAGAATCCTGCACCAATAAATTATGGAGTCAGCAGGAGCAGACGCACTCCCAGGGTCTGTGGAGGAGCGAGTGCAACACCACATGGCAGTGTTACACCGGCTGGGGACCGCCATGGATCAGTTGATGGTGACGATGGAGAGATGGGAGAGAGATGGCCTTCCCACACCTTTATCAGCCACACCCCAACCAGTAACACTACCCTCTCCTTCATTGCCTGAGCACAGTGGTATTCGACTCGCCCTCCCGAGGGAGTACGATGGGACGGCGGCCGGGTGCCAGGGGTTCTTACTCCAGATGGACCTATACCTGGCGACTGTTCGTCCGGCTCCTTCGGGGGGTGAGAGCGTGAATGCCCTCGTCTCCTGCCTCTCAGGTAAAGCCCTGGAGTGGGCCAACGCGGTATGGAACGATCCTGACTCAGCGAGGGACCACTACCCAGAGTTCACCCGCCGCTTTCGGGCCGTGTTCGATCACCCACCTGAGGGTCGAGCGGCGGGTGAACGGCTGTTCCATCTGAGGCATCTTGCTCTAGAGATCCGGACCTTGGCCGCTGGCGCGGGATGGAACGATAGGGCCTTGATCGATCACTATAGGTGTAGTTTGCGTGAGGACGTCCGTAGGGAGCTGGCCTGTAGAGACACCACCCTCTCCTTGGACCAGTTGATTGACATGTCCATTCGGTTGGACAACTTGCTGGCGTCCCGCGGACGTCCAGATCGGGGTCTGTCAGTTCCATCCCCCCCAATTTTATTGACCGCGGTTTAGCGCACAGGTTAGGGATTCCCCTTGTTCAGCTTGACAAACCCTTCCCAGTGCACGCCTTAGATAGCCGACCATTAGGGTCAGGGCTAGTCAGGGAGGCCACGGCTCCACTGGGTATGGTCACGCAGGAGGGTCATGAGGAGAGAATTAGTCTCTTCCTCATTGATTCTCCTGCGTTTCCGGTGGTGTTGGGGATCCCCTGGTTGGCCCGGCACAACCCCAGGATTTCGTGGCAACAGAGGGCTCTACAGGGGTGGTCGGAGGAGTGCTCAGGCAGGTGTGTAGGAGTTTCCATCGGTGCTACAACGGTGGAGAGTCCAGACCAAGTCTCCACCGTGCGCATTCTCTCAGAATATTCCGATTTGGCTATCGCCTTCTGTAAAGATTAGGCGACCCAATTACCACCTCATCGACGAGGGGATTGTGCGATAAATCTCCTGGTAGGTGCTGCACTTCCCAGGAGTCACGTGTATCCCCTGTCACAGGAGGAGACGGTGGCTATGGAGACATACATATCTGAATCTCTGGGGCAGGGGTTCAATCGGCCCTCCATCTCACCTGCCTCCTCGAGTTTCTTTTTTGTGAAGAAGAAGGAGGGAGGTCTGCATCCGTGCATTGACCATAGAGGTCTAAATTCCATCATGGTGGGGTATAGTTACCCACTACCTCTCATTGCCACGGCGATTGAGTCATTTCACGGAGCACGGTTTTTCACAAAACTGGATCTCAAGAGTGCATATAACTTTTAGTACCACATCCGGCCATTATGAGTACCTCGTCATGCCGTACGGGTTGAAGAATGCTCCAGCAGTTTTCCAATCTTTTGTATACGAGATTCTCAGGGACCTGCACGGTCAGGGTGTGGTGGTTTACATCAATGATATTCTGGTCTATTCCGCTACATGCGCCGCGCATGTGTCTCTGGTGCGCAAGGTACTTGGGCGACTGTTGGAGCATGACCTGTACGTCAAGGCTGAGAAATGCTTGTTCTTCCAACAGGCCATTTCCACATCGGGGTTGGTGATGGAGGGTGACCGCATTGCAGCCGTGCGTAATTGGCCGACTCCAACCACGGTAAAGGAGGTGCAACGGTTCTTAGGATTTGCCAACTACTACCAGAGGTTTATCCGGGGTTTTGGGCAGGTGGCTGCTCCCATTACGTCACTGCTGAAGGGGGGGCCGGCGCGTCTGGGATTGTCGGCTGAGGCGGACAGGGCTTTTGGTCGCCTAAAGGCTCTTTTTACCTCGGCTCCCGTGCTGGCGCATCCGGACCCCTCTTTGGCATTCATAGTGGAGGTGGACGTATCCGAGGCTGGGGTTGGAGCCGTGCTCTCCCAGCGCTCGGATACGCCACCGAAGCCCCGCCCCTGTGCTTTCTTTTCTCGGAAGCTCAGCCCGGCGGAGCGAAACTATGACGTGGGGGATCGGGAGCTGCTGGCTGTTGTCAGAGCCCTGAAGGTGTGGAGACATTGGCTTGAGGGGGCCCAACACCCCTTTCTCATCTGGACTGACCACCGTAATCTAGAGTACATTCGGGCAGCGAGGAGACTGAACCCTCGTCAGGCAAGGTGGGCATGTTTTTCACCCGATTTAGGTTTACCATCTCCTATAGACCAGGCTCCCAGAACACTAAGGCAGACGCACTGTCCCGACTATATGATACAGAGGAGCGGGCCATTGATCCTGCGCCCATCCTCCCGGCTTCTTGTCTAGTGGCACCTGTGAGGTGGGAGGTGGACGCAGACATTGAGCAAGCATCACGTGTTGAGCCTACTCCACCACAGTGTCCAGCGGGACGGGTGTATGTTCCGCTGGAGGTTAGAGACAGGCTAATTTGGTGGGCTCACACGTCCCCCTCCTCTGGTCACCCGGGGATCGGTAGGACGGTGTGATGTCTTAGTGGGAAGTACTGGCGGTCCACTTTAGCCAAGGACGTGAGGGTTTATGTGTCCTCCTGCTCAGTGTGCACTCAGTGCAAGGCTCCTAGGCACCTGCCCAGAGGGAAGTTACAACCCCTTCCCGTTCCACAGAGGCCTTGGTCACACCTGTCGGTTGACTTCTTGAATGATCTGCCACCATCACAGGGCAACACCACGATCCTGGTCGTTGTGGATTGGTTTTCTAAGTCCTGTTGTCTCCTCCCTTTGCCCGGTCTCCCTACAGCCCTACAGATGGCGGAGGCCCTGTTTACTCACGTCTTCCGGCACTACGGGGTGCCTGAGGATATTGTTTCTGATCGGGGTCCCCAGTTCACGTCCAGGGTGTGGAAGGCGTTCATGGAACGTTTGGGGGTCTCGATCAGCCTTACCTCTGGGTTTCCCCCCCGAGAATAATGGGCAGGTGGAAAGAGTGAACCAGGATGTGGGTAGGTTTCTGTGGTCGTATTGCCAGGACCGGCCAGGGGAGTGGGCGAAGTACATCCCCTGGGCAGAGATGGCCCAGAACTCACTCCGCCACTCCTCTACGAACCTGTCGCCCTTCCAATGTGTGTTGGGCTATCAGCCGGTCCTGGTACCATGGCATCAGACCAGACCGAGGCTCCTGTGTTGGACGATTGGGTGAGACGCTCAAGGGAAACCTGGGTGGCCGCCCACGGGTACCTTAAACGGGCCGAAGGGCGGCAGAAGGCCAGTGCCGACCGCCACCGCAGCGGGGGACCGGGTCTGGCTCTCGACCCGAAACCTGCCCCTCCACCTGCCCTGCCAGAAGCTGGGTCCGCGGTTTGTGGGGCCATTCAAAGTCCTGAGGAGAATAAACAAGGTGTGTTAAAGGTTACAGCTCTGCCCTTATAACCGTATTAACCCCTCGTTTCATATGTCTCTCCTCAGGCCGGTGGTGGCTGGTCCGCTTCAAGAAGATGAGGTGCAGGAGGGCCCTCCGCCCCCCCTGGGCATCGGGGGGGAGCCGGCGTATGCAGTTCGGTCCATACTCGACTCGAGGCGTCGGGTGGGGTGTCTTCAGTACCTCGTGGACTGGGAGGGGTACGGTCCGGAGGAGAGATGCTGGGTGCTGGTGGAGGATCCATCCGGATCGCCCTGCGCCTCGTCCTCCGGGTCGTCCTCGAGGCCAGCGTCGTCGCTCTGCGGGAGCCGCGCGTCGGGGGGGGGGGTACTGTCACGACTTCTACCGAAGGTAACTCCTCTCCCTGTTCGTGGGGCGCTCGACGCTCGGCTTCGCTGGTTTACTAGCCGCCACCGATTCCTTTTTCCTTTTCTGGTTGTTTTGTCTGTGTTCCTTTTCACACCTGGTTTCAATTGTGTTTATTTCTGTGTGTATATAGGGCACCTGTTGCCTGCCTTAATTCGTGCAGGATTAAGCTTGTGTGTATTTGCGTTCGATGATCTATGATGTTTATTGTTTTCGCTATTACGTACGTGTAGTTAAGTTTCGGAACTGAGTTTGTTCCTCCGTGAAACGCACAAGTTTCTGTATTGTCTTCACTATTTAGGCACTTGTATGTAGTGTCGGAACTGTGGTTGTTCCTCCATGTATTGGCACGAGTTTCTGTTCCTTCGAGAGCGTAGTTTTGGATTTTCATCTGTGCCAATTTTGTATTGGTGGACTATGTATATATATAGCTGTCAGAGCAGCTCACAGGTCATTGCACCTGTACATAGCCCATCCAACTACCTCATCCCCATACTGTATTTATGTATTTATCCTGCTCCTTTGCACCCCAGTATCTCTACTTGCACATTCATCTTCTGCACATCTACCATTCCAGTGTTTAATTGTTATATTGTAATTACTTATCCTACCTCATTTGCACATACTGTATATATAGACTTTTTCTACTGTATTATTGACTGTATGTTTGTTCATTCCATGTGTAACTCTGTGTTGTTGTGTGTGTCGAACTGCTTTGCATATGGTGTGTTTCGTGGGTGCAGTGAGGTGTTCGCAGTCACTTTGATACAACAGGAGATTTCACATCTTACAGTGCCTTGCGAAAGTATTCGGCCCCCTTGAACTTTGCGACCTTTTGCCACATTTCAGGCTTCAAACATAAAGATATAAAACTGTATTTTTTTGTGAAGAATCAACAACAAGTGGGACACAATCATGAAGTGGAACGACATTTATTGGATATTTCAAACTTTTTTAACAAATCAAAAACTGAAAAATTGGGCGTGCAAAATTATTCAGCCCCTTTACTTTCAGTGCAGCAAACTCTCTCCAGAAGTTCAGTGAGGATCTCTGAATGATCCAATGTTGACCTAAATGACTAATGATGATAAATACAATCCACCTGTGTGTAATCAAGTCTCCGTATAAATGCACCTGCACTGTGATAGTCTCAGAGGTCCGTCAAAAGCGCAGAGAGCATCATGAAGAACAAGGAACACACCAGGCAGGTCCGAGATACTGTTGTGAAGAAGTTTAAAGCCGGATTTGGATACAAAAAGATTTCCCAAGCTTTAAACATCCCAAGAAGCACTGTGCAAGCGATAATATTGAAATGGAAGGAGTATCAGACCACTGCAAATCTGCCAAGACCTGGCCGTCCCTCTAAACTTTCAGCTCATACAAGGAGAAGACTGATCAGAGATGCAGCCAAGAGGCCCATGATTTCTCTGGATGAACATAGGACAACAATCAGTCGTATATTGCACAAATCTGGCCTTTATGGAAGAGTGGCAAGAAGAAAGCCATTTCTTAAAGATATCCATAAAAAGTGTAGTTTAAAGTTTGCCACAAGCCACCTGGGAGACACACCAAACATGTGGAAGAAGGTGCTCTGGTCAGATGAAACCAAAATTGAACTTTTTGGCAACAATGCAAAACGTTATGTTTGGCGTAAAAGCAACACAGCTGAACACACCATCCCCACTGTCAAACATGGTGGTGGCAGCATCATGGTTTGGGCCTGCTTTTCTTCAGCAGGGACAGGGAAGATGGTTAAAATTGATGGGAAGATGGATGGAGCCAAATACAGGACCATTCTGGAAGAAAACCTGATGGAGTCGCAAAAGACCTGAGACTGGGACGGAGATTTGTCTTCCAACAAGACAATGATCCAAAACATAAAGCAAAATCTACAATGGAATGGTTCAAAAATAAACATATCCAGGTGTTAGAATGGCCAAGTCAAAGTCCAGACCTGAATCCAATCGAGAATCTGTGGAAAGAACTGAAAACTGCTGTTCACAAATGCTCTCCATCCAACCTCACTGAGCTCGAGCTGTTTTGCAAGGAGGAATGGGAAAAAAATTCAGTCTCTCGATGTGCAAAACTGATAGAGACATACCCCAAGCGACTTACAGCTGTAATCGCAGCAAAAGGTGGCGCTACAAAGTATTAACTTAAGGGGCTGAATAATTTTGCCCCTTAAGGTCCCACAGTTGACAGTGCATGTCAGAGCAAAAACCAAGCCATGGGGTCGAAGGAATTGTAGAGCTCCAAGACTGGATTCGAGTGGAGTCGACTGGAGTCGTTCCACTTCATGATTGTGTCCCACTTGTTGTTGATTCTTCACACAAAAATACAGTTTTATATCTTTATGTTTGAAGCCTGAAATGTGGCATAAGGTCGCAAAGTTCAAGGGGGCCGAATACTTTCGCAAGGCACTGTATTTGTAACCAACATACTGTCCATTGTGTGAGGGATGTATGGCCCCAACAGGCAAGGGGATTCGGTGTCCTGTGCCTAGCTTCTCCCCACATAGAACTAACTCCAAAAAGAATCCGTAGGCCATCAAACGGTATTGCCTGTACGAGAATGACAATTAAACGCTACTAGACTTTCCTACTGTTGCAACACAATGAATGGTATTACACATCTCACAGACACACGTTAGCAATCTAGCTACAACATACAGGTATAGTTACTCAAAGACTAATATGTGTCATAAAACCAAAGACATTCCATTACTCTTCATCGTCATCATCGTCAAAACATTTCTCCAGTTTTGCTAATAAGATGCACTGAGGGTATCTAGGCTTGCTAATAACGTTAGCTAGCTATCTAGCTATAACATTAGGCTACAGTATATTTTGGGTATAGCAAACAATTCTACCTAGCTCAACTTGGCTAGCTTGCCTTGTAGTGGTACTAGCAAGCCCCGTTACGGCCAACTCAATCACGAAATTACACTGCACTGGAGAACAATGCCTCGTGTGAAAAGAGAGATTATAGTGCTAGCTAGCTACTGACAGCAAAACAACTTACTCATTTGTCATTTAACCTCCTGGTCAAGCTGGTCTAGGCTGCTGCCGCCAGTTGATCTTGGAGGTTCTGAAGAACGTCTCCAACACACCTCTATCTATATCTTCATCGAAATGTTGATGGTCTGTCACAGACACACGATCCATGGGGTCTGTGACCCTCTCCAGTAAGAACTGTCCGCCCCGTTTGAAAATCCTGCCATTTTATAGCTGTCAGGCTGCATGTTGTGGCAGATAGGAACATTGTTGAGACAAGTCCAATGGCTCTATTGAACAAGGACAACCATATTTACGCACTGCTAGTGTGATTGTGTAATCGGTGACACACAATCGGCCTCCATAATTGCTACAAAAACATGACTCCATTCAATTTGCGATCATACTGCTATGGTGGATAATTATGTATGAAACACCTCTCATCACTAATAATTATGTAGGTAGACTGAAAAAAACCCCATTCCAAATAGTTTTGTTTAGCAGTGAGGTTTCCGTTTAACCCCTAACCCACGAGGGAAAATGTCCCTTGTTTTACTATCCTTGTGAGGACTTTTGGGGATTTCCAGTACCCATACCCGGCCAGGTCGCAATTGTAAATGAGAACTTGTTCTCAACTGGCCTACCTGGTTAAATAAAGGTGAAATAAGATAATAAATAAATAATTAGGGTAGCAATACAAGCACACACATGCGCGCGCACGAACACGTGCAAGCACGCATGCACACACACGCACACACAAACTGTCAACAGACATACATTTTCTGACAAGTAGCCTGAGATTTTCTCTGTGATAATCAGGGCCTGTGCATTGCTTCATGCTGATGTCACCGTTCAGAGTGCCTCTCTCTGATTTCATATTATTGTGTGCCGCCAGCTGCGGCTGAATCACCAAATCGCTTTACTCCCTCAGGAGGAGGAGCCCTTTCACCCCAAAACCCCTCGCTCTGATCTGCTGGATACTCTCAGGCTTTCACTCTGTGTGTGTGCATGAATGCCAAGGAGGGAGAACACTTCTGAGGTATTGCAGACATCTAAAAGTGTGTGGTGTGTGCAGTATGGGTGTTTGCAGTATGGGTGTTTACAGTATGGGTGTGTGCAGTATGGGTGTGTGTGTAAGAGAGACAAATAATGCATGTGTGTATACACGTGTGTGAGAAAGATTGAATGTGTACGTGTATATGCATGCGTGTGTGTTTAGAGCAGAAAAGTGTGCGTGTGTGTGTACTTTTGTGTATGTGTGTGTCAGCGGGGGGGAAGCTGAGAAGCAAACCCTGAGAGAGAGAGAGAGAGAGAGAGAGAGAGAGAGAGAGAGAGAGAGAGAGAGAGAGAGAGAGAGAGAGAGAGAGAGAGAGAGAGAGAGAGAGAGAGAGAGAGAGAGAGAGAGAGAGAGAGAGAGAGAGAGAGAGAGAGAGAGAGAGAGAGAGAGAGAGAGAGAGAGAGAGAGAGAGAGAGAGAGAGAGAGAGAGAGAGAGAGAGAGAGAGAGAGAGAGAGACCACACCTGGACACAGTAAGACGCGATGTGGAGAATCAAAAGAAGAAAATGACAACCCAGTTAGACTCTGCTGGTCAATGTCTAAAGCCCAAGAGCACTATACTCACTGAGCTGTGTGTTAGTGTTTCTCAGTTGAATCCCATAGCCCTGCACCTGTCAACCATGGGTAATCTTGTGCCGTTGTTCATCATGTTTATGACTGCCTATAACAGATGTCATAATGTCTTATGTAGCTATTATAAAGACTTTATGAATGCATACATATGGGAAGATGCATTAAAGTGTTCCCAACCATAACAGGTTAGAAGTTCTTAGCTACTGTAGGTCTGGCAATGATCGAAATGCTATCTACTACTTTAGAAGAAAAATGATTATTTCTAATGGTTTCAACGGTTAGTCACTCGGTTGTCCTCCGTTTGACAATAATTCCAGAGTAATTATGATGCCATCTTGATGCTTAGGAATGATTAGGGTGGGCAGGGAGGGACTGCTGGAATAAACTCAGTACTGTTCAGTGATTTTTGCACTGCTGTGACCTGTGACATCATCAGTTAGTGGAGCATTTATCTTTCCAAGCACAACTCTGTCTCAATCCCAGGAAGTTCCCGTTTAGCTTCAAAACATGTTATTCTCTACAGCCTATGTTCTCCATAAAGACCATTACACTACTATGGATGGTATCCTATACACTTGCCTAAGAATTGGTTTGTAAATATTTGACTATGAGTGATAAGGTTGTTGTGTACTGTAGTTGGTGATATATTTTAGCATATTATATCTAAATAGTTGTAAATAGTTAATTGAATAACCCATGTTGCAACTTATTCGTTTCAAGTTTTAATGTTACTTGCACAAGTGCAGTGAAATGTCTTTCTTGCAAACCAAAACACAACTATGCAATAATCAATAACAATGTATTACTAGAAAAAAACCACGAGAAATAAGAATAAGAAATATGAAATACACAATAAAGTAAGTAAGCATACTAAACTCAGCAAAAAAAGAAACGTCCTCTGCGTTTATTTTCAGCAAATTTAGCATGTGTAAATATTTGTATGAACATAACAAGATTCAACAACTGAGACAAAAACTGAACAAGTTCCACAGACATGTGACTAACAGAAATGTAATAATGTGTCCCTGAACAAAGGGGGGGTCAAAATCAAAAGTAACAGTCAGTATCTGGTGTGGCCACCAGCTGCATTAAGTACTGCAGTGCATCTCCTCTTCATGGACTGCACCAGATTTGCCAGTTCTTGCTGTGAGATATTACCCCACTCTTCCACCAAGCACCCGCATGTTCCCAGACATTTCTGGGGGAATCAACAGGTCCCAGACGTGCTCAACGAGATTGAGATCCGGGCTCTTCGCTGGCCATGGCAGAACACTGACATTCCTGTCTTGCAGGAAATCACTCACAGAATGAGCAGAATGGCTGGTGGCATTGTCATACTGGAGGGTCATGTCAGGATGAGCCTGCAGGAAGTGTACCACATGAGGAAGGAGGATGTCTTCAATGTAAGCACAGCGTTGAGATGACCTGCAATGACAACAAGCTCAGTCCGATAATGCTGTGACACACCGCCCCAGACCATGACGCACCCCCCACCTCCAAATCGATCCCGCTCCAGAGTACTGGCCTCGGTGTAACGCTCATTCCTTCGACGATAAACGCGAATCCAACCATCACCCCTGGTGAGACAAAACTGCGACTCGTCAGTGAAGAGCACTTTTTGTCAGTTCACTCCTGTGTTCCAATGGCACGTTATGTTAGCGAATCCAAGTTTATCATTTTAAAAGGCTAATTGATCATTAGAAAACCCTTTTGCAATTTTGTTAGCACAGCTGAAAACTGTTGTTCTGATTAAAGAAGCAATAAAACTGGCCTTCTTTAGACTAGTTGAGTATCTGGAGCATTAGCATTTGTGGGTTCGATTACAGGCTCAAAATGTCCAGAGACAAAGAAATTGCCAAGAAACTGAAGAGGTGACTCCGGGATACTGGCCTTCTAGGCGGAGTTGCAAAGAAAAAGCCAAATCTCAGACTGGCCAATGAAAATAAAACATTAAGGTGTGGCAAAAGAACACAGACACTGGACAGAGGAAATCTGCCTAGAAGTTCAGCATCCCGGAGTCGCCTCTTCACTGTTGACGTTGAGACTGGTGTTTTGTGGGTACTATTTAATGAAGCTGCCAGTTGAGGACTTGTGAGGTGACTGTTTCTCAAACTATACACTCTAATGTACTTGTCCTCTTGCTCAGTTGTGCACCGGGGCCTCCCACTCCTCTTTCTATTCGGGTTAGAGACAGTTTGCGCTGTTCTGTGAAGGGATTAATACACAGCGTTGTACGAGATCTTCAGTTTCTTGGCAATTTTAAAGCAATATCAGTGGGTTTTGTGACAAAGGAACCATCTGATTCAATGAATGATGGAGCGGAGTTTGCCTTTTTGCCCAAAATTTCATTTAAGGTGCTCCAAAGCTTTTTACTATCATTCTTTATGTAAGTTATCTTTGTTTCATAGTGTATTCCTCTTATCTAGGTGGGTGAGGTCACCGTGGAGAGCAATTGAAATTGCGTCATCTATTGATCTGTTGGGGTGTATGCAAATTGGAGTGGGTCTAGGGTGGCTGGGATGGTGGAGTTAATGCGTGCCATAACTAGCCTCTCAAAGCACCTCATGATTACAGAAGTGAGTGCTACAGGGCGGTAGTCATTGTGGCATGAAGCCTTAGAGTTCTTAAGAACAGGGATGACTGTGATCATCTTAAAACGTGTGGGGATTACAGACAAGGTTTAAAATTACTGTGAATATATATGCCTCCCAGCTGTTCTGCGCATATGCCTCCCAGCTGGAACGCGCCCTGGAATACTGCCAGGGTCCGTGGCCTTGCGGGTGTTGACCTGATTAAAGACCTTTCTCACGTCGTCCTTGGAGAGCGAGATCACCCAGTCCTCTGGGTCGGTGACGGCCCTCACACCCGGCTCGATGTTGTGGTTTTCAAAGCGTGAATAAAATGCATTGAGAACGATGTGTTGAACATTGCAGTCGTATCCAACTTGATCATTTGAGAATAGAACTGTCCCCCCCATTGGTTCAGGCTCAGATGATGCCAGAGTCTCGTTGGGTCCAGCAGAGATGTTGAGACATGTTTTATGAGGGGCCAGATGTCTTTAGAGTGGAGCCAGGCACTAGGTTGGCCTAGAGGGTGTGTGTCTTCCTGAGTTACCACACAGAAAGTCCAGCTCTGCCTAGGACCACACTGTCTTTATTTATCTCAGCGGTTACTTAGATATCTGCCATGTCATATTTCTACCTGGGCAGCCTGCCTGTCTCCCTTTCACTCTCAAGGTGAGAAGCGTCATACCAGAACGGACTGACTCAAACCTCCCACGTCCTATTAATACTGTTCATACTCCTTCCATCTCTCTTTCCTTTCCTGCACCCTATCTGTGCACACACTCCCTCTTTTCTCCTCATCTGCAGACTCCCTTTCGTTCCCTTCTGAGTCCATCTCTGGTAGTTACCCTTCTGGAGAGTTATTCAATTCTGACAGACACTGTAAATGTACATTCGTGGAGTACTAACAACGTGCCATTCTAGCTTACCTCCGTAGCTTTTCACAGTAAGAAATAGAGAGAGATGCATTCAGTGCTTGTGTTGGAGATGTAAATGACAGCCCACTCATGCAGCATAAGAAAATCATACGGTTATTGTTTTGCTCAATGGGAGTGGCAAATGAATCTGTTTTTGAAACTTCTCTTTCAACATCTCTCTCAAGGTTTGATAACATTTATGTAATATCCTGCTTTGATTAACACAGATTAACAGCAAAAAGGAAAGGCGAATTGCGTTATTCCCTTGTAATTTAAATAATTTATTTACCACTAGAGTACAACAACAATAATGTGTTACAATACATCATAGTGGGTCAACAACAACAAAAACATAATCATCATAAACAACAACAACGAAAAATAATAGCTCTATCATGACAATATTGGTGCCTCGCTCCTCTTCCTGGTTTTCCAGGAAGTCCTCTGGCGCGGGTGCACAAAGGGGGGTGGGGTTAGGGGCGGGGTAGTGTCACCTACACTTCCTGCTCTAAGTCACATCATCAACACTCATTTAATAACGGGGAAGTAACGACTATTAAAAAATACAAAAATAAAAAACAGAATCAAAATAGCGTCAGTGCAATTCTTTGTATCCAACAATTTTTATTCCTACAAAGGACAAAAACCTATGACTGAATAATGGCTTTACACTTTGAGGGAGGCGGGCGAGACAAAGCTTTTCGGATGCAAATGAGCAGATACAATGCTGGTGTCCATAACTACTACTGCACACCTGTAAATATGACCTTTTGACCTCTGACCTAAAGTCATCTCAGACCTAATGGAATGGTCTCAAAGGTACATGGATAATCTCTGAACCAGGTCACATCTACTGTCCATTCTCACCTATTGTATCCCTTCTCTCTAATTGTCACGACAACACTAGTATACCTCCCTAACTAACATACTTCCACATTCCCATACCACTGCATCATATAGACAACGACAATCCGGTTCTACTCAGAACAATCCAACATATCCAGGGAAATCTTAAACGTGTGTTTATGATGACATACCTTGTGTAGTTGATGGAATCACTGTTGGGCTTCCTAAAGCATTCAAGATGCAATGCACAAGGTAAACAGAGTTCAACATTACTTTGGGACACTTTTCTTGTTTAGTTGTTTTGTTATCAAAATGTCAGGACTGTTCATTCCAGCAGAGTTTGAATATGTTGCCTGCTGCAGTGTTTGGGATGGGTGTGTGTGTGTTTTTTTTATGAGTATGCCTGTGTGAGGATGAGTCTCTGTTGAAAAGGTAGGCATGCTAGGTGTGCTTATTTTCTTTTGTTCTCTGTCTCTCTCTTACACTCTCCTAGCCTCTTTCTGCCTAAAGTGGCTGTTACAGCACATATAAACAGCATATGGGATGCAATTATAACATTACTATGTTATAACATATTAGTAAACTGACATTGGGAAGTGGATTCATCCACCACTTCTCGAGAGAGTTGAAAACGTGTTGGGGGCTAACCATAAAACACTGGATATTAAATAGGCAATACAATTATCAAAAATCTAAACAAAATATAAAATTACAATAGTTTCAAAAGGATGCAAAACGAGACAAACAAAATCAAGGAGATGGCTTGCTTTGAATGTTGAAACCGGGGGGTCGTCTTTGTTTCTCAGACGTATTATTTCACATATAGACACGTATACTTTTTTTCCAGTGTTTGCCGTACTCTTGTGTCTTTGTGTGACAAGTGTGTGAGGTGAGGCATGTTAACAGGGCCTTTCTAAACACAAAAACACAGGCACACCTGTACAAAAGCCACAGCTGCGTGTGTGTGTGTGTGTGTGTGTGTGTGTGTGTGTGTGTGTGTGTGTGTATGTGTGTATGTGTGTATGTGTGTGTGTGTGTGTGTGTGTGTGTGCGCATGGATGTTTCGGGAGACATGTTTTCTGTACCTAGATCTGCTCAGCACCTTTTCCACTTGTGCTTGTAGGAGATCAAATATGTCTGTACAATAGTGCAGGAGACTAATAGTGTGACTGACTGTGTGAATGTACAATATGTGTTTGTTGAGGAATGTGTGTATGTGTATATGTACAGTATGTGTATTTATATGTGTGGGTGGGTGGGTGCATACACGCGTGTGTGCATGTGTGTGTGACTGAATGTGTGTGTATCCAAGTGTGTGTGTGTGTGTGTGTGTGACTGAATATGCACAGTTCCTAGCTGCACTTGCAGGACTTGACGATCATGTTGGAGAGCTGCTCTATCTTGGGGGTCTTGCCGATGTAGTAGAGGATGGTGAGAGGTTCCAGATCCTGAGACACACAGCAGGGTGATGCTGACGCCTCCGGGTTGATGGTGTTGTACAGGCCTAGCACCTGAAGCGAAGAATCACACACAGAGGTATGAGTATGAGGCTTGATGTTGACAAAGGCAATGGTCTTTGACCAGTGCTGCTTTGAAACTATGAAAAAACTAAAAAGAGGAATGAGACGATCTACAGAAGAACTCCACTGCACAATGCTGCCACAATGACCACTACTCCACACTGCTACTCTCACCACTTCTCTACTACCACTCTGACCTCTGCTGGCTCTAAACCAATCCCTTTGGATTATTTAACCTTTGACCCTTGACTTCTCACCTTGGAATGCTGGGTGTCAGCGCTCCATAGATAGGGACAGGCCCCGGCGCAGAAATTAGCATTGTAGCCCTTGGGCTCATGGATCCACCTCCAGCCCAGATCTTTCTTGAAGTCGATGTAGAGCGACCGCAAGCAGCAGTTATCCTGGACATTTCTGTGCGTAGGAAGACAGAGAGAGTTAGGAGTGAGGGATGGATACGGTTCTGTGGGAGCCACACGTGTGTGTGTGTGTGTGTGTGTGTGTGTGTGTGTGTGTGTGTGTGTGTGTGTGTGTGTGTGTGTGTGTGTGTGTGTGTGTGTGTGTGTGTGTGTGTGTGTGTGTGTGTGTGTGTGTGTGTAAGAGAGAGTGAATACATGCATAGCTGTGAGCAGAGAGAGTTCTGCAATAAGAACAACTGCCAAGTGTGTGTGTGTGTGTCACTGAGAGGGTGAGCTGCCGACAGAGATGGTAACAATTTACTCGGTGTGTACAGTATCTATTAGCTGTGAGTGTGCATGCGCACATGCTTGTGTGTGTGTGTTGAGTTCCCGCCAGCAGAGTGGTGTCGAGGTCAGGTGAGGATCAGTGGGGTCAGTAGGGGTCATTATGGGTCAGTACCTGGAGCAGAAGGCAGCATCCAGGGCTCGTTTGGAGCGGTGGCTCTTGTGCTGGGACTCTAGGCGGTAGGAGGGCAGCAGCATCATGAGCAGGTGTGGAGCCTGGGCGCTGTGGCGCCGCTTCCGATACACCTTCAGGTCTCCGCTGTGGTGGAAGCTGTCATCTATACCTGTCAATCACACACATACATATCATCAAAATCCATCATGTTCATACAATGTCAAATCAAGTTAGGGGAAATCAAGTGTGACATTTTAAAGTGGAAATGACACTTTTTAAAAGCTTTTTAAAACCTTTGGAATATACTACAATTTGCATTTCTTGCTGTGCAGGAAAATTCTCTGCGACAACAGAGTGATCAAATTAAGATAGAACATCTGTGTAGGACCCATAGGGCTCTGGTCAAAAGTAGTACACTATATAGTGACTAGTGTGCCATTTGGGACATACTCCAAATCATCTGTAACAGTGAATCACACAAACTGCATATCTGCTACTTACTGCACTTCTTATTTACACTTGCCAAACACATTGCTGCATAAGTATTCATGTCAGTTAGCTACATATGAAGGAAAGTAAAATACAATGTACTTATCTCTCAATGTACAGATATTCTATCTTTAGTGCAGTGCAGAAAATGTTCCTGCACTGCAGGAAACGCAAACGGTAGTGTTCAAGGCTTCTAAAGTTTTTAATTTCCACTTAAAAATTTCAGACTTGATTTTCACGAATGAAAAATGTATCATCCCCTTCAAAAATGTCCATAATAATTCACATTTCCTTTAACTGCAGGATTCTTCTCCTGCCGTGAGAAACTAGTCGAATTAAGACAGCATCTGTATGCCTGTAGAGTAACACACATATACTGTCCAATACATACCTGCAAAGCGGGTTTCCAGCTCCTCACTCTTATTGGGGATGATGTAGTTGTTTGAGGGCACAAACGTACAGCATGGACAGTGCAAGCTGATCTTGAATCCACTGTTTCTGTCTGGGGGGAAAAATAGACAGGATTGTTCATATACAACAGGCCAATGAGATTTCAGCATCATGTATGATCAGTGATTCCGCTGTAGTATAGGAGGTCAAAACCTCTGCGTCCTACCTCTATGAAGCAACCATTCACTGACTGCCTCTGTCACGTCAAAAGACAGCCACTCCCCCTCCGTGCGCGTGCGCACCACCTTGCTGTCAATGTAGCGCTGCGTCGGGGACGCCAGGTCCTTGTGACTCAAAATCTGTGGAAACAACACGTGTCCTATGTATGAGAACAACCTGGAGGGAAATTCTGGCAAGAGTCCCAGAAGTCGCTCCTGGTTCAGTTACTCGGGTCTAGTAGTGGTCCCCCCAGTCTCCAAGACTGCTCTC